>NC_058083.1:259285929-259596607 GCF_014858855.1 Bufo gargarizans
CACCAGAGGCAGGAAGCTTTTATAAAGTCGATTTGAATCATTTGCATATGTATATTGAAGCCGCCATACCAGGGAAAGACCAGCAACTACAAATACAGTTGCTGAAAAAAAAGAAAAAATATAGGGAACAGCAAGAGGCTTCATGTATATCATGTACAGATGGTGAAGAACAAAAGCCTGCTGTAGCACCATCTGCCCCACCCCCATATCATAAAACCTCCAACTATAGTGAACTGCTAGTGAAGACTAAACAAATATCTACTGAAAGTGACTCGGTGGAACACATGGGACATATACCAACACCTGCTGAGGGATATAAGTATCCCCTCGTAATTGTAAAGGATTCTAAGATCACAGCCATGGTTGAATTGGGAAGTAAAAAAGCAGAAAAAGAAGATAGCTTTTCTTCTTCAGAAGAGGGGGATTTGTAAGGTTTGGGGGAGTTAGGAGATAATATATGGGTTAATGTTTCTGGTTTACTTTCTCTTAAAAAAAAAGACAACATTAAAACAATTGACTAGACTGCTTAAAAACAGTCTGTGTGATGGGAGAAAGCCAGATAAATCAGGTCTCCCTGGATCAAATGTCACAGAGTTTGGAGTTACACAGACTAAAGTATAAAAGCCTTCTCTATGTGCTACCTCCCCCCTCATCTGTCTCCTATTGACCTCCCTGACCCATTTGCATTAAGGTAAGGAGGTCTGAAGATAAACAAAGTCACCAGAGAAGGAGGAGGGGGAAGGAAAGAAAGCTGAAGGGTTAATGGTTGTAATAATAAGTAATACAATGTGTGCGTTAAGGAACAGCAGACCACAGCAGTGTAAGTAGAAAGGGGATTGTATGTGGATTATGAAGTGAGTGTGAGGTTAAGGTTAGCATACGCTCTACTGTAGAGGTTTGATGAGTGTAGATGTAGATGAAAGCAAACTAATTCCATAAACTGCATATCATACTATAACACTTTTGAAAGGATTAAGGGTATGTTGATTGGCAGACAAGACTATACAAGACCTGATAGTAGATTTCCCAGTTTACAATTGTGAGTGAGACTGTCTTTGGAGTCAGTTAGGTGAAGCTAGAGGGGCTTCTGTGTAGTTTGAATGCACCCCCCCCTCCTCTCCTTGGAGGATGGGGAATGGCCGGCATAGACAGAGGAAAGAAAGAAGTTGGGGAATGAGTCAAAAAAAGGTCTTGAAATGATGACATAGGAAAAATGCCAAGTGGAGGTGGGGAGATGTGCTGCTGGTTGCAGATAGTGATGAGCGGCAGGGATCATATTCGAATTCGCAATATTTTGTACAAACCGGATTCCAAAAAAGTTGGGACTAAACAAATTGTAAATAAAAACTGAATGCAATGATGTGGAGATGGCAAATGTCAATATTTTATTTGTAATAGAACGTAGATGACAGATCAAACGTTTAATCCGAGTAAATGTATCATTTTAAAGGAAAAATACATTGATTCAAATTTTCACGATGTCAACAAATCCCCAAAAAGTTGGGACAAGTAGCAATAAGAGGCTGGAAAAAGTAAATTTGAGCATAACGAAGAGCTGGAAGACCAATTAACACTAATTAGGTCAATTGGCAACATGATTGGGTATAAAAAGAGCTTCTCAGAGTGGCAGTGTCTCTCAGAAGCCAAGATGGGTAGAGGATCACCAATTCCCACAATGTTGCGCAGAAAGATAGTGGAGCAATATCAGAAAGGTGTTACCCAGCGAAAAATTGAAAAGACTTTGCATCTATCATCATCAACTGTGCATAACATCATCCGAAGATTCAGAGAATCTGGAACAATCTCTGTGCGTAAGGGTCAAGGCCGTAAAACCATACTGGATGCCCGTGATCTCCGGGCGCTTAAACGACACTGCACCACAAACAGGAATGCTACTGTAAAGGAAATTACAGAATGGGCTCAGGAATACTTCCAGAAACCATTGTCAGTGAACACAATCCACCGTGCCATCCGCCGTTGCCAGCTGAAACTCTACAGTGCAAAGAAGAAGCCATTTCTAAGCAAGATCCACAAGCTCAGGCGTTTTCACTGGGCCAGGGATCATTTAAAATGGAGTGTGGGCAAAATGGAAGACTGTTCTGTGGTCAGACGAGTCACGATTCAAAGTTCTTTTTGGAAATCTGGGACGCCATGTCATCAAGACCAAAGAGGACAAGGACAACCCAAGTTGTTATCAACGCTCAGTTCAGAAGCCTGCATCTCTTGTAGTATGGGGTTGCATGAGTGCGTGTGGCATGGGCAGCTTGCATGTCTGGAAAGGCACCATCAATGCAGAAAAATATATTCAGGTTCTAGAACAACATATGCTCCCATCCAGACGTCATCTCTTTCAGGGAAGACCCTGCATTTTTCAACAAGATAATGCCAGACCACATTCTGCATAAATCACAACATCATGGCTGCGTAGGAGAAGGATCCGGGTACTGAAATGGCCAGTCTACAGTCCAGATCTTTCACCTATAGAGAACATTTGGCGCATCATAAAGAGGAAGGTGCAACAAAGAAGGCCCAAGACGATTGAACAGTTAGAGGCCTGTATTAGACAAGAATGGGAGAGCATTCCTATTTCTAAACTTGAGAAACTGGTCTCCTCGGTCCCCAGATGTCTGTTGAGTTGTAAGAAGGGGAGATGCCACACAGTGGTGAAAATGGCCTTGTCCCAACTTTTTGGGGATTGGTTGACACCATGAAATTCTGATTCAAAATATTTTTCCCTTAAAATGGTCAATTTTCTCAGTTTAAACTTTTGTTCCGTGATTTGTGTTCTATTCTGAATAAAATATTAGAAGTTTGCACCTCCACATCATTGCATTCAGTTTTTATTCACGATTTGTATAGTGTCCCAACTTTTTGGGAATCCGGTTTGTAGAATATTCAGAGAACATTCGCAAATTCGAATATTCATTATATTCTACAAATTATTTACTTGAAAAAAAGCGACAAGATAATGATTTTGTAATATGCAAATTCTCGTAATGCAAATTTTTATCTCAAATTTTTCAATTGCCGAGCAAAAACATGATTCCTCCCTGCTTTTTGCTTGTGGGCCAATGAGTCATAGCACTATATCGAATATATAAGTTTTTTTGAATATTCGTAATATTCTAAAACAAAAATATATAGCAATATAGCCAATATTATTAAAAAAAACTAATATAGAGCAATTTAGCTAATATAGTGCTATAATATTTTTTTCAATAGTTGACATTTTTTTCCAATCAGATGAGAAAAAAATTGCAACTATTAGACAAAGATTATAGCACTATATTAGCGAAATTGCACTATATTCGTTTTTTTCTAATATTTGCTATATTGCTATACATGCTTGTTTTAGAATATTATGAATATTCGAAAAAACAAACATTAGTTTTTTTGAATATTCGTAATATTCTAAAACAAGAATATATAGCAATATAGCGAATATTCAGGAAAAAACTAATATAAAGCAATTTAGTTAATATAGTGCTATAATCTTTTTTTTCAATAGTTGAAATTTTTTTCCAATCTGAACCTCAGATGAGAAAAAAATTACAACTATTAGACAAAGAAGATTGTAGCATTGTATTAGCTAAATTGTACTATATTCGTTTATTTTCGAATATTCGTTATATTGCTATATATTTTTGTTTAGAATATTACGAATATTATTATTTTTTATATATTCGATATAGTGCTATATATTCGTTTTTTAGAATATTCATTATTTTTCCCATTTAAAGTTATGATTCCTCCCTGCTTCTTGCTTGTGGGCCAATGAGTCATTGGCCCACAAGCATGAAGCAGGGAGAAATCAAGTTTTTACTCGGCAATTGAAAAAATTGCGATAAAAATTCGGATTCTGAAAATTTGCAATAAAAAAAAAATCTCGAATATTCTAAATTACAAATATATATAATTATATTCTAAGTATTTGCAAATTTTCTAAGTACCTATATTCGCGATAAAAATTAGCAATTCGAATATTCGTGATCAACACTAGTTGCAGAATGGTTAACAGATGGAATATCTAAAGAAAGAAAAGAGCAAACCTTCAGGGCTTTGTTCTCTAGCAGGGAGTTAAAATATGAGATGGATAAAAGTAAGTGATATGGGTCTAGTTATGTGATAACAAGGAAGTGGCTAATCCAGTATAATGTGAGGTTTATGAATTTGATTTAATTATATTAACGGCGACCAACTCCTTGCTCCACCACGACAGCTTCCACCCAGAGAGTGTCAAAAAAGCTGTCCCATACGGTCAATTCATTAGACTGAGACGTATAAATAGCAGAGACAGTGGTTATCGTAGACAGGCGAATGACCTCAAACATCGTCTAATGAAGAGAGGTTACCCTGAAAATACACTCAATAAAGATATGGAAAAGGTAGAGGAAATCTTCTCACAAGATTATCTCTTGAGGGGTGAGAATCGGAGAAGGGAGAAAGGTGCAGATTCAGCAAAAAGCAGTAGATTTGCGTTCTCCTTTAAATACAGCCCTATGGCTGACCGCATCCGATCAGTCATATTCAAAAACTGGGACGTTTTAAGGAGGGACGCAACTCTAAATGAGCTGACAGGACAGAGACCCCTTATCTCCTTCAGAAGGAGTCACACAGTTAAAGACAAAATTGTTAGAAGTAGGCTCCAAAAAGACAGCAGTAAAAATTGGCTCACAAGTAATCGACCTAATGGTAATTACAGGTGTGGAAATTGTTCACTTTGCACCAATAATCCACAGAAAAAGATTATTGAATTTGCCGGTATTCGGCATAAAGTCAATAATTTCATCAATTGCCGGAGTACCTATGTGGTTTATTTATTGACGTGCACGTGTGGACGGTTTTACATCGGTAAAACCATTAGATGCCTCTTCGAACGGATAAGAGAACACTTCAATTCTATCAAAACCGGCAAAGGTTGTCCGAGACTGATAGAACATATCAGAAGTGTGCACAATGGTGACACGAAGTGTATCTGTTTTTCCGGGTTGGAAGTCGTATCCACGCCCCCTCAAGGGGGAGATAGACACCGCCTCCTGCTACAGAGAGAAGCCAAGTGGGTATTGCGCACGGGAGCCCTGGGGGAATTAGGACTCAATGATAGAAATGATCTAAGTCCGTTTTTGTAATATCCTAAGTATGCAGGGCTTCCACTCTTTCATTTCCCCCCCCTTTACCGTGTTCTACATGTGCGCTTTCTTTGACGATTGCATGCGCATTACTTGCACATTGTTTTAATATGTACGTTGTTTTAATTATCTCCCCAGTGCGGACGTGACCTGAGTTGTCAGTTTCCATGACAGCAGCTCACGCCGGCACTTAAAAAGGAGCTGTGCACCAGCACGCACTGACGTTCAGCCTGATGAAGCGCATTTAGCGCGAAACGGCCGCCGCTGACCTGTGCGTGCGGTGAACTGCCTCTCCCCCACTGCCTGATGTTTTTGTGGATTACAATAAAGCTGCAATATTTGACCACACTGGTGAGTGCCGCTATTTTTTCATCTTTCTACATTACCTTCAGCTTGAGTCTTGCTTTCATAGCTGAGCACCGCCGCTTGTGTGTGTCCTCCACAGCCATATCCTGCATTGGATTCTGGCACGCTTGCACGCCGAGCCGCCGTGAGTGGTGCCGCCCCCATCTCGTTTTTGCTACATTGTTTCTGGACTGTTTCTTTGGGGCTAGAGCACACTACACACTACCGGCTCATTAGTACACCAGATCCGCATTTTGCAACTATCCTTACGATATGGCTACAGAGGTATCCAGCCAGTCCCTACTGGAAGGCAGACAGGGGGCAGAGGATTTCTTCACACAATGCAACGCCAAAGATGCCCTGCAAAATTTAAGCACTCGCGCACTTGAAGCTAAAGTTGCGCAACTGGCAGATAAGGAGATTCGTCTCTTCTGGACAGTTAAATCACTGAAATCTTATCAAGAAAGTGGAAGAGTGCCTAGGGGCTTAAGGATTTATAAGGTTCCCGCACAGTTTGAACATGATGAGTTGTTTTTAAAAGAATGGCAGTCACTGCACATGAGTTTCTCTCTGCAAATACTAGAAACTGTATTGAAAAGAGATATAAAAGAGTATGACACCATCAAAGACGAACTGGATAAAGCCCGAGGAGAGCTGGAATCCAGATTACCTGAAACCTTAATGGACGCCTTTGAAAAGAAGTTAAGTAAAAAATTAACTGTCATACAAGCAGAGGTAAAAGAACGAAAAAGAGATAAATTTGTCAGAGACAAACACGATTATGACACCGGTACCATTTTTAACTGGAATACTGGGAAAAGATTTAATAACAAAAGACAACAAAGGAAGAAAATCCCCCGACGTCAAAACAATGATTATTGGACAACAGATTCCGACTCCAGTATTTCGGATGATCCCGGCCATTTACCAGCCAATTCTGCAAGAGAGCCATGTGACCCTTTAGTAAAAGGATCAGAAGAGGAGGGAGAAAGAACAGGAAAAACAACAAGTGTCAGGAAATCGGGAAGAGAGAAGAAACAAGTCTCCTGGAGGAAGTAGATGACCCCCTCCACCCAGAGGAAAATTTAGTGATCAATTTGTCTGGTCACCCATTACCACCTGGGTGTGTTAAAATCCTGAACAAAGGACTTGGTTACAGCCTGACCGAAAAATTTGATCCAACAACTTTCGAGGTCGATTTGTTCAAAGCTACCCGCAAGCTCTATCTGCACAAGCTCTTCAAAGATACCCCACAGAAGCCAGCCACAACGTTGGGAGAAGTACCACTTCAGATGGACTCTGGAGCCTTCCAAATATCAAATAAATTGAGTGAAGAGGAACAAGCCTGCCTAGCATTCCTAACTGGAATGGATACCACTGAGGCATCCCCCTGCGATGCGTCCGTCGTACCATTTAGTGGTGGAGTTAGATCCACTTTTTGCCCCCCTATGCCCGCTGGGAGTAGCATTGATATCTTCCAATACCAAGTCATGAGGGATATTAAAGCGGTAATATATTCTACCGCTCAACCCAATATTACCAGCGAGGAACAAAAAGCCTTACAATGGCTACGTTCACAGGAGGATATAATAGTGAAACCAGCGGACAAGGGGGGCAATATAGTTCTCATGTCCAGAGGATTTTATGTCAACGAAGCCCTTAGACAATTGGGCGATACTGGGGTATATGAAAGGTTACGGGGGGACCCCTTGCCGGATACCCAGTCGTCACTACAATCCCTCGTCAAGAAATATATAGGGATTGGTTTTTTACCTAAAAATCTGTTGGAAAAACTTGTCCCGCTCTCACCAGCCAAACCCTCATGGTATTTTCTTCCGAAAATCCACAAGTCGCTGAGCCACCCCCCGGGACGTCCTATCGTCGCGGGGATTGGCTCAGTGACTGAGCCTATCTCCAAGTATTTGGATTGGCTGTTGCGACCGGTACTCAGTAGCGCCCCCGCCTACCTCAGGGACACCAATGATTTTCTATTGGCCCTGAAGGATATTTGTTGGCAGAAGAATTACCATCTGGTATCCCTCGATGTGGAGAGCCTCTACACCCGCATCCCTCATGATGCCGGTGTAGAGGCTGTCCTTGACATCGTCGGTGAACCTGGGTAAGAGCCCTATATATTGTGAGTTTGTAGGGGAGGCGCTTAAATTTGTGTTAACCAACAATGTATTCCAATTTGATGGCGAGTGGTTCAGACAAAAACTCGGCACGGCTATGGGGACCCCCGTCTCCTGCACCTTCGCCAATATGTACCTTTCCAGACTAGAGGATAGGTATGTTTATTCTGTGAGTAATCCCTTTCTGTCCAAATTAAAGACATATCTGCGGTTTGTAGATGATATATTCATAGTCTGGGAAGGTACAGAGGAAGAGTGCAATCATTTCGTTGATTATATGAATAGAAATGATATGGGCATGACTTTCACGGTGAACTTCGGGGGAGATAAATTGCAATTCCTGGATGTGGCTGTCTTGGTGGAAGGCGACGAGTTGGTCACGGAGGGCTTCCGTAAGCCCACGGCGACCAACTCCTTGCTCCACCACGACAGCTTCCACCCAGAGAGTGTCAAAAAAGCTGTCCCATACGGTCAATTCATTAGACTGAGACGTATAAATAGCAGAGACAGTGGTTATCGTAGACAGGCGAATGACCTCAAACATCGTCTAATGAAGAGAGGTTACCCTGAAAATACACTCAATAAAGATATGGAAAAGGTAGAGGAAATCTTCTCACAAGATTATCTCTTGAGGGGTGAGAATCGGAGAAGGGAGAAAGGTGCAGATTCAGCAAAAAGCAGTAGATTTGCGTTCTCCTTTAAATACAGCCCTATGGCTGACCGCATCCGATCAGTCATATTCAAAAACTGGGACGTTTTAAGGAGGGACGCAACTCTAAATGAGCTGACAGGACAGAGACCCCTTATCTCCTTCAGAAGGAGTCACACAGTTAAAGACAAAATTGTTAGAAGTAGGCTCCAAAAAGACAGCAGTAAAAATTGGCTCACAAGTAATCGACCTAATGGTAATTACAGGTGTGGAAATTGTTCACTTTGCACCAATAATCCACAGAAAAAGATTATTGAATTTGCCGGTATTCGGCATAAAGTCAATAATTTCATCAATTGCCGGAGTACCTATGTGGTTTATTTATTGACGTGCACGTGTGGACGGTTTTACATCGGTAAAACCATTAGATGCCTCTTCGAACGGATAAGAGAACACTTCAATTCTATCAAAACCGGCAAAGGTTGTCCGAGACTGATAGAACATATCAGAAGTGTGCACAATGGTGACACGAAGTGTATCTGTTTTTCCGGGTTGGAAGTCGTATCCACGCCCCCTCAAGGGGGAGATAGACACCGCCTCCTGCTACAGAGAGAAGCCAAGTGGGTATTGCGCACGGGAGCCCTGGGGGAATTAGGACTCAATGATAGAAATTATCTAAGTCCGTTTTTGTAATATCCTAAGTATGCAGGGCTTCCACTCTTTCATTTCCCCCCCCTTTACCGTGTTCTACATGTGCGCTTTCTTTGACGATTGCATGCGCATTACTTGCACATTGTTTTAATATGTACGTTGTTTTAATTATCTCCCCAGTGCGGACGTGACCTGAGTTGTCAGTTTCCATGACAGCAGCTCACGCCGGCACTTAAAAAGGAGCTGTGCACCAGCACGCACTGACGTTCAGCCTGATGAAGCGCATTTAGCGCGAAACGGCCGCCGCTGACCTGTGCGTGCGGTGAACTGCCTCTCCCCCACTATATAAACCTATAAATGCTGCTATAAAAACAACCATAGAATGCCCAGTAGAAATATAAATACTTTATTAGATCATCAATGGATCACAAAAATTCATAAAATATGTTTTATACACAGATATGCTATGGAGAATAGTCAGCAAAACAGACTGGAAACAATAGTCCCCCCCGTCGGTGCCTCAAACACCCACCAAACAGATGAACAACATGTCAGTGTGATGTGCAGTGAGGTGATTCACCAGTAGAGAGTGTCAGTAAACATCCACTACAAGTGTCTGTGATATCCAACTCGCTGCACAACCCAGGGAGAGGTTATTGTGTGAATACAGCAGAAAATGATAATAATATTCTGGAGCACAAGGTTACAACACATCCATCAAATACATCTAGATGCAATCTGCCCATATATAGTAAGTTAAAGATATCAGGCTGTACAATCAAAATCCCACAAAAAAGTATCCACTGGGGACGTGAACATACCCACAGACATGATGGAGGGTGGAGGCACCGAACACAGGGCTGGAAGGAACCCCGACGCGCGTTTCGCCTCAGCTTCGTCAGGAGGTTAATGTGAATGTGGCCATGGCTCCCCCTTTATACCCCTCATGCAGCTACACCTTCAATTAATATGTTTCAGCTGATACTTACTTATCGAGCGCTTGTGCCTGATGGTGCGCGCCGAGGACATCATGGAGACGCCGCATTCATCAGGAGGAGGGGTGGAACGCAAACGTGCGTTCCAGCCCGCCTCCCAAGGAAACGTAGCCGCGTCACCACGTGACCCGGCGCGCAGCGCATCCTGGCCAAGCGCTATATCAGCCTCTACAGCGAGCCTACCAAAGCGGCTCAGAAAATACCAGAGCCCATCCGAACATATGGCGAACAGTCTTAACCCTTAGTGGGATTTGCATGAGGTCTATAAAGTTCGGGAATGCCTTAAGGCCGCTGAGTATGGATGGCTGATAATTGGGATACATATAGGGGGGGGGGGGGGGGGGGGGGGGTGGAGGAAAGAAAAATAAAGGTGAAAAAGAAGTTGAGGAAAAAACAAATGGATAACAATAAATCAACAAAAAGTATATATAAAGAGAGGAAGATAAATACAGAGAATGCTGTAAAAATGATTCCATAATTTCATCTTTTTGTACAAATGTTCATAAATTTTACACCATGGTTGAATATATAAAATATAACATGATTTCTTATGAATTATATCCCATGATTTTATGAAAATAGATACACACAAATTTTACAAATTTATATATCACGAATAGCATAATTTTTTATATAATGAATTAGGTCCCATGATTTTTAACAATAAATTTGCGTATCCATGGAGTCATGATTTAATAATAAATTTACATATCCATGACATCATGATTCCATATATAATTACAAAAATTTATAATAAGCAGACTCTATGAACATGATTGTATTGAATAATATTTCATATGTATTTCCTCTAAGACAAGATGTATATATATCAATTATGTATATGTACAGAAAGGAGCAATTTGTTTCAGAAGAACGAATACCAATGCTATGTTCTCACCAATATTATCAATAGTAACTACAAGTGACTCGTGCAACAATAACTATATAGATATGGGATCTACCCAGTAAAGGTCCCGTCCTGCCTCTCCCCCACTGCCTGATGTTTTTGTGGATTACAATAAAGCTGCAATATTTGACCACACTGGTGAGTGCCGCTATTTTTTCATCTTTCTACATTACCTTCAGCTTGAGTCTTGCTTTCATAGCTGAGCACCGCCGCTTGTGTGTGTCCTCCACAGCCATATCCTGCATTGGATTCTGGCACGCTTGCACGCCGAGCCGCCGTGAGTGGTGCCGCCCCCATCTCGTTTTTGCTACATATTAATTAAGATGTTTGTTCTCTTTCCTAGAAGATGAAGATGCTATGACATTTACCATTGCTTTATTGTGTGAATGAAGAATGCATGGAATGTAGGGTGTGATGTGTGGTATAACTGAGAATGTCAAGAGTAGTCTCCTAATAACTATACATTGTAATCGGATATCCTAAAAATAAAAACAAAATAAATTGGATAATAGAAAATACACATAGTAAAAAATGTGCCAATTGTTAAATTAAATATTGGGTGAATATGGTTCTTTAATTATGAAAACAACTGTTTTATTAGTTTTATTTTGCAGCTGTATTTAACAGAAGTCAGGAACGCTTGGAGGCTTCTTGCTAATTACTTTTACTTTCTCCCAAATGTTTGATTAGGTGAATGATTTATTTGTAGCAATAATGAAGACCCCGACAGAACGTCTGGATGAAAATTTGGTTTACAGCTCTAATGAATATTTTGATGTTTAAAGGTGTTATGTCAAAAGGGGCCCTTTGTTTTAGGTTGGTATTGTGTTACATGTTATATGTTATATATGTTATGTGTTGGGGCATCTGATTAGGACCAGTGCACTGTTATACACCAAAGCAGAACTGACTTGGTACATTTCACCAGACCCTGAGTTGTGTGGGCAAGTGATGTAAAGGGGAGGCGGAAAGGTGGGGTAATGTAATGAGTGGACTTCCATTACATGCTATCTACTAATACATGATCCTATAGGTAGGAAGAACCTTCTTATTAACAACTGCAAAACAAGATGTTCAAACAATCAATTGTATCTAAACCAAACACTGATATTTCTCCAATGCAGTAAGAGTCCTTCTTTATATTTAATGATAGCACATGCAGTGACAAAACACTTCAACAAACTCACTGTAAGTGTATGTTTACTTTAAGTCTCTCGCCAGGTAGGAAACTTCCCTCCTCAGCAGCATTTTAAAGGGAAAACAATCAGGTGGAAGGATGGGTTACCAGAGTATTTGCATCAACAGAATATAAGGGGAATACAGCCTTTCCAGACTGATTCTTGTAGTTGGTTTCAGTTTATTCAAAGATGGATCATCTTGGACAGGACATGCTGCCTCTACCCAAACTGATGTTGTCAAGTAAGAACCACTCTCTCCAGCAATGTCAGTGCAGGAGGCAGAGTTGAAGGCACTCGCTGAGGTTTGTAAGATGCCTCAGGGTAAGACTGCTAACCAGTGGTGTATCTTGGTTTTGTGCTGCCCTAGGAGAGACTAAACTCGGGCACCCCCCCTAATATAAATTTGACCCACTCCTTCCTATCAAGGCCAAACCCCTTTCTCTCTAAACCCCACCCCTTCCTATGTGCCATTCACAGATCCCCCTCCCCTAAACAGTGCCATCCACAGATCATTGGGTATGGTGGAAAGATAGTATAATGACATGTCATTGAAAGATCAAGGCAAAGGGAAATAATGTCACTCTATAGTTCTATATTCAGGAAGGATCATGCCTCAGAAGAATATCTTCTTGTCACCGTATTAGATATTCTTGGGCTATATTATCTAGGACAGAGCTATACAGTATTATCTCCAACAGGTCCAGATACTGTATTTTTTATCTTACTACCTATTCTTATGGTATGTGGCTTCTGACCCATGAGTATCAGAGACACAAAAGTGGGGAAGAGGGCTATATTTAGTACAAGATACAGACTATACTAGTAATCAGGAGACAGGTTGTGGTATTGGACAAGTTTGTGGAGATATGTAGTAAAGTCTAGGATTTATAGTTCTTTTAGAGAGGAGAAGTGGAGACAAGCTGCTAGTGTGACATCTGTATGGGAGTCCTACAAAACCAACTGATTGCTATAGATAACTAAGTGTGTAATTCCCTTCCAGATGTGAATTCAGTGACTTTACCTTTCCACCAACCATGTGAGCATTTATGATTGGGCATCTGTTAAGAGACATAAGGAAAACTTTGAATTACTGATTTGATCACTTCAAAATTAGTGAAGCGTTTGAAGGAGAAACCACCTGGAGACACATCGACCATTACGAATACATCTGTAACTAAAGGGAAACAAGCATAATCTTCAGTCTCTGCATTGTGCTGCTTATTGGACTTATGAGGTTTAAAGGACATTTAGGACGATACATTATTAATTGTCATATGGCTACTGTAAAAATTATCAATTTGATTGTTTGATATGTACAAATTGTTCAAATGATTCCGATGTTATGTTTTCTATTCCTGTTACTGAGGAGGAGCTGATGACACCATATTGCTGGAATTTTATACTGTACAATGTGAATAAGTGGGTGTTGGGCTTATTAGTGTTACTGATTTATAATGATGTCTATATAACATGTGTATTTTCAGATTTAGGTGTATGTAGATTTAGGAACCGTTCTAGGTATCATAGAAGTATTGTGAACCCTGATAGTATTACAGTTGAGTTGAGTAATAATTTTGAGGAGATTTATGGTATGGACCTATAAAACAAGTAGTTAGAAGTGTACATAATGAATCATGTTATGTTTGTGCATTATTGCCTCATACAGCAGGAAGACAACAACTGATGCAGTCAGAAATGATAAGTCACATGGACTCTCAATGCTTATTGCATATGGCTGCTTGTAAGTTAGGAGGATGAATTTAACCATATGATATTGCAGTGAAAGAACTTTGGGTGAAATCCACTAAGTATCAAGAAGGGAGAGAAATATCTTATGTTAAGATGTCTGCATTTGGGGCTTCACAGACTTCCATTTATATGTGTATGGATGACAGTGATAGTGAGAATTGTGGATACAGAACTATGTTATTAGTGGTAGGTAATCATTTTCAAAACAATGGGTGGTTTCCTTACACTCGAGGTTTGGCTTGCGGAGGCCAGACTCTTTGGAACTTCAGTTTCAATTCCAGTTTGGTAAACAATTCTAACTTGTGTAAAAAAAAAGAATGGAGAGATTTTGTAACAAAATCAACTCGTGAAGATCCAGAAGAGAAAGGTCTCAAAGTCACAAAAAAGAGGGAATTTAATATATGTTATTCAAAAGATGGATATGGACAAAGGTTGGGAACAAACACATGATGTAATTTGGTCAAATATGAGAAATATTTAAGTCAAGGGACTGCTGTACTAATGGATGCATATTGGCAATGTGGTAGTCTGGCATATACCAGACTCCCTGGAGACTGGTCAGGTTTGTGCTCAATGGTTATAATAATCCACCCCTTGTTGGTAATCCATAAGCATGCGTGGGTTCCAGATGAGTTTGTGCGAAGAAAGTCCATGCTGTAGATGACTTTAAAATCTTTTCAAAGGCTGGAATCTTTTTTGCCACTTGGCTGACTCATTGAGTACAAGCAGCAGCAAATGTGAATTGGATCCATAAAAACAGGTACGAGCTACTAAAGTTCAGAAAGATCAGATGCCTTAAATGTCATCAAGGAGAAGCTAAGAGGTCTGAGACTGACGAGGCTGGAGTTATAGGTGACTGGTTCTCATGTAGTCTATGAATCTTCTATCTATGGCTCTTGCCATTACTGAGGATTGTCATGCTTGTATGTGCTCCAGTATTGTTATTATTTATTGTATGCCTGTTAATTTTTATGCTGCAAAAGACTGTTCTTGAAATTCACCATGATGCTCGCCTATGCACCTGTTGCTACAGAGGAAGTCAAGGATCCGGAGTGTGAACTATGAGTAGAACATCATATATTGAATTGTAGAAAGACAGAGACATTGTGTGTGTAGTATAAATGTTACTATCTGTGTATGTGTGTTGTGAAAACCAACAACCGGTGGAATGAAGGAGTAAATGAAAAGTATATACATTAATAATGCTGCCTGATTACACTAGACAATACATTTCCAAATCTTATATGTGTATACACATTCCTAAGGTAGGGGGTAGAACTCACTTGGGTGAAGTGCTATAGATTAGAAAGGATGAAGCAAACATTGTTAATGAAGAACAGATGTTGGCCAAGAACAACATGAAGCTAGCACGCATTGTCCATGCATGGAGATGTCCAATAGGGTTGTAGAGAGTTTAACCTATACAATGAGGATAAGACAAGTATGTGAAGTTTAGGATGGTTATGTGTATAAGATAGTGTTGATCACGAATATTCGAATTGCGAACTTTAATTGCGAATATCGGCACTTCGAGAATTCGTGAATATTTTCGAATTTCGCAAAATATATTTGTAATTGCGAATATTCGATTTTTGTGAAAATACCAGTTCATGCGAATTTTTATGCGAAAAATTTGTATGCGAATTTTATGCGAATTTTCGCAATCAAGAAAATAATGCCTGGAGATCATGAATTCGCGAATTCTCGAATATATGGCGAATATTCGCCCAAATATTCGCGAAATATCGCGAATTCGAATAATGCCCCTGCTGCTCATCACTAGTATAAGATGAGTGTGGGCCTCTCCCCCTTTGAGCATTTTCCTTTGTGCGATTGAAACTGTTAATGCTCCTGGCTAGCTGCAATAAACCTTATTCTTCCTGAAGACTGCGTTTTCTGAGTGATTTTCCACAACAATGGTTGGCACGGCAGAACATTAAAAATGGCTTTATATGCAGTTAGAATGCTTCAATATATTTGCAAATGCGCTAATCTGCACTAATGATGCAAATATTTTGGTGCAATAAGTGAAACTTCAAATTTTACACTACCTAACACACTGCAACAGCTACACTATATCAGGATATAACCTACACTGACTATCTCACACTAACTATCTGTATTTTATATATATATATATATATATATATATATATATATATATATAAAAGCTATATAACTATCTATCTAATGTAGTGTGTAAAGCACAGAGCAAAGTAATGACACTGCTGTCTCTCCCACAACTTTAAAAAACTATAGAAAATGGCTGCTAGGGAGGTTCTTATATAGTAATGGGTAGGCAACTTTCCTATTGGTTGCTAGGGATGTTGCTAAGACTGCAGCCTTCTCATTGGCCCACAATCAATAAGGGAGGTTATTGATGAAAACAAAATCTAGAATATTCGAAATTACGAATATATAACACTATATTCTAAATATTCGCAAATTCTCAAAGTGCCGATATTCACGATTAATATTCACAATTTGAATATCCGCAGCCAACACTGACACCCATGACCATGACACCCACAAATGAGTTATCAGCAGAATATATATATATCATTCTTCCCAATATGCCATGGTCAGATTAGCTAAAGACGGTGAAAACTTTGTTCCCATAGAAACGCCTTTACTTTGCACATAAAATTTGTTGTTGAAAGAAAAATAATTGTGGGTCATCAGGAAAAAGGTCACCTCCAATATATAATCAATAAATTCCATAGAATGTCTGCTAAACCTATGATGATGATATTCCAATGCAAGTATAGCAACATTGTGTGGAATTGAGGGATATAACGACATTACATCAATGGTCATCCATGTATATTCACTCTTCCATTGTTTGTTATAAAAGATCCTCAGTAAGTCCGAGGTGTCTTGTATGTATCCTGGCACATGTTTGACCAATGGCTGCAAAAGTGAATCCAACCATTGTCCTAACCTTTCTAACAGCGAACCGATGCCATAAACTATCGGGCTCAAACGGTGTGGGTTTACCCCCTTGTGCACCTTTGGTAGGGCATGTATAATTGGTGTGACCGGTGCCTCCACACATAAAAAATATCTAATTGTCTGTGATTTATAAACCCCAAATTTCTTCTTTTCTGGAGCAATTGAACATATTCTTTCTGATATTCAGGCAATGGATTCCTATCCAATCTTTGATAAGTGGAGGCATCGGACAACATACTAATCATTTGTTGATGATACATGTCCTTGTCTAGCACTACTACTGACCCTGCCTTGTCAGTAATTTTAATTATTAATTCAGTTTCATTTTCTAATTCTTTTAGTGCTTTTTTTTTTTGTTTGTTGGTAAGATTATGAGATAATTTCTTTGGGACTTTTGATTCTAAATAGAGGTAAGTTCCTTTTCAATAACTTCTTGAAAGGTGTCCATGCCTTGGGTGAGGGATGTAAGTGGGTAAAACTGGGGATTATTAGTTTTTAAATTCTGTGCCCCCAGCCCCTCATTTAACCCTGTATTTTTAGTCTGGAGATCCGTGAAGCAGACAAGAGACAGCTGCTCATGAAAAGAAATATCTTTAAAATTATTAACCACTGTCTCTTTTTTGCACTTACAGTCAGGTCCATAAATATTGGGCATCAACACAATTCTAACATTTATGGCTCTATACACCACCACAATGGATTTGAAATGAAACAAACAAGATTTAACTGCAGACTGTCAGCTTTAATTTGAGGGTATTTACATCTAAATCAGGTGAACGGTGTAGGAATTACAACAGTTTGCATATGTGCCTCCCACTTGTTAAGGAACTAAAAGTAATGGGACAGAATAATAATCATAAATCAAACTATCACTTTTTAATACTTGGTTGCAAATCCTTTGCAGTCAATTACAGCCTGAAGTCTGGAATGCATAGACATCACCAGATGCTAGGTTTTATCCCTGGTGATGCTCTGCCAGGCCTTTACTGCAACTGCCTTCAGTTCCTGCTTGTTTTTCGGGCATTCTCCCTTCAGTTTTGTCTTAGCAAATGAAATGCATGCTCAATCGGATTTAGGTCAGGTGATTGACTTGGCCATTGCATAACATTCCACTTCTTTGCCCTATAAAAACTCTTTGGTTGCTTTTGCAGTACGCTTTGGGTCATTGTCCATCTGCAATGTGAAGCGCTGTCCAATGAGTTCTGAAGCATTTGGTTGAATATGAGCAGATAATATTGCCCGAAACACTTCAGAATTCATCCTGCTGCTTTTGTCAGCAGTCACATCATCAATAAATACAGGAGAACCAGTTCCATTGGCAGCCATACATTCCTATGCCATGACACTACCACCACCATGCTTCACTGATGAGGTGGTATGCTTAGGATCATGAGCAGTTCCTTTCCTTCTCCATACTCTTCTCTTCCCATTACTCAGGTACAAGTTGATCTTAGTCTCATGTGTCCATAGGATGTTGTTCCAGAACTGTGAAGGCTTTTTTAGATGTCATTTGGCAAGCTCTAATCTGGCCTTCCTGTTTTTGAGGCTCGCCAATGGTTTACATCTTGTGGTGAACACTCTGTATTCACTCTGGTAAAGTCTTCTCTTGATTGTTGACTTTGACACACATACACCTACCTCCTGGAAAGTGTTCTTGATCTGGCCAACTGCTGTGAAAGGTGTTTTCTTCACCAGGGAAATAATTCTTTGGTCATCCACAACAGTTGTTTTACAAGGTTTTCCGGGTCTTTTGGTGTTGCTGAGCTCACCGGTGCGTTCCTTCTTTCTAAGAATGTTCCAAACAGTTGTTTTGGCCACACCTAATGATTTTGCTATCTCTCTGATGGGTTTGTTTTGTTTTTTTCAGCCTAATGATGGCTTGCTTCACTGATAGTGACGGCTCTTTGGATCTCATCTTAAGAGTTGACAGCAACAGATTCCAAATGCAAATAACACACTTGAAATAAACTTTGGACCTTTTATCTGCTCATTGTAATTGGGATAATGAGGGAAAAACACACCAGGCCATGGAACAGCTGAGAAGCCAATTGTCCCATTACTTTTGGTTCCTTAAATAGTGGGAGGCACATATGCAAACTGTTGTAATTCCTACACCGTTCACCTGATTTGGATGTAAATACCCTCAAATTAAAGCTGACAGTCTGCAGTTAAAGCACATCTTGTTTGTTTCATTTCAAATCTATTGTGGTGGTGTATAGAGCCAAAAATGTTACAATTGTGTCTGTGTCCCAATATTTATGGACCTGAATGTATACACTCCACAAAAGGCTTTAGAACATATAACTGCACCGCTGAACGGCAAATAATATATATTTTTTTCCACTAATTTAAACAGAAAAAGGGATTTAGAACATATAACTAGTGTTGAGCGCGAATATTCGAATTTTTTTCTCGAACATCGCAATTTCGAGATTTCGCGAATATTTAGAATATCGTTCTATATATTCGCGAAATTGAATATTCGTTTTTTTTTTTTATTGTTATATTTTTTTCTTTCCCACTTCCCTAAAGTTGTTCTTACCTGTCCTTTGGCTTCCTGGCTGCTCCAGTCAGTGCCCGTTGCCGCTTCTGCCGACTTCCGTGCTCACGGAGCGTTGAAATCGCAATTCGATTAATTCAAGTTATAATAATCGAATTTCGATTTCAACTTAACACTGCTATATTCCATATTAGTTTTAACGAATATGGAATATAGCAGTAAGTTGAAATCACAATTCGATTATTATAACTTGAATTAATCGGATTGCGATTACAACTTAACACTGCTATATTCCATATTAGCTAAATTACAATCTATATGGGTATTTTACGAAATTTCGTAATATTGCTCTAACTTCGTCTTTTAGAATATTCAAAATATTGCTCTAACTACGTCTTTTAGAATATTCATAATATTGCTCTAACTTAGTCTTTTAGAATATTCAAAATATTGCTCTAACTTCGTCTTTTAGAATATTCGTAATATTGCTCTAACTTCGTCTTTTAGAATATTACGAATATTCTAAAAGACGAAGTTAGAGCAATATTAAGAATATACGTAAAAAGTTGAAATCGCAATTCGATTATTATAACTTGAATTAATCGGATTGCTGATTTCAACTTAGCACTGCTATATTCCATATTAGGCTAGAATTAACGAATATGGAATATAGCAGTGTCAAGTTGAAATCGCAATTCGATTATTATAACTTGAATTAATCGGATTGCGATTTCAACTTAACACTGCTATATTTCATATTCGTTAATTCTAGCCTATTTTGGAATGTAGCAGTGCTAAGTTGAAATCGCCATGCGATTACTTCGAGTTATTTTAATCGCATTGCGATTTCAACTTTTTACGTATATTCTTAATATTGCTCTAACTTCGTCTTTTAGAATATTCGCAATATTCTAAAAGACGAAGTTAGAGCAATATAACGAATATTCTAAAAGGCGAAGTTAGAGCAATATTACGAATATTCTAAAAGACAAAGTTAGAGCAATATTACGAAATTTCGTAAAATACACATAGATTGTAATTTAGCTAATATACTGATATAGTAATTTTTTTAATAGTGTACATATTTTACAAAACTTAAGTTCAGAAGAGGCAAAAAAATAGAGAAAAAAAAGGATTATAGCACTATATTAGCTAAATTACAATCTATATGTGTATTTTACGAAATGTCGTAATATTGCTCTAACTTCGTCTTTTAGAACATTCGTAATATTCTAAAAGACGAAGTTAGAGCAATATTACGAAATTCCGTAAAATACACATATTAGCCTAGCCATAGTCAATTAGCATAGGAACGTTGCCTTATACTATCAAAATAAAAAAAATCGCAATATGCGATTAATTAAATCACATATTATTCGCGATAATTGGAATAATTACGAATATTCGATTTCGACGAATATAACACGAATATTCGTTCGAATATTCGCGAAATATTGCAAAATCGAATATGGCACCTCCCGCTCATCACTACATATAACTGCACCGCTGAGTGGCAAAAGGCAAATACTTTTTTTTGGTGCCACTAATGAATGCCAAAAATGGCGTTAGAACATATAACTGCACCGCTGAACGACAAATAGGCCCTTATTTTTTTCCACTTACACACTCCACAAAAGGCTTTAGAACATATAACTGCACCGCAGAATGGCAAATAATATATATTTTTTTGCCACTAATGCAAGCCAAAAAGGGCTTTAGAAAATATAACTGCACCGCTGAACAGCAAATAATATATATTTTTGTGCCACTAATACACTCCATATAGGGCTTTAAAACATATAACTGCACTGCTGAGCAGCAAATAAATATTAATTTTCCACTAACACACGCCAAAAAGGGCTGTCATTTTCTCACTACACCAATACAAATGGCAAATACTTTTTTTGTGCCACTAATACATGCCAAAGGGCTTTGGAACATATAACTTAATAGGCCCTTATTTTTTTCCACTTATACCCTCCACAAAAGGCTTTAAAACATATAACAGCACCGCTGAACCCCAAATAGGCCCTTATTTTTTACCACTTATACACTCCACAAATGGCTTCAGAACATATAACTGCACCACTGAACGGCAAATAATATTTTTTTTTTGCCACTAATACACACCAAAAAGGTATGTACTGTACCGCTGAACGGCAAATAGGCCCTCATTTTTTCCAATTATACACTCCACAAAAGGCTTTAGAACATATAACTTCACCGCAGAACGGCAAATAATATATTTTTTTTTGCCACCAATACACCTAAAAAGGGCTTTAGAACATATAACTGCACTACTAAACAGCAAATAGGCCTCTATATTTTTCCACTTACACACGCCACAAAAGGCTTTAGAAAATATAACTGCACCACAGAACATCAAATAATATATATTTTTATGCCACTAATACACGCCAAAAAATGGCTTTAGAACATCTAACTTCGCGCTGAACGGCAAAAAATATATATATATTTTGCCACTAATACACGCCAAACAGGGCTGTAATTTTCTAACTCCACCACACAACGGCCAATAAGCCCTTTTTTCCCCATTAATACAAGCCAGAAAATGCTTTAGAACTTATAACTGCACCGCACAAGGGCAAATAAAACATATAAATATTTCCTTGTAATAAACCCTGTTAATGGCTGTATGAAACAACACTTGCACCCCAATAACAAGAACGGTTTGGTGGAATTACAGAGCTGTATAATGGCAATTTGGAACTGCAGCAAGGTGTAATAGGATTGTTCCTATTACCCAGGCTGTAATCTCCCCTATTCAACCCTGTTGTTCTTCAATACTGTGAAATGATTCCTGTGAAGTTCATTCTATATAGCAAAATAAAAATTTTAAAGTCTTTTCTACCACTGTACCTAACCCCTGCTGACATCTCTCCCTGCACTAAGTACACTGAAAAATTGCCAAATCCAATATGGCTGAGGCTATTTATAGGGCTGTGACATCACAGGGCTGGCTGGATACTGATTGGCTGCATGCATGGCATAGTGGGTCATCCCTCGTTCTCAGAGTTCCTTGCTCCATGTCCTAACATGTGCAGCAGTCATTTTAGAAAAACAAATGTGATTTGTTACAAAGACGTGTACTAATCAAATTTTTTTTTAATTCAGATCGAATTTGACTTTGTCAACTTAGATTCGCTCATCTCTAGTGCTCATTTATGTTTGTGTGACTCTAGATAAATTGGAAGGACAGTACAATACAATGAGCAATGAGTCGTGACTGAGATGAGTTGCTAGGCAGCTGACTGTATCAACAGCAATCCATGTTCTAAGAATTTAATGCTCTATAGAGGGTTGGCTGGCAGAGATAAACTACAGAGTTGCAAGAAAGCAAATTGCAAGTAATTATAGGAAAAGATACACAACATGAAAAAGAAAAACTAAGATGTAGTTTGGCATGCTGAAAGACACCAACTTTCTACCACTACTTGATTTGTCCAGAATGTAAAACTAGTGTGAAACGTAACAAAGTCAAACAAATTGACTTTCATTCGAATTTCCGGAAAAAAAAAAATTTGCTGTAAAGCTGAATTTCCTCACTCTTTATGGTAACTAATCAATTTTCTCTGAAATGGCGGCAAAAAAAAAACACTCACTGGCCTTATCCATTTGCATTAAAAGACCATCACTTCTATCTTGATTGCAGAAACTACACAAATCAATGATGACATCACCGCACCTGGCCGCCTTGGTGACATCATCATGTCATAATGTCAGTGCGTGAGAATTCACATGGTGTATTCAATCAAGATGGTCGCAATGGCCTCTACACTAGCAACCTAATTAACCCCTGAAAGGCTTAACTTGTAGCCTCAGATGCCACGATCAATCATGAATGCAGTATCTAAGGGGTTCAATGATGGGGGACGGTGCAATCGCCATTCCCCATCATTGTGCCCGCTACCTACAAAGAAATGTGCTTCGTTATGAAGTAATTCATCACAAATCAAATTTCTTTGTGAAATTCAACAAAGCAGCCAAATCAAAATTTTTATAACTTTGCTCGTCTCTACTCAAAACATTAAAAATGTAATAAAAAAACAAAAGGTCTTATGAATAGTTCACTGGTGCGCTGCAGCACCTTCAAGGATCAGTCAAATATAAAAGGTATGCATGGCTCCTTTAAAATTTGGAAAAAAATAAATAAAGCAATGGCAACTTAATGTCTCACTGAGAGTTGTCATCAAATGATCTTCATTTCCTTGGGTTAATATCATAGCTCATTGTATAGCCAATATAACAGAAAGCACCACACTTCTTGTCCAAGCTTGTCTTTCCTGGAATCCTAATAGGAAAGGTATACAGTAGGATAGCACATGACAGTACCTCTGTGATATCAGTTCCACACAAATCCTTCATTATATATGACACAATAAAAAAATCACAATTTCCAACCAACCTTTGGGACATTTTGAAAACAAATAGGATAATGACAAATGGAGGTTTCTTATTTCAAACCCCCATTTTCTACATAAATCTCAAGATCCAAAAAACAAATAAAATTCTGTCTACTTACCTCTGTAAAATTGAGGCTATCAACTGGTCTTAATCCTTTCTCTCTCTCTCTCTCTCTCCCCCTCTTCCATAATATAATACAGCCATTGGTATACCGGTACCTCTTCAATAAAATAGGCTCCTGTTAATTAAATCTCCATAAATTAACTGTGATTAAGTCCCTCTCCCAAAAAGTCACATATTAGCAAAACTGGGGAAGATATAGGTGTTTTTGTGAGAGGGACTTTACAATGGTTTATTTACCTAACTTTGATGAACAGGGGAGGTGAAGTACCGATCCATAGAAATAATATATGGTATTCCACTACGCATGCTTAAAAAGCCGAGCAGAGCAGACAAAACTGGTATATATAGAACTCTCTGAGGAGTGATGCACCACCTTTGTGATTTCAGTAAAGTTTTATGACCCCTTTAAAAGTATATATCTAATTCTCAGCACTAGAAGTATACTAACCAAATCTAATCAAACTGAAATTCAAGTGATCTAATAATCTGTATAGAAACATTTTGGGTATGCTATGTTATAAAATAAAATTACCATATATATTTTTTTCATTTACATTTTTTCCCATGTGCCATGGACTCTGACTTGATCATTTCAAAACACAAAGGGGAAGATTTATCAAAATGAATGCAAAGGAAAGCCGGCTTAGTTACCAATAACAATCAATCAGATTAAGCCTTTCACTTTCCAAAGGAGCTCTCAAAAATGAAAGGTTGCTATGGTTACTATGGTCAAATAAGTCCATTTTCTTTAGCACTAATTTTGATAAATCTGCATCAAAACTTATTTTTCAACCATTTTTCAATTGATTCACTTTTGTCCTTTTGGACATTTTCTTGATGCACCACCCATTGTCTCTTGAGGTCAAGGATAACGATCCTTACAGTCTCCTATAATGTAAAATGTTTTGATACACCTTAGAATTAATTGTTCCTTCAATTATCTCAAGGCATCCAAGCCCAGCGGGAGCAAAGCAGTCAAAAACATGATACTCCCTCCACCATACTACACAGTTAGGATGAGTTTTTGATTTTTTTACATAGAAACATAGAATGTGTC
Source organism: Bufo gargarizans (assembly GCF_014858855.1). Classification (NCBI taxonomy): domain Eukaryota; kingdom Metazoa; phylum Chordata; class Amphibia; order Anura; family Bufonidae; genus Bufo; species Bufo gargarizans. Next base: position 259,310,722 of record NC_058083.1, read on the forward strand.
GGCAGATGAGAACCATTTGGCCCATCTAGTCTAGTCTGGTGTTCTTTTTCCTCTAAATTTACCGTTGTGCATTTGTGCTAAAAAGATCCACTTGTCTCATCTGTCCATGTTTAAAGAAGCATTATGGAACCTCCAGCTTATCTCAGGTAAATTTGTGATAGTCTACAATGATTTTATTGGCCAGCACTTTATAGTGTCCTTACTCATCTGCTGTGCTCTTTTTCACTATTCCAACAACATAAAGGCATAACTCTTCCTCACTGAGGAGGACGGCTACTGATTCCTGGGTATAATTATCATCAAACACCAGTAATGCCAAGGAAGCAGCTGGGAGAAAAAGTTATCTAGCTACCCAATATGTGATAGCCATCACTTCTCCGCCGTGTTCTCCACACTCTCACTTCACTGCTGAAGAGGGATGTAACTTTCTTTGTTCTTCCATTAAGAAAGTGTGAAAGAGTTATTCACAAACCACTAAAAATCCAGAAAAAGAAGCAGTCTTTAGTTGACATAGTAAGGGATGCCTAGTGAGTAGCAGCAGTGATGTACAACAGCCATCTACAAGCCATGTGGCACAAAGTGGTCAACCTGTGCATGGAAATACTAGTGCTAATTTACATAGTCAGCATCAAACACAATATGCCCCATCTGACAAAAAAATAATAATCTAATATGGTCCCCTGCAAATAATGAGCTTAACATTCCACAAATTACAGCACAAGCTGACATTAATTTGCAAACTAAAAATTTTTCCCCATTTCACATTTTTAAGATTTTTATTTTCAAATCTTACGCAAAACCCACATTTTGGATGTCAACTAATATGCTAGAAATGAAAAACAATACAAAAAAACCTTGCCCTAACATTCAACATGGGAATCACCAAAAATCGGAGCTGACATCCTACTGGTCTACACATACCATACATCATATGCCAATTTTTACATCTGTGATGGACAAACCATGTTACAAAATTTTAATCAGATTTTTATATTTCAATGATAACTACCTTTGTAACAGAGACAATCCAACTGGACAAGACAGATTTTATAAACTGAGGCCCCTTATCTCATTCCTTAATAGAAAATAGAAAATTCTCTAAGTGGATGAATCCTTGATGCAGTCTTCTGTCCGACTGTCATTCAAACAGTACACCCCAATTAAATGTTCTAGATACAATTTAAAGATGCACTGTGCAAGTTATATGAAAATGGTACCGACTGTACATAAACATTTACACTGTACGAAGAAAAAGACAGCAAGCTGGATCCCCCTGATTGCCCATTCTATATAGACACAAATGGGAAAATTGCTTTCTACCTAATGAATCCACTACTAAGACAAGGATTTTATCTATTTGTGGACAACTACTATACAAGTATTCCACTTTTTAAACACTTGTATGAGAGGGTGATAGTGTTCTGTGGGACAATTAGAAAAACAAATAGGAAGGGCTTTCCCAGAGTTACTTGTCAATAAAAATCTATAGATCTTAGAATTGATGACTGTAAAATACAAAGATAAGTAAAAATGTTTTCTTACTAATTCCTTGGTCCCAGTACCTGAAGTACATGCAGAAAAGTCACTCTGTCAAATATAAGTACATTGGGGCAGTAAATTTCAACGATCAAATAATGAAACCATTGGCATACCAATGCCAAATAATATAATACATGGCACTATGGAAATCCAAGCACTGGTACAAAAAGGTGTCTCTGTATCTGTGGCAGTTAGCAGTATACAATTCCTATGTGGTATAAAGCATAGTTCCTATGGTATGTCACATAAAGAATCTGAAAATATTAGTTTTTTCCTTCATTTTCAAAAGGAAATTATAACATAACTTCTGTACCCAACCGATGATATTTTTGTGAGCTCTCAATCCAAGTCTGCCAGTAGAATGAGTGACATTAATTCTCATACCGAAAGCAAAACTTTCCCACAGAAGAGGTGCAGGGTTTGTGCAAGGAATGTAATTCGAAGAAAGACACAATATAATTGCCCCCAGTGTCAAATCCTGGCATCTATGTAAAAAATTGCTTCAGAGAACATAACACATCAAAAGATGTATTAGCTTTATGCAACATATTTTTTCTAAAATTGTAGTCCACCACCATAAATCTCATAATCAATAATTTTCCTGCATTTTATTTCCTACAATCTGGGGAAACTGGGAAGAAGGTCCACTTTTACCTTACTTTGAGGCAATATTTATGGCTTGGGAGTTCACAACATCTGTTCCGGCAGTTTGGTGCCATAGAACCAGTAATGGGAAAATATGCTTCCAAAATCCAAGATAGACTACAAGTCTTGTGATGATACATAAGAGGTAAAATTAAAACATAGGGTATTATTCCAAATGGTAGAAATACGTGTTTGTGTTTTTCAAGGCCACATGGTGAATATAAAACATAGGCCATTAAATCAAAGCCTGTTAGAAAAAAATACCATTTTTATTTTCTCCACCTATTTTCATTAAGTTTTCCAAAAAATGCCAAATTCTTTAAATGTTTAAATCTCCCCAAGATGAATACCTCAGGGGGGTCAACGTTTTAAAAAGTAGTCACTTTGTGGGTGTTTGTAAGGTTTTGGTACTGCACAACATCTGTTCTGGCAGTATAACATCATAAAATCAGGAATAGATAAGTAGACCTCCAAAATTTAAAATGCACTCCAGTCCTCTGAAGTCTTTCAGTGAACCCAAAATATATGTAAAACGAACATATAGGTTTCATTCCAAATTGCATGAGTATATGAAGGTGTGTGTGTGTGTGTGTGTGTGTGTGTGTGTTTTCAAGGCCACATGATGAATGTGAAAAATAGGCCACTGAATAAAAAACTAATAGGAACAGCAATATTTAAACATTTCTCTAAGATGAATACCATAGAGGTTCAACATAAGAATAGTTACTTTGAGGGTCTGCTTAATGTTTTGCCACTGTAGAACATATGTTCTGGCAGTATGATACCATAAAACCATCAATAGAAAAATACGCCTCCAAAAACTATAATGTGCTTCACTCATGTCATGTCTTGCATAGCCAGTAGTTAAATTGCAAAGATAACAAACATTTTCAGAGTGCAAGCATATGTTCATGGTTTTAGCAATGTTTAGGAAAAAAATGATAAAACAGGAAATATATAGATTGTTTCCATATAATTCAGTTTTACATTCAATATATATTGCATATTCTGTTCACACTATGACACACAGACCTGAGGGGTGTAAAAGCATATCATTCCAGATAGGTCAAATAGTTTTTAAGGAACACATACATAAAATGTTAGGAGCTGACATGGAGGACTCATCAATTAAGATCCCTTGTAAATTAAGGTGGTAGTGAAAGGGTCCTCATTCAGAGAACATGGTAAGTCAGTGGTTTGATGAGCAATCAAACTTTGGTTCATGAAGTGCTCTCTTTGCCATACCAGCACAATTCCAGTATAGAGACAGGGAACTGAAAACATTTCTAATCAAACATACCAAAATGCTTTACAGGATAATAAAAAAAAAAGGATTCTAAATATTAATTGTGTTGATGTGCATCACAGTTACTGACTGTATATTGTAGCCGACTCTGTCCCTATTATTTCCCCTACACTGCCACACATCATGTCCATCATGTTCCATACTGTATTACAGCTACTACTTATCCCCATGGTGTCTTGTCCATCATGTTCCACACTGTGCTGCTGTTGATGTTACTAATAGCCCTAAAAATCTGCTCATCTCCTGCTTTGTCCATTATGTTTCATACTGTACTACTGCTGCTGCTGGGAACTTTGCTTTTCACAGTATAAAAAATGTGAAACCACTCCCAAAAAGGAATATATGTTTTTACAGCTTTTGGAAAAAGCCATTGTGTCTTTACTTTCCAAGATGATATATACTTTCTTTAAAATAGCACTATTCCCCAAAACAGAATAATTTTTGGAATGCTTGTAAAAAGCAAGTCATTGCTTCTGCCCATACCACTGCATGTGTATAAAAGGCAGCAGGTATCTGCCCCAAATAGGGATAATTTTTTGATTGCTTGTTAAAAACAAGTAATTGCTTCTTCTGATACCCCAGCGTGTATAAACACCAGCAGGCATCTGCCCCAATAAGGGATAATTCCTTTTTAAATAAAAAGCATAGCAAGCTAAAATTGCAGTATGTTTTATTTGCTACTACCAGTTACTATCCATTTAACCATAAATGACACTGTCAGATTGACCTTACTAATTGTAGAAGGCTTGCATAGTAAAAATATAATTTTTGCAGATGACACTAAACTGTGTAAAGTAATTAACACTGAAGAGGACACTATAAAGCTACAGATGGATCTGGATAGATTAGAGGCTTGGGCAGAGAAGTGGCAGATGAGGTTTAACACTTACAAATGTATGGTTATGCACATGGGAAGGAATAATGAAAATCACCCGTACATACTAAATGGTAAAACACTGGGTAACACTGACATGGATAAGGACCTAGGAATTTTAATAAACAGCAAACTAAGCAGTAAAAAGTACATTAAAGTATGGAAAAAGGAAAATAGATTTTAGTTTTTCTATCTCCTGAACTGTTGTACTACAGCCCCTAAAAATTATGCATTCAGCATACATAAAAGAACAAGTAAGTATGTGGCTGGAGGTAGATTACATGTTCATTAGATATCAATTTTCCAGCAGGCCAGTGTACTACAGGCCCCAAAAATGATGCATTCACCATGCATAAAATAATGCATGTGGCTAGAGGTCTATTAGACGGTCAATAAATATACATTTTACAGAAGGCCAGCACAAATACAGATGTTAAAAACAACTAAAAATATAAAATTGGATTAAAAACATGGTTAACAAAATCCCCCCTCTTGACACGTGGTCGTCACAGATCTTTAATTCCTCTGAGGCCCAAAACATTAGGCATTCAACGGACAGAAAAGGCCTTTTATGCCACTGTATTTGCCTAAGACAGGGACCAATATTTGTTTTGGTGGTGGCGGATATTTGTGAGCTGGCATGAGGAAATTCAATTAAACGTTGTCATCACAGGTGTTGAATTCCTCCAAGATCCATGCCTCATTTATTTTAAAAAATATGAGGTATTCCACACTGTTGTGAGCTAGGCGAGTGCACTTATCGGTCACAATCCCCCCTGCTGCGCTGAACGTCCTTTCAGACAGGACACTGGATGAGGTGCAAGCCAACAGTTCCATGGCATATTGTGCCGGCTCTGGCTACAGTCCATAGTAATCAAAATCAACAGCTCACGATCAAACTTCGGCTGCACGGGAAAAGGGGAGGGATCCCCACACAAAATCCAATACAATAAATTCCTAGCTTCCTTACTTGCTTCAATGTTGTATCTTTATTTGTCAAACAACAAAAGTCCTCAAATGGACGCGTTTCGGCACTTCCTCAGCCACATTTACAAGTGACAATACATTTCATTTTATAGGTATTCACTCACATCACCTGTTTATGACATCATCGAACAACCAATCAAAACAAGTAAAACCTGGTTTAGAACATCACATGACCAAGACAAGACATTTCACCTGCATTCTGATTGTATACGAGAACATCGTTCTATTATCACAGAGTAGCGGCCTGTGAAAAAAATATATCTCAATAAATATTTATTGAATCGATAAAAAAACTTTAAAATGCCATTACTTCATAATCCCTATTTAGACCTCTGGGTTGCAATGTGTCTAAAGTGTGGATCCAAAAAGCTTCCCTGGTCTTATATGAAAACTTTTTTTTTTTTGGTGATGACTTTTATTTGCAGAAACGGGTTCGGCTATGGGCTCGAATGTGGCCCCGCCCTATGCAAATGCTTATGTCATCTTTTGAGCAACGATTTATATATTCCAACAAATTATTTCAGAAATATGCATATACATGGAAAAGATTCATTTATGACATCTTTTGCGTATGGGCGGGGCCACTCGAGTCACTTCTCCTTTTCTTTGAACATCTGAATGGGATCTGGGAGGAGCTTAGATTTACCATGATATATAATCAAGAAAGTGTCTCTATTTTAGACACGGTGGTAATAAAAAATAAAGATGGCTATTTAAATACGGATCTCTGTAGGAAAACAACTGATAGGAACAGCATCTTGCATTATCAGAGTGCACATCCACCAGCTACAAAAAAGGCCATACCCAAGTCCCAATACATGAGAGTGAAAAAGATAGTGACCAGAGCCTTTAATCCAACAGGGTAGATTGGAGGAAATGACATCTAGATTCTTAGAGGGGAGCTATCCCCCAGAGCTATTGCCTAAGGCGAGGGAATCGGCGATACACAACAGACAAAAAAGGAAAAAGTTGAGCGTATAGCATTTATACATAAATGTCATTCCTTTAGCCACCGTATAGACAATATAGTACGTAAACACTGGCATGTATTGGCTAGGGCATATCCAGGGGTAAAGGAGTTTCAGAATCCACCCGTCATTTGTAACAAACAAAACTCTTAAACTTTGAGAGACCAGTTGATACATGCAGACATAGGAAGTATGAAAGGAAGTCAGGTTCAGAGAACCTTGACACAAAAGAAAACTGGAACATTCCCATGTCTGCATTGTATGTAGTGTTCCAATGTGACAAAAGGCTCAAACAGGAAAATCTTACAAGATCAGGGGCTATTATACTTGTGACGGTATCATCCGTGTCACAGTCTAGTCTTACCTTCCTCCCTTGAAATAGCACAGCCAAATAATCCACAAAGCAATAAATCGCTAGTATCGCTAGTATCGCCAAATATGTCCATACATGAGCCGAAGCTAAATGCTGGAAATACTTTACTGTAAGGCAACACAAATATTCAGAACTACACTTTCTTTTATGCCCTCCTCCCATGCAAGGGAGACACCCACAACAAATATACATTAACCAATAACACAAAGGTTACAACCCACATAGAATCCTCCCCTCTGCCTGTGATATAATCATGGTACACCATGGTTAACATAATCATCACAGGCAGGAGAATACTCCTCTGTCCTGGAGACAACAGAGTTGTAATTCAATTATCTCTCAGGACAGAGGGCAATCGCCAATACACACAGAGAGACAATGGAACAGACCTCACTACTCAACTTATACAATGTCCCACCCTTTACAATACACATAGAAATTTAACATCTCAACATGGCACGAATTAGACCAGGGGTTAAAAGTTAGTAAAAGTCTCTTGGGCCTGGCTGTACTCATGGCTTTTCTGTCCAAAACCGGTTCTACACAGTCTTTTGTCCTGGAGACAATTGAGAATTGATCCACTTATCTCTCAAGGACAGAGGCAAGACTCCATTAGCCACATGGTAGCAAAAGACAGCAACATACATGAACCTACATAACTATGCAGCCATTGCACAAAACCGGTGCATTCAACATGGGACCGTAATCACATGGTAAGAGGCTGGCAAGTAGTCCTCTCCAAGCAACCTCCAAAGAGGGGAGTTTGTCACAATACTTGTGACACGTCTAATGTGGTATATTTAATTAAGTGCCCTTGTGGCTTCTTGTACATAGGAGAGACCATACAGACCATTAGAAACAGGATTTGCAAGCACAAGTCAACAATTCGTAAGAAAAATTTGTTGCTGCCTATACCATTTCACTTTGAGAATTGTAAACACTCTATCTCACAGCTTAAGTACCAGGTCATAGAGCAGATTTGTCCCCCAAGAAGAGGAGGTGACATAAAAAAGCTCCTATTAAGGAGGGAAGCTTTTTGGATCCACACTTTAGACACATTGCAACCCAGAGGTCTAAATAGGGATTGCGAAGTAATGTCATTTTAAAGTTTTTTTATCGATTCAATAAATATTTATTGAGATATATTTTTTTCACAGGCCGCTACTCTGCGATAAAAGAACGATGTTCTCGTATACAATCAGAATGCAGGTGAAATGTCTTGGTCATGTGATGTTCTAAATCAGGTTTTACTTGTTTAATTGATTGGTTGTTCGATGATGTCATAAACATGTGATGTGAGTGAATACCTATAAAATGAAATGTATTGTCACTTGTAAATGAGGAAGACAATATGTGCTGAAACGCGTCCGTTTAAGGACTTTTGTTGTTTGACAATTAAAGATACAACATTGAAGCAAGTAAGGCAACTGGGAATTTATTCCATTAAGCTCTGGCTACAGGTTAGGCCTGAACACCCCATAGTTGCTTCTCAGAGCATCCACATCGGCCGTTAACCCGATGTAGTCAGACAACTGTCGGTCTAGGAGTTCCCTGAGGCTGGATACGGAGGGCAGCTGTCGATGGGTTGGCTACAGGAATGATCTCATATCCAAAGTGACCAACACATCTTCAAACTGCCCTCTTCTTGCATGCGCTGTTGGATTGGTACCCACAACTGTTTCTTTGTGAGTGGAAATTCCTCTGCCAGCGCCTGCAAAAGCAGAATGCAGAATTTCTCAAAGCAAGGCCTGGAAGTGCTGCATTCTGACAGCCCTCTGTGATGCTGGTAACATGTCCGCCATTTTGTGTTTGTACGGGGTCTAAGTACGTTGCCACCCAGTACTGGTCCTTGCCCTTTATGCTTTTTATACGGGAGTCCCTCTTCAAACACTGGAGCATGAAGGCCCCCATTTGCACTAAACTGGAAGCGGTGGAGTGGCCTGGCTCCTGCTCATCGTCCAGGATAATGTCATCCTCAGTCTCCTCCCCCAGCCACGGACAACACCAGGGATCCCAGAAACATTTAAAGCATGCTCTTCTTACTCCTCCTCCCCCCCAGCACCATCCTCCTCTGACTCCTCTTCAGACACTTCATTGACTTGTCTAAGATGGAGTAGCCCCCCTAGGAATTCATCCATTATTGTGACTTCCTCATCTTTCTGCTCCTACTCCTCGACAGCTTGATCAATGACACAACGCAATGCACGCTCCAGAAAGAAGGCGTAAGGTACGATGTCACTGATGGCGCCCTGGCTGTGACTTACCAGTTTGGTGATCTCATCAAATGGCCGCAGAAGTCTGCATGCATCGCACATGAGCAGCCACTGGCGCGGTGAAAAAAAAACAAGCTCCCCAGAACCTGTCCTGCTGCAGAGTTCGTACAGGTAGTCATTAACGGCACATTTCTGCTGGAGCAGCCTATCAAGCATATACAAGGTGGAGTTCTAGCACGTTGGGCAGTCACAAATCAGATATCTGACGGGCAGGTGGTGTCGCCGCTGAACATCAGCAAGGTGAGCCATGGCCATGTAAGATCTTCTAAAATGACCAGAGATTTTACTGGCTGGCGCAAGACGTCCTGGACCCAGGATATTTGCCAACGAATCGCTGCATGACTAAGTTCAGGACGTGTGCCATGCACGGCACGTGTGTCATTTTGCCCTGTTTCAGCACGCTCAGCAGATTGGCACTGTTGTCGCACACCACTTTACCAACTGTCAAATTGAGCGGGGTTAGCCACTCATCGGCCTGTGACCGCAAAGTTGAAAGGAGTGCAGGACCAGTGTGGCTCTTGTCTTCCAGGCACAACAGCCGCAGCAAAGCGGCTTGTCACCTGGCACGTCAAATAGGTTCTGGGGAGCTTGGGGGGTGCAGCGGAAGAGGCAGTAGCAGTGGAAAAGGAGGAGTCAGCCAAACAAAAGACAAAGGATGGAGGAGGAGAAGAAGAGGCAGGCCTGCATGCAATCCTCGGCAGTAACACCAAATCCACATGCATGCTTGACGGCCATCAGAAAGTTCACCCAGTGGACAGTAAAAGTTATGTACCTTCCCTGCCCGTGTTTGCTAGACTACGTGCCTGTGGTCAGATGTATCTTGCACTGACACTGTATGCCAGAGATACATTCACTTGACGCTGAACGTAGCCATATAGCTCCGGGATCAGGCCTCCGAGTTCACCAGTTTATATGGCAGTAGTTGGTGGGCTAGCAGTTCCTACATGCCAGTGGTTGGGCAAGAGGGTTATCCGCCGTCATCATCTTTTTTCGCTCAAACATTTGGGCCACGGAAGCCTGCCTTTTGCCAGATGAACGCATCGACGGCACGGTGGAAGGTGGAGGACAAATGGGAGGAGAGAGCATAAGGAGAAGAGGCAGGATGTGGAGCACCAAGAGTGTGTCTTTGTGGGTTCTGACAGTGTTGCTCCCACTGGGCTTGCTGATGGGAGGCCAGGTGCCTTATTAAGGCGGTCATCCCTAGGTGAGTGTTTGGCTTAACGTGACTTATGTGTTGACAGCATAGGCTGCAGATGGCAACACTATTGTCAGCAGTCGACACGTTAAAAAAGCCCACACTGCGGAGCCATGTGCCGGCATCCTGAGAGCGCGAGATGTGACCGTGCATGGTGGACGGCTTGTTCCATATACATTAGCAGTTTTCTTTTTGCCTCCTGTGCAACGTAAGTTCTGCCTGCTTCTCCTACTGATCAGCTGCTCCGTCTCCCCTTTGAACTCCCCTCCACTTTCTCTCTTGTGGGCACCCACGTAGACATGTCATCATTGTCCCCTTCACCACCACTGACATTAAAGGGGTTCTGCACTTTCTTTTAACTGATGATCTATCCTCTGGATAGATCAGCATCTGATCGGCGGGGGTCAGACCCCCGCCAATCAGCTGTTTGAGAAGGCAGCGGCGCTCCAAGTGAACTTAGCCCCGCCCACGCTATTTGATACTATTTGTGACATCACTGGGCCAGTGGTAAACAGTGAGAAGGCCGCGCCGCTGCTGGCGTGCCGCTGCCATTTTAAAAAGCTGATCGGCGGGGGTCCCGGATGTCAGACCCCTGCCGATCAGATGCTGATTATCTATCCAGAGGATAAATCAGTTAAAACAAAGTGCAGAACCCCTTTAAAGACCTTGGAGTAGGCGGCAACAGTGGGGACCAACCTCCTTGGGCTTATCTGGGTACTGTCGTCAGACTGCTGGGTGGCGACCGTTGATACCTCCTCTTCCTGATCCAATGCCAAGAAAGGCTGTGCATCGGTAAGGTCTTGCAATGGATGGGAAAATAACTCCTCTGACTCGAGCAGAGGGGATATGGTGGTGGTGTCTTTGGGAGTACATACAGCAGAGAGTGAAGAGGGTGCAGATAGAGAGGATGAGGAGGGTCCAGAAGCAGAAGGCGGAGTGAGCCACTCAACCAAGTCTGGTGCGTCCTTACGTCTGGACGTAATCGCACGCACCTTCTCCAATTTCCTACTTAGGCTCCAGCCTGGTGTAAATGCCCGACACCTACCACCCCTGCGGAATGGCATGCCTCTTCCTCTGCCTGTAATTTTCAAAATAAACATCCTGTATGTCCTCACATTATATATTTTTTATACACTTTTCTATATACATAAAATTCTCCATAAATCCCTTTCTATATTTTGCATACCAATATCTCTCTCACCCTCACCATCAAGATCCCTCATGCACACATACATGTGCACAATACATACACATAAAAATCAAAACAAAAATCCCCAATATTTGGGAAACATTCCCAAATAAAACGCAACAAAACCGCACCCTAACCCTAGCCCCCACACAATGTGGATAGGTGTTTGTACACACACGAATATGTGAAGATTATCCAAACCACCAGTAATACCCTCACATATTGAAAGACAGTTTCCATGAAAAGAACTCATTAAAACCACACTCTGAACCACCTTATCCCAGCACACGATCACAAGTCTAATCACATCCAAAAATCACATGACCACACCTTGAACACACCCCCTTCTGATGCACATGATCCAATTACCTGACCAGAACACTCCCCCTTCTGATGCACATGATCCAATCACCTGACCAGAACAAGCCCCCTTCTGATGCACATGATCCAATCACCTGACCAGAACACTACACTGACATAATGACAATTCAAGAAAATCACCTATCTTTCCACAACATAGGTTTGCTCAAGGGACTATGTCCCCATGCCGCACTATGGAGCATTGCCAAAACACCATTATGAAATATCGCTTAAACACCAATTAAATCCAATACCTGGGATATCATAACCACACCTCCTTCCTTCCGTCATCAGGAACGGAATGCCGAGAAAATTTACTACGCTGCAGGCCACTGAAGAAGAAACATCCTGTTTCAAAATGCGTCTGGTTCCCCTGCAGCAGCACAAGGATTATCGCCCTCTCAAAGAAGAGCGGACATCTATCCCTGGATTGGTTCCCCTACAGCAGTACAAGGGTTATTGCCCTCCCAAAGAAAAGTGGACATCTATCCCTGGATCCAAAGAACCATACGGGCTGGAACAGCGCTACTCCCGCCCACGGTCCTCAAACAAGCCCATCGCCCGCCCTCGTGGGATGCCACGAGTGGACCTGGTGAGTATAAAGGGCGTCTCTATTTACCTGCACTACAGAATATTGTGATTGCGGCAGCATTACAACAATACGGGTAAGACTTTAACTATGGTCCTCACACATATGGTTACACTTACATCTGTGTAAATTCCATAAAAGAAGAACTCACATTGTGAAACAGCCAGATTGCACAATAATCACGGTCTCTGCAAATAGAGGCAGCACATACCCTGTTGCAACATTTACCTACAAGCAGGAGGATACCTTGGTATATACCAAGAACGCTGCCACCCAACAGGAAAATAAGAAGAAATAATAACATCATTACAGGCAGCCCTACAAGTGCCAGCAATCACAAGAACTTTCGATCCCGTACTGGATCTTATACAGACATTTGGAATAACTTTCTCTAAAGCCAATATCGGATCCTACCTCGGACATTGAACCTACTATTATTTATTGGAATGCACATCTTAAATATTTTTCATCTTTTTATTTTTTATATTATTTTTTTCTGCATTTATTTTTATATACACCAAATATTTTTAAACACATCCTTTGGTACCATCCACTCATTTTTATATCAATTTTTATACTAATAATCTACCTCTTTTTAAATATACAACTGTATCTATTTGATTCATTCACACCTGCACTAATCCATCTTATTGTGTACATACGAACATCCCAGATAGTTGAGTACCCTCCACCCTGATTTAGCTTTGCCATCTCTACTAACTAACTATCTAATGTAATTACACAGTAAAGCACAGAGCACAGCAATGACACTTCTGTCTCTCTCAGAACTCCATAAAACTACAGAAAATCGCTGCTGGGGAGGTTCTTATATAGTAAAGGTTAGGCAACTTTCCTATTGGTTGCTAGGGATGTTGCTAAGCTCAGACAAAGACATTTTAGCCTTCTCATTGGCCCACAAGCAAGAAGGGAGGTTTCTGATGAAAAATAAATCTAGAATATTCGAGAATACGAATATATAGGACTATGTTCTAAATTTTCTCAAATTCTCGAAGCGACGATATTCGCAATTAAAATTTGCAATTTGAATATTCACTCCCAACACTAATCTTTAGCTATGAGTCCATTTTATGCTTGAGTTTGAGTATGAAGGCCTGGTGGTGAGTGATTAAATCTTGTCTTTGGTGTCGAGCAACAGACTTCCCCATTCGCTGGTGTGATAATCTGGGGAGACATTACCCACGACAGTCGGTTACCCCTACTAGTAATAAGAGGGACACTAGCAGGTCAATGATATGTGCATGACATTCTGTGGCCACATATATTGCTTCTCTGGCATTTTTCTGCACAATAATATTTGCCCACACACAGCAATTCCTTGGACTGCCCCATAACCGGATTTATCCCCAGTTGAGCATTGATGGGACCAGCTATGACACCAGCTTCAGCAAGCTATCAGTGTTCAGGATCTACAGGCCCAGCTGCAATATCTTTGGCAAAAGTTCCCCAGGATACCATACAGAAACTGTATGCCTACACATTCAACCAAATCTCATCTTCTATCGAGGCTAGAGATGGTCCAACAGGGTACTAGAGCCTCCTTTTCCACAATAAAATTATTCTTTGTCTGTAATATTGTAATCACTTACATATTGTATATCATCATTACATTCACATATACAAAATTTGATTAGAACAACTGCTTCCTGGTGGTTAATTTTTTGTCAATGTGTGTACATTATTTAGTAACACATCTTGTCTTTCTTGATTCTCTCTCTGTCAGTAATGCTACTCTGTGAAAATACTTTTCACCATTTTCTTTCAATTGTTCTTATTTACACCAATGCCTTGTGTAAAACCTTTATAACAGTCAGTTACATTAACTATTAAATACAACATAGCATCTATGTCTGGGTAATATGAGATGTCTTGTCGTCTGATTGCTGTTGATTGCTACCTTAAAGGCTCTCAGCTATGATAGGGTTCACTTTTCCAGGCTGTGATTGTCTGGATGTGATCAACTGTTCTTTGATTTCTGTTATACCAGTATTGTTCTCAAATCTTACATATATGATATATATATGAACAATATAACATTATCTGATATTGCTTAGATTTTTCTCTGCATCTTTACATTTTAATATCAATGGAAATCATTTCATTCATATTACATGCAAATGTTTGTCTTTCTTTATCTTTTACTGAAATTGCCAATACTTAGATACTTGAATGGTTTGGTAATTTGAGAAATTGAGAATGCATATTGATTACAGTATCCAGCTGCGTATATAATCATAAGAGTTTGGATATGTATTAGTCATATGAAAATATATGTTGAACATGTATATTCACCTTATTATGTAACAGACAAATTCTTCTTATTATTTTTTTTTTTGAAATTTCTTTATTAAGAATATCAAAAAATCAGTACAAGTTGGAGGATGCAACCTCCTGTCATACATGACAAATAACAAGTAACAGTAACGTCACAGAGTATTGACATAGATATGTGTAAGGACGACAGCATATAATGGAACTTCCCATTCTAGGGAATCAGATAGCTAGGAAGAGATGGCATGGTATGGTTGCAAGAAGCATTACAGTCCAAAATACATTTATTGCCCCACTTTTCAAGTATTACTGTCAGGCAAAACATTACTGTCAGGCAAAACATTGGAGTCCCTAAATGTTTTCCAAGCCCCCCATAATTTCGTAAATTTTTGAAAGTTCCTCAGCTCCCAGGAGGAAATTTCCTAAAATCTGTGGATCTGGTCAACCTTCGAAAGCCATTGGTCTATAGGAGGGGTTTCTGTGGAGAGCCAAAATCTAGGGATAAGCAGTTTGGCTGCGGCAATCAGATGTCTGAAAAGACCCAAGTTGGGGATTTTATGATTAGAAGGAAAAATGTTTAGAAGAGCTATCTCGGGGGAGGGGGAGAGATCTACTTCACAAATACGGTTACAGATTTGGAATATTTCCCTCCACCAAGCTAGGAGTTTTGGGCATTCCCACCAGATATGTAGGTACGAGCCTCTTTCCGCAAGGCATCTCCAACACCTGTCACAGCCAGATAATGAGTATCTGGAGACAACGTCCGGAGTCTTATACCACCTAGTAATTATCTTATACCCATTCTCTTGAATACATACACATCTTGACGATTTGTGGGGGGAGTTTAAGATAATATGAATTTCTTTAGCTGAGAAGGTGCGTTTTAAATCTTTCTCCCAAAGTCCAATGAAGGAGGGTAAGATAGAAGATGTGTAGGATCTGATTCTGCTATAAAACTGCGAAATCATCTTTGGAGGATCTTTTGGGTTTTCTATCAAACCAGTTTAAAGGTCTTATAAGGTCACCGTAGGAAATGTGTTGAGATAAGTAGGCTTTGATGAAGTAAACTGGGTTCTTGAGTGTAAGAGAAGGTGGGATTGAAAGGCTTTCCTTTAGACTATTTAAAGACAAGGGCCTGTCATCATGATATAGATCTCTCAGGTTTACCACAGAATCTCTTAAGTTAATGGGGAGGCTGTCTTGAAAAACTCTGGGGGCAATTTGTAGAATATCCCGTACTTGAAGGAGAAGGGAAGGGGATTTGGAGATGAGTGGATTGGAGCCATTTCCAGGTATTATAGGTAGCTTTAATCATGGGGGTTGCCTCTGATGTAATAGGGGGGAGACATTTATGGCCTAGGAGGAGAGCTTTAAAGGATTGATTAGCCAAAGATTGTTCAATCTGGACCCAGGATTTATGGGGAGGAGCTCTCAACCAATCCACAAGTCTGGCTAGGAGGATGGCCCTCCCATACAATTCAGGGTCCGGAAGGGCAATACCACCTAGTGCCTTGGGCCTGTTTAGGGACTTATATGAAAGTCTGGCTTTCCTTTTATTCCAGATGAAGGAACTAAAGAGTGATCTAAGCGAGGCATAGTAAGGGGAGGGAATGGGGATAGGGAGGACCTGGAGAAGATAGGTCAATTTAGGTAATACTAAGGACATAAGAAGGTTTTTCCTACCAAACCAGGAGAGAATTGGCAGGTCGAGGTTTTTTAAAGTGGTGGAGATGTGGTTCAAGAGAGGGGTATAGTTTAAGGCGAAAAGTTGGGAAGGATCATTACTTATTTTGATGCCAAGATAAGTTAGATGCGGGGTAGCCCAATTAAAAGGTGAGTTTTGTTCCAAGCGTTTTTTCACGGAGTTAGAAAGGCCAATATGTATAATTAAAGATTTGCTATGGTTAATCTTAAAGTTGGAAAATTTGCTAAAAGTTTCTAAGTGATAGTAAACCTTGGGGAGAGCGACGCTTGGATTGCCAATCATTATCAGCAGGTCGTCGGCAAAGGCCGCTGTCTTGTGCTCCTGATCTCCAAGGTTTATACCCTTAATATTCCTGTCCGATCTGATGGACTGCAGGAGGGGCTCCATAATTAATACAAAAAGAAGAGGGGAGAGGGGGCAGCCTTGTCGGGTACCATTAGTTATCATAAAGGGGGAGGAAAGAGTGTTATTAATGGATATTAAGGCGGAGGCCCTAGAGTACATGGCATCTATAGCTGACAGGAAAGGAATTGGGAAGTTTTGAGAGGATAGGACAGATTTCATGAAGGACCATTTAACCCTGTCAAAGGCCTTCTCAGCATCTGTGCTGAGAAGGACCAATGGCATAGCTTTTTTTTCGCATAGAAGAGGATGTTAAGGACCCTAGCGGTGTTGTCTTTACCCTCTCTCCCCCTAACAAAGCCTGTTTGATCTCTATGGATCAGGGAGGGTAGTATAGATGCTAAACGATTCGCCAGCATTTTAGCCAGTAATTTAAGGTCAATGTTAGGGAGAGAGATGGGCCTATAGCTGGAACAGAGTAAGGGGTCCTTGCCCTCCTTAGGAATTAAGACAATATGGGCTTTGGTCATATCTTTAGATAAGGGGGCGTTGGTCAGGGTTAAGTTAAAAAGTGGGATCAGATGAGGGATAAGAATGTCATGGAACTTGAAATAATAAGAAATAGGAAGGCCATCCGGGCCTGGACTTTTCCCTTTGGGAGAATTGCGGATAGCCTCTAAGAGTTCTGTAGCAGAGAAGGGGGAGGCCAACAGTACTTTGTTCTCTTCCGATAGGGAGGGAAGGTGCAGCTTTTCCAAATAATCCGAGAGGGATGACACTATCTCAGGAGAGGGAGGGGAAGGATTGGGGCCCTCTAGGTTATATAGGGATTCATAGAAATTTCTAAATTGCATTGCAATTTGATCTGAGTCAAAAATGTGTGAACCAGAGGGATTAGTTAACTTATACACGAAATTCTTCGATTTCCTCAATTTAACCCTATTCATAACGAACCTAGAGGCTTTATTACCATGGGCATATATCTTATGTTGCGAATTTAGGTAGTATTTCGTTGAAAGGGTGTTTAATATGTCCCTAAGGGAGCGCCTATGATTATTTAACTCATCCAAATGGGCTTTTAGTAAGGAGACCTTGTGGGATTTTTCTAAGCGGGAAATTTTCTCATGGAGATCATTTATTTGTTGGTTTCTAGTTTTCTTGAGATGGGCACCTATACTCATGCATTGTCCTCTTATAACAGCCTTGTGGGCGTCCCATAAGGTTTGGGGGGATATTTCTGAGGAAGTATTTAGGTGGAAGTAATCTGTTAGAGCTTTCTGTATTTTTGCACTAGCCTCAGTGTTTCCTAGAAATTGTTCATTTAACCTCCAGGATGTAAAGGTTTTGCCTTTCTTTGGCGTATAGAGGGATAGGTATATAGGGGAATGGTCAGAGAGGAGAATGTTTTCTATGGATGTCTCTTTACAATGCTGGAGGTGATTTTTAGATATAACGAGGTAATCCAGACGCTGACTGTTGAATAAAAGGAATAGTCCTTAGTGTCTGGATGGAAGATGCGCCATACATCTATGAGTTGGGCCTTCCAGAGTTTAGAAGTCAGGGAACGAATGGCTGACTGAGAGTGAGCCGACTTCCCAGAGGAGGAATCTAAAAAGGGGTTTAAGACCAAATTGAAGTCTCCTCCCATCACTAATGTACCTTCCCTGAAATCACAGATTTTGTCCAGAATACATTTTAACCAGGGAATTTGTTTCGTATTAGGGACGTATACATTGACGAAAGTGTATACGTGTTGATGGAGCGTCCCCTTCAGCATTAAGTATCTACCCTCAGGATCCAGGCGTTGGTCTAGAAGCTGAAACTGAACTCCTTTTTGCATCCCTATGCTCACGCCTCTAGAATTAGATGAGTTAGAACCACTGTGGAACCATTGAGGAAAGTAGGAGTGTGTAAGGTTAGGGAAGTGGCCTATCTTCAAGTGCGTTTCCTGAAGAAACACTACTGTGGCTCCCTCTCTCCTCAACATCCCAAATACCTGTCTCCTTTTAGATGGGGAGTTAAATCCTCTAACGTTGAAAGAGGCAATTTTTAGGTCAGCCATCCGGGACTCGAGGAGGAGAGAGAACCGCTATGTATAGTGTGGGAGTGTGGTAATCTTTAGGCTCCTGGATGAAAAATAAGACATCTAGAAAGAAAATGAGATCAAACCTTAAATGCGCATCCCATACCCATGCCATCCTTCCGGAAATTCCTGGTGACGTGGTAACATAAAGAACAAAATAACTAGAAAAATGGAGAGAAAACAAGAAACATAAGCAGTATATCTGCACTAACATCTATGAAGGGGGAGATTTGGGTAATGACCCTAATACTAGCATATCTTTACCAAGGCAGCAAATGGAAAAGCACCCAGACCTGAGGGTGAGCCAAGGGGCCTCCTCCCACATTAGGCCAGCCGGCCAAACTAGGGGGGGGGGGGGGAGTATTGTGACGGGGGAAATAAGAGCAGTGGAGAAACGTCTACAACAATGTTATTTAAAGAAACGTCTAGGAGTGATTGAATTTGTCCTCTTCCTCTGACGATGGGCTTTGGGGGTCCTCCTGGGCTCAAAGAGTTGCGGTTTAGGGACTTCTGGTAAGGAGGCGACATCTTGGATGAAGTCCCAGTTTTCAATCTCCATGCTGGGGATCTCCAGATGCTGAAACGCTTGTTCTAGGTCAGTGTAGGATCTAATCGTAATCCTGTTCCCCTTGTAGAGAAATGAGAGGCCGAAAGGGAAAGTCCAACGATAGATAATTTTCCGCTGAATAAGCCACTTGGTTAGGGGTTTAAGTGCCTTGCGTTTCTTTAAGGTTATCGGGGCTAAGTCCTGATATACATGTATGCGATGATCCCTAAACAGCACTTCCGACTTTTTCCTTGCACTCTCCAATATGGCTTCCTTGTCTTGGAAGTTTAATAGACGGCAGATTATGTCTCTGGGCGGCTCAGCTGGTTTAGGTTTAGGGCGAAGGGCCCTATGCGCCCTTTCAATAATCGGGCTGGGATGATCCGGACCCAGGAGCTGTTCACAAAGAGCCATTACTGCTTCCGGTACTTCTGAGTTGAGAATGGATTCAGGCAGGCCCCGAAACCTCAGGTTATTCCTCCTGCCCCGATTCTCTTGATCTTCCAGGGCAGCATACACAGAGTTTAGGTGAGACTGTACCGTATGTAAGCTGTTGGAAGCGGCCGATTGAAAATCGAGCATTGCGGTGTGTGCGGTTTCAAGGTCTTCCACCCTGCCCCCGTTGTGCCTAATATCCTGTCGCAAGGAGGAAGCTTCGCTTACCAGCGGTTCCAAAGCTTTGGTTAGGACTGACTTGAGGTATTTCCTGGAGATAGGAAAATTAGAACTGCTTCCAGCATCATCCGAATCACTGTCCCTTTCAGCGGTGTCCTGGAGTTTGTCATCCGGATTAGCTGCCGGCGCCATTTTAGGTTCTTTAGCGGCATGAATAGCCGCCGCTTTTTTAATGAATTTGTCCATATCGCCCGTTGTGACAGACGGCTTCGGGTGATGTAGAGGTTCCCCTTGTCTCGGGTTGCCTATTTTCACCATTCTCTGGCCGGTGGAGCAAACGTAGGCTACGGTAAAGAATGCTTGTTAGATGGAGCTCAGACACACACCACCATCCTAGTCTGGCGCTAGCTCCGCCCCCCCACAGACAAATTATTTTAATTTATTTTTTACCTGTCTACTAGGTAGAGCTGAGGTGTATCACACCCAAAAATTGGTGAATTTCACCTGAATATGTAACAGAGAAATTAGTGAAATGACATAAAATACGTACAAATAAAAAAAAATTATCTTGATTTATGAGATGGAGGTCCATGTGGATTAGGAGTTTGAGGAGGCATTGGATGTAGCAGTGTAGGTGGAAGCGGCGGTGGAGGAGGACGAGGTAGCCAACACTGGTTTTTGGTTTTAATATATATATATTTTTTTTTTATTAGGGTACACTCCAAAAGAGTGGGAAATATCCAAAATACAACAATGAGCAATTGCACTGTAGTATAACAATGGCTGGGCAAGGCCGGTATACAGGTCTATTCTGCACAATGTACTGACAAAACAGCTTTTAATTAACGCCTTTAAGATAGACTCTGGTGCTCCGAATCAAAGTACCCTCCAGGGGTTAATATCCACGCGTGGCTGAGAGACTAGATGCTGACACATAGATGGTCAATGCAATCTCTACTTTATTACAGAAAGTAAGTGGTATATACATCTTCAGAAAATGGCAGTACTTTCTGAGGCCCAGGCATTATTTCATTGGCTCAAAAGGAAGAAGAGATAAGAGAAGAAGAGATAACACTCTAGCATCTGCGCACTGTGCACTACTTTGGAATGTGAACTAATCTAAACATCTGGTTATCGGCGCCATGTTGTAATGGCATCTATCCTAAAAATAATACTGCACACGTCATATATGACACTTCAAAGAGGCGTTCTATATGCAGAGAGCAATGTGTGTATCATATTCATCCAGCCAAGGGATTGGATTTAGCATCCTTTCACAGTGCACACATCTTCAAAGCATATGTGGGGAGATAGAAGACAAACACTGCCCACAGCACAGTTCTCTGCCCCCCCTTCTTCTCCTCATATCATTGCATAGACAGAGCTCGACTAACAGCAGAAAGGGGAGGGGGAGGCTCCTGAGATAAGAAGTTTGTAACAACTTAAGATTAACCAGTTACAGTCCTAGAGATACAAAAAATATAGAATAAAATTCACACATCTCTAACAGTACGGACAAGTCCTGAGGGATCCATGCCTGGTTCATTTTAATGAATGTGAGCTTGTCCACATTGGCTATGGACAGGTGGCTGCGCTTGTCTGTGATAACGCACCCTGCAGTGCTAAACATGCGTTCAGACAATACACTGGCTGCAGGGCAGGCCAGCACCACCAAGGCGTAAAGGGCAAGCTCAAGCCATGTGCCCAATTTGGAGACCAAGAAGTTGAAGGGGGCAAACCCATAATTCAATACATGTAGGCGTGGGCACACATACTGCTACACGATGTTGGTGAAATGCTGCCTCCTGCTAAGACGTTCCATATCAACTAATGGTGCTGGTTGTTGTGGCGTGCTGACAAAGCTTTTCCAAAATTCGGCCATGCTAACCCTGCCTTCTGAGGTGCTGTTGGTTCCCCAGCTGCATTGGTGACCTCTTCCTCCTCCTCTGCCTTCGGCTTGTGCTTCCACTGTGCCCCCCGCAGTCAGGTGGGAATGCCACCAGCAGCGTGTCTACCAGCGTGTGCTTGTACTCGCACATCTTACGATCACGCTACAGTGACGGAATTAAGGATGGTACGTTGTCCTTGTAATGGGGATCCAGCAGTGTGGCCACCCAGTAATCAGCACAAGTTAGAATGTGGACAACACAGTGGTTGTTGCGGAGACACTGCAGCATGTAATCGCTCATGTGTGCCAGGCTGCCCAGAGGCAACGAAAAGCTATCCTCTGTGGGAGGTGTATCGTCTGTGTCCTCTGTTTCCCCCCCAGCCACACACCAATGATAGCCATGAACTGGTTTGGGTGCCACCCTGCTGTGAATACAGTTCCTCCTCCATTTCCTCCTCCTCATCATCTTCCAGAACTGTGCACCAGCTGAACAATTGTGTACCTGGAGTTTGTGGTTGCAGGAACCCACCCTCGGAGCCATTTGTTAATGACTGGCCGGAAACCCTATGAAATGATCCCTCTTCCTCCTCCTCCTCCTCCTCCTCCTGTGCCACATCCTCTTCCATAATCGCCCGAAGTGTTTTTTTCAAGGAGGCATAGAAGTGGGATAGTAATTCTGAGAATGGCGTCATCGGCACTGGCCATGTTGGTGGAGTACTCGAAACAGGGCAGCAAGGAACACAGGTCTCACATGGAGGGCCAGTCATTGGTGGTGAAGTGGTGCTGTTCCGCAAAGCGATTCACCCATCCGTGCTGTAGCTGAAACTCCACTATAGCCTGCTGCTCGTACAGTCTGGCCAGCATGTGCAAGGTGGAGTTCCACCTTGTGGGCACGTCGCATATGAGGCGGTGAGTGGGAAGGCTGAAGTTGCGCTACAGGCGAGCAGCCGCAGGGTAAGAATGCCGAAAGCGCGCACAGACGGCCCGCACTTTCTGCAGCAGCTCTGACATATAGGGGTGATTTTTAAGGAACCTCTGCACCACCAAATTCAGCACATGCGCCAGGCAAGGGATGTGCGTCAAACTGGCTAGTCCCAGAGCTGCTACGAGATTTTGCCCATTATCTCACACCACTAGGCCGGGCTTGAGGCTCACTGGCACCAACCACTTATCGGTCTGTTTTTCCATGCCCATCCACAGCTCCTGTGCGGTGTGGGGTTTGTCACCAAAACAGATTAGTTTTAAAACTGCCTGCTGTCGTTTACCCATGGCTGTGCTGAAGTTGGTGGTAAAGGTGTTATGCTGACTGGATGTGGAGGCGGTAGAGGATGAGGAAGCGGAGTGGGAGGAGAAAGACACAGGAGGCAAACTAAAGCACCCTGCAATCCTCGGTGGCAGAAGGACATGCACCAAACTGTTATCCGCCTCAGGCCCAGCCACCACTGCATTTACCCAGTGTGCTGTTTAGGAGATATAATGTCCCTGATCGTGCTTACTGGCCCACGTATCCGTAGTTAGTTGTACCCACAGATGGCGTTGCGCAGTGCACACCTGATTTTGTCCCCCACTTTGTTTGTGCAGAGAAGGGATGGCTCATCTGGAAAAGTAGTGGCGGCTGGGCACGACGAACTGTGGGACAGCCACTGCCATAAGGCTTTTAAAGCTCTCCGTCTCCACCAGATGGAATGATGGCATTTCAAAGGCCAGTCATTTTTAAATGCTGGCATTCAGGGCCAGGGATCGCGGGTGGGTAGGGGGATACTTCCTCTTCCTCTCCAGTGTTTGGGAGATGGAGAGCTGAACGCTTCCGTGGGACATTGTGGAGATGCTTGGTGACCCAGGTAGTGGTGTTGCTGGCAGATCCTCTGTTTGCGGGGTGGCAGGTTCCACTGTCACTCCAGAGGTGGATAAAGAGGCTGAGACTGCAGCTGAGGAGGAAGCAGGAGGATCCAGAGACCTTTCTTGGTTTTTGAGGTGTCTACTCCACTGCAGCTCAAGCTTTGCACTTAGATTCCTCTTCATGCAGGTTGTGCTCAGGTTGAGAACGTTTATCCCTTGCTTCAGGCTCTGATTGCACAGCATGCAAACCACACGTGTCTTGTCGTCAGCACATGGTCTGTAGAACTGCCACGCAAGGGAACTCCTTGGAGCTGGCTTTGGTGTGCGCCGTCTCTTGCTGCGGTGGGTAGCAGCAGGCATACTGTCTAGAGGACGGCCACTCTGCTTTTGCACCCTGCTCCCTCTTCTGCTGTGCTGGTGGCTCTGTGCGACCACCACTTCTTCCTCCGATCTACACAGGTCACTCGCATGACCTTGATTCCATGTGGGGTCGAGGACCTCATCATCCTCCACATCATCTTCCACCCAGTCTTCACCCATGCCCTTCTTGTCGGCCTGCACACTTTTGAAAGCCACAGCAGTTGGCACCTGTGTTTCCTCATCATCCGGGACGTGCTGCGGTGGTCCTCCCATGTACTCATCTTAAAACATAAGTGCTTGGGTATCGGTGCACTCAATCTATTCCACTTCTAGGGCAGGGCTATGTGGATGTCCCTGGGAAACCCTATTCGCAGAGTCATCAAAAAGCAGAAGAGACTGCTGCGTGACTTGGGGCTCAGACTGCTTGGCTGATTTGCATGGGGGTGAGGTGAAAGACTGATGGACATCGGCTGCAGGTGCCAATTCTGATCTTTTAGCAGGAGACTGGGTGGGAGACAATGTGAAGGAACTGGAGGCACTGTCAGCAACCCAATCTACTATCGCCTATATTTGTTCTGGCCTCACCATTCGTAGAACCGCATTAGGCCTGACCTAATAACTCTGAAGATTCTTTCGCCTACTCGCACCTGAGGAAGGTGTTTCACTTGTGCGTGTAGCTGTTACAGATCGACAACGTCCTCTCCCTGCAACAGGAGCTCCACCAGCAGCACCACGATCGGGCCACATCCCTTACTTCACGCTCTAATCATATTTCTCAAATTTAGGATCTTGCCCTAAATGGGTGTTTTTTTTTTTATAGCAGAATAGAACAACAGTATCTAAATGGTGTATCTCACACTTGCAGATGCAGACTAGGCCGCAATTTAAGATTTTTGCCCAAAATGTGTGTTTTTCTAATAGCAGAGTAGAACAACAGTATCTAAAGGGTGTATCTTACAATAACATATGCAGCAAAGGCTGCACAATTAAGATTTTTGCCCCAAATTTTTTTTTTTTTAATAGCAGAATAGAACAACCATATCTAAAGGGTGTATCTCACAATGACATATGCAGCAAAGGCTGCAAAATTAAGATTTTTGCCCTAAATGGGTGTTTTTTTTTAATAGCAGAATAGAGCAACAGTATCTAAAGGGTTTATCTCACAATGACATATGCAAAGGCTGCAAAATTAAGATTTGACCTAAATGGGATTTCTTTTTTAAATAACAGAATAGAACGACAGCATCTAAAGGGTGTATCTCACAATGACATATGCAGCAAAGGCTACAAAATTAATATTTTTGCCCTAAATGGGTGTTTTTTTAATAGCAGAAAAGAACAATAGTATCTAAATGGTGTATCTCACACTTACAGATGCAGACTAGGCCGCAATTTAAGATTTTTGCCCAAAATGGGTGTTTTTTTAATAGCAGAATAGAACATTAGTATCTAAAAGGTATATCTCGCAATCACATATGCAGCAAACCTGCAAAATTAAGATTTTTACCCTAAATGGGTGTTTTTTTTAAATAGCAATATAGAACGACAGTATCTAAAGTTATCTCACAATGAGATATACAGCAAAGGCCGCAATTTAAGATTTTTGCCCAAAATTTGTGTTTTTTTAATAGCAGAATAGAACAACAGTAAATGCTAAATGTTGTACCTCACAATGACATATTCAGCAAAGGCTACAAAAATATGTTTTTTGCCCTAATTATGTGTTTTTTTCAATAGCAGAATAGAACAGTATCTAAAGGGTGTATCTCACACGTACAGATGCAGACTAGGCCGCAAATTTAGATTTTTGCCCAAAATACAAACCGGATTCTAAAATAGTTGGGGCACTATACAAATCGTGAATAAAAACTGAATACAAAGATGTGGAGGTGCCAACTTCTAATATTTTATTCAGAATAGAACATAAATCACGGAACAAAAGTTTAAACTGAGAAAATGTACCATTTTAAAGGGAAAAAAATATGTTGAATCAGAATTTCATGGTGTCAACAGATCCCCAAAAAGTTGGGACAAGGCCATTTTCACCACTGTGTGGCATCTCCCCTTCTTCTTACAACACTCAGACGTCTGGGGACCGAGGAGACCAGTTTCTCAAGGTTAGAAATAGGAATGCTCTCCCATTCTTGTCTAATACAGGCCTCTAACTGTTCAATCATCTTGGGCCTTCTTTGTTGCACCTTCCTCTTTATGATGCGCCAAATGTTCTCTATAGGTGAAAGATCTGGACTGCAGACTGGCCATTTCAGTACCTGGATCCTTCTCCTACGCAGCCATGATGTTGTGATTGATGCAGAATGTGGTCTGGCATTATCTTGTTCAAAAATGCAGGGTCTTCCCTGAAGGAGATGACGTCTCGATGGGAGCATATGTTGTTCTAGAACCTGAATATATTTTTCTGCATTGATGGTGCCTTTCCAGACATGCAAGCTGCCCATGCCACACGCACTCATGCAACCCCATACCATCAGAGATGCAGGCTTCTGAACTGAGCGTTGATAACAACTTGGGTTGTCCTTGTCCTCTTTGGTCCGGATGACATGGCGTCCCAGATTTCCAAAAAGAACTTTGAATCGTGACTCATCTGACCACAGAACAGTCTTCCATTTTGCCACACTCCATTTTAAATGATCCCTGGCCCAGTGAAAACACCTGAGCTTGTGGATCTTGCTTAGAAATGGCTTCTTCTTTGCACTGTAGAGTTTCAGCTGGCAACGGCGGATGGCACGGTGGATTGTGTTCACTGACAATGGTTTCTGGAAGAATTCCTGAGCCCATTCTGTGATTTCCTTTACAGTAGCATTCCTGTTTGTGGTGCAGTGTCGTTTAAGGGCCCGGAGATCACGGGCATCCAGTATGGTTTTACGGCCTTGACCCTTACGCACAGAGATTGTTCCAGATTCTCTGAATCTTCGGATGATGTTATGCACAGTTGATGATGATAGATGCAAAGTCTTTTCAATTTTTCCCTGGGTAACACCTTTCTGATATTGCTCCACTATCTTTCTGCGCAACATTGTGGGAATTGGTGATCCTCTACCCATCTTGGCTTCTGAGAGACACTGCCACTCTGAGAAGCTCTTTTTATACCCAATCATGTTGCCAATTGACCTAATTAGTGTTAATTGGTCTTCCAGCTCTTCGTTATGCTCAAATTTACTTTTTCCAGCCTCTTATTGCTACTTGTCCCAACTTTTTGGGGATTTGTTGACACCGTGAAAATTTGAATCAACATATTTTTCCTTTAAAATGATACATTTACTCAGATTAAACGTTTGATCTGTCATCTACGTTCTATTACAAATAAAATATTGACATTTGCCATCTCCACATCATTGCATTCAGTTTTTATTCACAATTTGTTTAGTGTCCCAACTTTTTTGGAATCCGGTTTGTAGGTGTTTTTTTTTAAATAGCAGAATAGAACAACAGTATGTAAAGGGTGTATCGTAGAATGACAGATGCAGCAAAGGCTGCAATAATAAGTATTTTGCCCCAAAAGGGCGTTTTTTTCTAACAGAATATGACAGCAGTATTTAATGCTTGAATTTCACACGTGCAGATGCAGCAAGGGCTGTAAAATTGTATATTTTGCCCAAAAAGGGTGTTTTTTAAAACCCAGAAAATTATTGCGGTATTTCAAGCTTAAATTGCACACTGACTAATGACGCAGAGGCCCAAGATGAAGGTTATTTTCAAAAATGGGCGCTTTTACAAAGCCAGAAAATTATTGAAGTATTTCAAGATTGTTTTTAACAATAACAGATGCAGCAAAGGCTACAATATTAAGTATTTTGCCAAAAAAGGGTGTTTTTTTTAGTAACAGAATATGACAGCTGTATATAACGCTTGAATTTCACATGTGCAGATGCAGCAAGGGCTGTAAAATTTTATATTTTGCCCAAAAAGGGTGTTTTTTAAAACCCAGAAAATTATAGCTGTATTTCTAGCTTAAATTGCACATTGACTAATGCTGCAAAGGCACCAGATGTAGGATATTGCCAAAAAAGGGTGTTTTTTTTTTTAAAACCAGATTATTATTGCAGTATTTCAAGCTTGGATTTGAATTTCACAAAAGCACGTATGCAGTGCTGGTGCACTGAGCTTGCATAAAATGCCCGCCGCCGCCCACCTAACAGACGGATAAAAGTTATTTTTCTCTGTCACTGGGCTCAGGGCAGGGTAAAAAGATTGTGCACTTCAACCACACAACAAAATCCATGTAGATCGCTGAGTTTGATTGGAGCTTTGATTATAGATTCTGTCCTATTCTCTCCCTCACAGTAGCAGCATCCTATCCCTACACTAAGCACAGCAGAGTGACGTGCAGCGCTACGTGATTCCAGCTTATAGAGAGGCTGGGTCACATGCTGCACTGGCCAATCACAGCCATGCTAGTAGGCATGGCTGTGATGGCTTTTAAGGGCACACAGCTCTTCAGTCTTTCAAAAAGTTCCAAGAAATCGCCTAACACCGAACCCGAACTTTCACAGAAAGGTTCGGGTTCGGGTCCGGGGTCCAAAAATCCTAAAGTTCGGTACGTACCTACTTAACAATAGTGTTGATCAATCACCAAAGTGCTTGTGTGCTGTGGCCGGACACATTGGATTGCTTGAGTGCTCTACCGAGCACCCAAACATATTGGAAGTCAATGAGAGAACCCTAGGCACCCTCTGCTCAGAAGAGAAGAGAGCATCTGGTTCACAAAAAAAGATTAGAAATTGATGGAAACCCCATAAAAATAGTTCGGAAACAGCATTAAAAGGATGGCTGGATGCGTCTTTGACTCCTATTAGCTATGATATACAATAGACAACCACACAAAGGCATACCTTACAAAGTGCACTATGAGACATTCCATACCATCTCTCATCTGACTGAGAGCCAGTAAGCCTCAAAGTTGCTTTAAATCTGTTGGATGGCTTGGGTGGACCTGTGCACCTAGATCAATATCATTAGGGTGACAAAGTTCTCTGATTCTCCTAACATAATATTCAATAACCTTTATATACAATTGTGTCATGTAAAAACTAATTTGCATAAACATGAGCATATGGCAAAAACATGCAAATGAGCAGCTGACTTGCCTTGTTTTTCAGCTGAAAAACCTTTTGCATTGAAAATTTGCGATCTATACTACTTTTGAACAGCGCCATCTATTGGATTCATAGTCTTGTCATAAGACTATGAAACCAATAGATGGCGCTGTTCATTAGTCATGAACAGTGCCATCTATTGGTTTCAT
The DNA here is from genome assembly GCF_014858855.1 of Bufo gargarizans. Classification (NCBI taxonomy): domain Eukaryota; kingdom Metazoa; phylum Chordata; class Amphibia; order Anura; family Bufonidae; genus Bufo; species Bufo gargarizans. Next base: position 259,339,951 of record NC_058083.1, read on the forward strand.
AGTCTTATGACAAGACTATTAGATCATGAGTCTTATGACAAGACTATTAGTCTTGTCATAAGACTATGAAACCAATAGATGGTGCTGTTTATCTTGTTGTGGCACTAGTAAGTGGGGCACCCTTCTCTACAGAGTCTACACACTGTGTAGCACTCAGCCTTTTGCATGGAAAATTTGCAATAAAAGTTTGCAATTAGAATATATAGAAAGGTTATTGAATATTATGTTAGGACAATCAGAAAACTTTTTGTCACTCTAATGATATTGATCTAGGTGCGCAGGTCCACCTAAGCCATCCAAGAGATGTGAAGAAACTTTGAGGCTTACTGGCTCTCAGTCACATGAGAGCTGGTTTAGAATGTCTCATAGTGCACAAGGCTGCCATTGTAATGTATGCTTACTGTTTTCTGTATCATAGATAGATTGTTGGCTTCCACATACCTAGCTTTTGGCATATAGCCTTTGTGTGGTTATCTATTGTATGCCATAGATACTAGGAGTCCAAGATGCATCCAGCTATCCTTAATCAATTTCAAACTTTTATTTGTGAACCAGACACCCTCTCTTTTTCAGACCAGGGTGTTGATGCTCGGGTCTCCTATTGACTTTCATTGTATTAAATTGTACTCGAGCATACACAGTATTTGGACAAGCATTGCAATTTGCCGAGCATAGCGATGCTCGAGCCGAGCAGCAGTTCGGCTGATTATGCTCGCTCAACACTACTTAACAAGAAATAACTACACCACTTAGCGGCAAATATATTTTTTCTTTTTGCGCTAAAAAACACCGCCAAAGCCTTTTATACAGATAAGTGCGCCGCAGAGCTGTATAATGTATTTTTTTCTTTTTGCGCTAATACATGTCACAAAAGGCTTTACAAGAAATAACTAGACCACTGAGCAGCAAATATATTTTTTCTTTTTGTGCTAATACACATCACAAAAGGCTTAACAAGAAATAACTAAACCGCTGAGCGGCAAATGCGTTTTTTCTTTTTGCGCTAGAATCACCCCACCATAGCCTTTTCTACAGATAAGTGCACCGCAGAGCTTTAAATGTATTTTTTCTTTTTGCTCTAATACACGTCATAAAAGGCTTTACAAGAAATAACTACACCGTTGAGCAGCAAAAATATTTTCTCTTTTTGTACTCAAACACCCCACCAAAGCCTTTTTTCCAGATAAGTGCACCGCAGAACGGTATTTTTTTCTTTTTGCTCTAAAACACCCCACCAAAGCCTTTTCTATAGATAAGTGCACTGCAAAGCGGTAAATGTATTTTTTCTTTTTGCACTAATTCATGTCACAAAAGGCTTTACAAGAAATAACTACACCTCTGAACGGCAAATACCATATTTTTCACACTATAAGACGCACCTAGGTTTTAGAGGAGGAAAATAAGAAAATAATATTTTTCATTAGACCTCAGATCAGATCAGCAATGAGACCCCCAATATTAATCAGACCTCATCTGACAGCGGTATATTTTTTCTTTTTCCGCTAAAGTGCCCCACCAAGCCTGTACTACAGAGAAGTGCACCACAGAGCGGTAAATGTATTTTTTCTTTTTGCGCTTTACAAGAAATAACTACACCGCTGAGCAGCAAATATATTTTTTCTTTTTGTGCTAATAGACATCACAAAAGGCTTAACAAGAGATAACTGCACCGCAGAGCAGGAAAAGGCATTGTGACAGACCGCCTGGTACCACAACTGGGTGCCTCTGTCAGAAAACAGCTTCCACTTGGCTGGAATCCGAATTCCAATGTCCTCAGCCCAAACCTACCTAACAATTAGACAGAGCCAATATATGAGGACAGAACGCTAAACTTCTCAATCAGGCAACACCAATGTTAAAGAGTAAATTAAGAACTGCCTTTATTGAAGACCAACTCAGTATAAATACATTTCAAGAAGTCTAACAACATAACTCCATCAAACATGAACAGCATGCAAACAGACATCCCCTCCCCAGTGTCTTAATGAAAGAATTGGGATAGAGGAGACACATGTGATGGGATTATCTCCGGAGTGTATCATAGGGTGATCTACTCCTCTACACTGGAGTCGGCTACTCCTAGAGTCAGCTATCTTAATCCCATAACTAACACAATAGAACCAAAGGACAAATAAACTAGCACATTCATTGGGAGTCTCAGTGCAGTGTTAACCCTTTTTGTGTTGCGGGTTTCACACCCTTTAATGGACAATAAAAAAGATGTGGCCTATAACTCCACAAATAAATCAGGGTTAATAGTTCCTTGTAACCCCAAGAGGTCTGAGGGGGTCTCCATAGTTCTGGGTCCATAGTCTGTAGAAAGGAGGCTAGCCCTCAGGCTTCTCCAGCAGCCCCAGTGACGGTTCAGTCCGTTACATTTCTCCACTCCCAACAGTAGACTAACCAGTTACCAGACCCCCATCTGGTCTGGACCTGTTTTAGTCAGACAAGATAAATCCAAAACCTCTTCCAACTGGTCTGCTTGACTCTGCTGTGGGAGAGTGATGCCACCCACGTCATCTCTTGGGTAAACACACTGCCGCTGGGGAGAGGGGTCAGCTAACTCTTCTCCCTGGAATGCCCTCTGCCGCTGGGGAGAGAGGTTAGCTACCTCTTCACCCTGGGTCACCATCTACAGTTGGGGAGAGAGGTCAGCTACCCTCTCTCCCGGGAACTCCATCTGCCATTGGGAGAGAGGTTGGCTACCTCTTCTTCCTGGAACTCACCAGGCTGCTGAGCAAAGAGGCAGTCTGCTTCCTCTTCCGGGAATCCCAGGACTGTACCAGGTGCTGGGCAGAGGCTTGTGGCACTCTGTCCTGTTTTCAACGCCTCACCTGTAGACTCAGTGAGCTTTACAACCTCCACAGAAAAGTCAATTAAATCCACAGTCTCTGAGCATATGGCTTACACTGGGTCTCAGACATTCTTGTTTTAACACATACCCCAAATCAGCTCTCAGCTCTGAGACTCTCTCCAAACCAAGCAAGCCTTCCTGGTATGCAATAAGGTCCTCCGGAGCAGAGTCCCCCTCATCCCTAACCTCAAACATATACACCAGGGTGTCTCACAACAGTCCAGGGTGATCAACATTGTAGCCCTCTGGATATTCAGCTATAAATCATGGCTGTGTTTGTTCTGCATAGCAACACAGGGCAAGATACCATTCATCCAGTTTTACCTCTTTCTGAACCAACCTTTGCAAATAAGTCACCCAATGCAAATGAGGCTGCTCTCCCAGGATACCCATTCGCATGCCCATCTGATCCCAGACCCTTTGTTCTGGAAATTAATTAAACCAGCCCCGGTGTGCCTTGGTAATATTCCATAGAGCTGTCCATGCCGTATGCCTGAGGTCGAAGTAGTCTTCCACAAAAAGACCCTTTCTTCCTTTGGCAAGATGATCCACAACCATTTGGGTACTCCACTACCAGGATCATGGCTGCTTGAGTCAATTCACCTCAGTCGGCTGAAAAATGAATCACGGTGGTAGTTTGGACTGCTCCGTAGGGAGGAAGCAAGTCCTACAGCTATCACCAATTGTGACGGACCACGACTGGGTGCCTCCGTGAGAAAACTGCTTCCCCTCCACTGGAATATGAATTTCAGTGTCCTCAGCTCAGACGTGCCAAATAATTGGACAGAGACAATATATGAGGAAGGAACGCTAAACTCCTCAATCATCAGGCAGCACCAATGTTGAAGAGTAAATCAAGAATTGCCTTTGTTGAAGACCATCTCAGTTCAAGAAGTCTAACAACATAACTCAATCAAACATGAACATCATGCAAACAGACATCCCCTCCCTAGTGTCTTAATGAAAGAATTGGGAGAGAAAAGACACATGTGATGGGATTATCTCCTCTACACCGGAGTCGGCTACTCTTAGAGTCAGCTATCAAAATCCCATGACTAACACAATAGAACAAATAAACTAACACATTCATTAGGAGTCTTAGTGGAGAGTTAACTCTTTTTGTGTTGTGGGATTCACACCCTGGACCTTTAATGGGCAATAAAAAAGATGTGGCCTATAACTCCACACATAAATCAGGGTTAATAGTTCCTTGTAACCCCAAGAGGTCTGAGGGGGGTCTCCATAGTTCTGAGTTCATAGTCTGTAGGAAGGAGGATAAGCCCTCAAGCTTCTCCAGCAGCCCCAGCGACGGTTCAGTACGTCACAGGCATTTTTTCTTTTTGCGCTAATACACAATTTTTTTTTTTGCTAAAACACCCCACTAAAGCCTTTACTACAGATAAATGCACCGCAGAGCAGTACATTTTATTTTTATTTTTGCGTTAATACATGTCATAAAAGGCTATACAAGAAATAGCTACACTGCTAAGTGGCAAATATTTTTTTTTTCTTTTTTAGCTAAACACCCCACCAAAGTCTTTACTACAGATAAGTGCACCGCAGAGCGGTAAATTTCTTTTTGCGCTAATATACATCACAAGAGGCTTTACAAGAAATAACTACACTGCTGAGCGGCAAATATATTTTTTCTTTTTGCTCTAAAACACCCCGCCAAAACCTTTACTACAGATAAGTGCACCGCAGAGCGGTAAACATATTTTTTCTTTTTGCGCTTCATAAGAAATAACTACACCGCTGAGCAGCAAATATATTTTTTATTTTTGTGCTAATACATGTCACAAAAGGCGTAACGAGAAATAATTACACCGCTAAGCGGCAAATATATTTTTTCTTTATCCGCTAAAACACCCCACAAAAGCCTTTACTACAATTTACTGCACCACAGAGTGGAAAATGTATTTTTTTTTTTTCCACTAAAACACCCCACAACAGCCTTTACTACAGATAAGTGAACCGCACAAGTGCAAATAAGACAGACATATTTCCTTGTAATAACCCCTGTTAATGCCTGTATCAAACAACACTTGCAACCTAATAAGAACGGTTTGCTGGAATTACAAAGATGTATAATGGCAATTTGGGTGCCCAGTCATTGCTGCAGGGTCTAATAGGGATTTTCATATTTCCCAGGCTGTCACCTCCCCGAATGAACCCTGTTCAAAAGAAATGCTGTGGAATTTTTCCTCCAATCCTTTTCCTTGACCCTGGAGTAATCTTTTCCTGCACTTGTAAATCTCATTTTTTTGTAGAATGGTGATTTTTCTAGTGCTGCCCCTAGCACCTACAGACACTTCTCTTCCTGCACTAAGTACACGGGTGAATGGCAGAATCTAAGATGGCTGCCGTATTTATAGGGCTGTGACATCACAGGGCTGGCTGGCTGCTGATTGGCTGCATGCATGTCAGTATGGGTGATACCGCCTTCACAGACTTCCTTTCTCCATGTCTTCAAACTTGTAGTAGCCATTTTAGGAAAAATATGATTCGTTACTACGAAGCGCGAGGAAATTTGCATTCATTGCAAATCAAATTTTTCCTGATATTTGTAACGAATTCCACTTCTTCAGCTTCAAGTCGCTCATCTCTAGTTGCTTCCAATGACTTAGGATTTTCGTGCAAGGCCAACGCATCATTTAGCCTCTCGTATAATCCCTAACAGAATTGGCTACGGAGAGATGGATCATTCCACTCCGTATCCGTAGCCAATCTCCTAAATTCCGAGCAATAGAACTCCGCAGAACACTTTCCTGCCGTAAACCATGTAACTAAATCTCCGCCAGGGAGATCCAATCTGGATCATCGTAGATAAGACCTAGCGCTCTGAAACATGTATCTACCGACCGGAAAGACCATGATCCGGTCAGTAGAGAAAAAGCCCAAGACTGAGCGTCCCCTTTAAGCAACAAAATAATAACGCCAACTCTCCCCAGATGAGAATGGATGTAACTTAAAGTAAAATTTACACGACTCTGAACCGAATGAAATGATCGCTTCCCCCCCCCCGAAAATCTGTCTGGAAGTGCAACCTAAGGTTCAGCAAAGGTCTGGTAAATACTACTGGCACTAGCAGCCTGTGATCCCTGGATCTGAGTGTAGAGGTCTGCAACCTCCAAAGACAGACCCTGCAATTGTCTAGCCAGTGCAGCAATAGGATCCATAGCCTCACTGACACAAACATAAATTATGGTTTTCGGCGGTTGGTAATGTCACGTTAGTGATATGGGGGGGGGGGAACACCACACCGACAACAGGAGGGAAGGGAAAAGAAACTAAGCTTCAAAGCTAGGGAAACGGAAAAGGATATAGAATCCCTAATCCTAGCACTGACTCCTATCCGTATAAACAGACCTTGAGGGTAGGAATGGAACTAGAACCTATGACTCTGGAAACCCTGAATTTCCCTGGAATAGTGTCAGGGCTTGAGACGACCTTGTTCCTTCCTATAAGAAAGAACATGCGTCTCCCTGAGGCCTAGTAACAAAAGACAGAGGTGAGACAACAAAATATAAAAGGAAAGTAGCACTTAACTTCTGAAGTAAATGGACGAGCAGAAACTCTGAAGAGGACCACACACCAGCACTTCCAATACCAAACTGAAGCTATGAACCAAATAGCATGATGGGTGAAGCCAGATTAAATAGGTGAGTTGGAATGATCACTAAGGTACACCTGAGACAAGAGGTGTGGTCATTACCAGCAACAATACTGAAACAAATGAAACCAAAAGAGGCTGTCAGATCACATCACGTGCAGCCAGTCTTTTAGATATTCTAACACCTGTCACATTAGAGACTGTGACATTAGTGGGGTTCCGACTGTTGGTACCCCTAAAATCCAAATTCTTCTAATGAATGAAACACATAACTTTTTGTGCAATTTGCCATTTTTCGCTGCACATTGGTGTTGTCATCCACCTGCAGTCTAGGGAGTTACAACACATCCCATGCACTTAAAGGGGTTAAGTTTCTTCCCACCAGGATCTCTTTACCTAGCTACAGCAGTGATGTCACGTGAACATTACCTTGGCCTCACTGCTGCACAGAGGAGGACAGCAACTGACTACAGCGGTCATGGGTTGTTGATGTGACATCACTGCTGCTGCCAGGTAAACAGATTCTGGCCAGGAGAACCAAAGCCATGTCACAGACTCTTCCAGGTAAGTAATAATTGGTTCTTTATTGCAGCTGGATCCCCTATGGACAACAATTTTAAATGCAGCCACTTTGAAGTACCCTGCACACTGAATAGTTTGAACTGATGATTGATCCCATGCATGGAAAAGGCAAATGTTTCTTCATGCTCAGTTTTTAAAGGGTCTAAGTGGTCTGACCACACCAGTCATAATGTTGCGGAATGGATGTACACTTAAAACGGTATTCCAGGTAGAACAAGATATCCCTTATTAAAGTTGAGCAAACTGATTTGTTCAAATTAAAGGTGGGACAAATCCAATTTTTTTTAAATCCAAAAAGGTTCTCAAGTTTTCTAGAATCTTTCGAATCTCGAATCCTACGAATCCTGTATATAAGAATTACGGGGATCTGTGGATGACACTGTTATGGAGGGGGATCTGTGGATAACACTTATGGGGGGATCTGTGGATGACACTATTATGGAGGCATCTGTGGATGACACTGTTATGGAGGGGGATCTGTGGATGACACTGTTATGGAGAGGGATCTGTGGATGACACTGCTAAGGGGGAGATCTGTGGATGACACTGTTATGGAGAGGGATCTGTGGATGACACTGCTAAGGGGGAGATCTGTGGATTACACTGTTATGGAGGGGATCTGTGGATGACACTGTTATGGAGGGGGATCTGTGGATGACACTGTTATGGAGAGGGATATGTGAACCCCATTATAGTGTCATCCACAGATCCCCCCCACCATAACAGTATCATCCACAGATGCTTTTCCTTACAACAGTGTCATCCACAGATCCCACCCCATAACAGTGTCATCCACAGATCCCCCTCCCTATAACAGTGTCATGCACACTGATTCCCCCACCATAACAGTGTCATCCATAGATCCCGCTCCTTATTACAGTGTCATGCACAGATCCCACCCCATAACAGTGTCATCCACAGATCCCCCTCCCCGTCACTCACAGGAGTGTACATTTGACAGTCACATTTCTAAACTGTAATCCATATCCTGCAGTAACTTTAACTTTAAATAAGCGGCCACTCATCTTTACTAGTACCTTACACCACTCGTCAGCTAGCTTTGGTAACAGGGCCAGGATACAGCTTACAGGCAGTGCACGGGCGTCTCTCACAGTGACGTCACGCACCTGCACTGCCTAGTGGGAGGAGCAGGCGCGCCGCCCGCACTGCCTGTTAGTTGTTACCGAGCGAGCGCTGATTTAAAGTTAAAGTTACTGCAGGACCAGGTCAGAGGATACAGTTTAGAAGAAATGTACACTCCTGTGAGCGATAAAAATGAATGGTAGAAAATTTCAGTTGGGGGGGGCACATGGGAGGGCACAGCATGATGTAGGGGGGCTTGGCCTCCTCTGGCCCCCCTTGATGACGCCACTAGGGAAATAGCAGGCGTCTCGGGAGGCGCCGGGACGTGACGTCACGGTGGGAATCGTCGGATTCGAATTTCGAAAATTGCGTCGGGATTCCAGTCCACGAATCCAGCAAAATTTTAGGGATTCATGGATTCGATAGATTCATCGTCCTACCTCTAGTTAAAATCTTTTTTGAGAGTGTTAAGGGATGTATTAATTATTGAAATTTATGCAAATCTGAATAATTAATATTCATAAATAGGCATGAGTCGTCTAGTGATGCCTCCACCTATTTATGCCTATTAAACAAATAATACTGATTGCCTTACTCTATACTAAACTACCTGCGGCTATTGCTGCGGCGCCTACTACAACAAAAAGACTACACGCTGTGCTTAAATAAAAGGTATTTATTAACACAATACAATAATAAAAGTCTAATTTTACGCTATATCTATATATATATCAATGGATATAAATATATATACATATCGACGCACACACCATAGTACAGCAATAACACTACAGTAAACACAATACAAACCTAACTACACTACACAATACACAATTCCCATTCCACCCCACACACTATCTATACATTACACTTACTTACACACATAAGAATATCAGCCCACCCAACCTGGCTACTCACTGTCCCTACAGGGTACAAGGGGTTATAGATCGGGATGTAGCGGTGGGTAACAGGTTAGTATAATACAGGGGGTAATCTGCTGCTGGGTACTGCAGCAGGGGTTCAGGGCATCAGCAGTGAAGGGGTTACTGCTGTAGGGATTAATGGGATTGTGGCACTGCAAGGGTATGTGCAGGCCAGGGAATACAGGGTAAATACAGCCCAGCAAGGGAATGCTGGGGCTGCACACAGGGAGCAGGGGACTGGGGGAAGGGGTAACCGAGGAAAGGGTTAACAATAGGGATCGACCGATATTGATTTTTTAGGGCCGATACCGATACCGATAATTTGTGAACTTTCAGGCTGATAGCCGATAATTTATACCGATATTCTGGGAATTTTCATTTTTGAAAAAAAAATTACAATTCCCACAAATCTGCTGAAAATTAATGTTTATTGTTAATGTGTATTTTTATTTTTTTTGTAAATCTTTCTTTTTCATTTATATTTAATATTTTGGTGTTTTTATTTTTATTACTTTTTTTTTTTTTTTAACTAACTTTTAGCCCCCTTAGGGACTAGAACCCTTGTCCTATTCACCCTGATAGAGATCTATCAGGGTAAATAGGAGCTCACACTGTCCCTGCTGCTGTGTGCTTTGTGCACACAGCAGCATGGAGCTTACCATGACAGCCAGGGCTTCAATAGCGTCCTGGCTGCCATGGTAACCGATCGGAGCCCCAGCATTACACTGCTGGGGCTCTGATCGGAGGAGCAGGGGAGAGGGAATCCTGTGGGGGGCGCACTGCGACTGGGGTGGGGGGGCGCGCACCACTGCTTAATACTGGGGTGGAGGGGGGGGCGCACTGCGCCACCACTGCTTAATACTGGGGGGGCTTGGGGGGGAGGCGCACTGCGCCACCAATGCCTAATATTTGGGGGGGAGGGGGGCGCACTGCGCCACCAATGTCTGATACTGGGGGGCTTGGGGGGGCGCACTGCGCCACCAATGAAGCTTAATCTCTAATTTATTCATATACAGGAGGCGGGAGCTGGCTGCAGGATCACATAGCCGGCTCCCGACCTCTATGAGCTGTAGCTGCGATCCGCGGCACCTGAGGAGTTAACTACCGCAGATCGCAGCTACTGCTCATAGAGGCCGGGAGCCGGCTATGTGATCCTGCAGCCAGCTCCCGCCTCCTGTATATGAATTAATGTGAGATTAAGCTTCATTGGTGGCGCAGTGGCCATAGCTCCTCCCCTCCTCTTGTTCCCTGTCCTCCCATTGGCTGGAGCGGCAGCAGCAGCACAGGGGGAGGAGACACTGCTCCTTCTCCCCTGTGCTGCTGCTGAGGGAACACGGAGAGCGCTGTCAGCAGCGCGATCTGTGTTCCCAGGACGTTATCGGAATATAGGCAAAATAAATGCCGATACCGATAACGCTCAAAATCCTGAATATCGGCCGATAATATCGGTAAATCCGATAATCGGTCGATCCCTAGTTAACAATGATTGTAGGCAGGAGTAAGTAAGGGTTGATACAGCCCAACAAGGATTAATGCTGGGGCTGTACACAGGGAATGCAGGAGAACTGGGGGGCAGGGATTGCAGGGGGTAATGGTCTGCAGGGCAGGGAATGCAGGGGTTAAGGATATGGGCAGAAGGGGTTAGCAGGGGTAAAGGACCTGCAGGACAGTGCAATAGGGGTTAAATATCAGGTGGGACACAGGGGGTTGCAGAGCAGAGGTTACTGCTACTTAGCCAGTGTGTTTGTCTCAACTTCCTCCATGGGGAACTGTTCGGTCCATCTTCCTTCATGGAGCTGCTCCCATGTGTCTATGTTTGTTGTTCAGTCCCAAGAGCGAGCCTTTATCCTGGCTTGGGCAAATATAAGCCCAAAAGCAGACCGCCTCCCCCCTCTTCAACTAGGAGGGGGATGAAATCATTGTGGGCGTGTGATGGAATGCTTGAACTGCCAGTTGGCCCCCTGAGGCTAGCTCAGGATCTGTACAGACAAAGGAATGAAAGGAATTCCTGCCCAAGGTGTAAATGAGAGCATCCCCCCAGATACACCATGGCATCACACACGCCCATGTCATAACAGAACTCAGCTGATATATATACAGTACAGACCAAAAGTTTGGACACACCTTCTCATTCAAAGAGTTTTCTTTATTTTCATGACTATGAAAATTGTAGATTCACACTGAAGACATAAAAACTATGAATTAACACATGTGGTATTATATACATAACAGAAAAGTGTGAAACAACTGAAAATATGGCATAGTCTAAGTTCTTCAAAGTAGCCACCTTTTACTTTGATTACTGCTTTGCACACTCTTGGCATTCTCTTGATGAGCTTCAAGAGGTAGTCACCTTAAATGGTTTTCACTTCACAGGTGTGCCCTGTCAGGTTTAATAAGTATGATTTCTTGCCTTATAAATGGGGTTGGGACCATCAGTTGCGTTGTGGAGAAGTCAGGTGGATACACAGCTGATAGTCCTACTGAATAGACTGTTAGAATTTGTATTATGGCAAGAAAAAAGCAGCTAAGTAAACAAAAACGAGTTTCCATCATTACTTTAAGAAATTAAGGTCAGTCAGTCCGAAAAATTGGGAAAACTTTGAAAGTGTCCCCAAGTGCAGTCACAAAAACCATCAAGCGCTACAAAGAAACTGGCTCACATGCGGACCTCCCCAGGAAAGGAAGACCAAGAGTCACCTCTGCTGCGGAGGATAAGTTCATCCGATTCATCCGAGTCACCAGTCTCAGAAATCGCAGGTTAACAGCAACTCAGATTAGAGACCAGGTCAATGCCACACAGAGTTCTAGCAGCAGACATATCTCTAGAACAACTGTTAAGAGGAGACTGTGGGAATCAGGCCTTCATGGTAGAATATCTGCTACGAAACCACTGCTAAGGACAGGCAACAAGCAGAAGAGACTTGTTTGGGCTAAAGAACACAAGGAATGGACATTAGTCCAGTGGAAATCTGTGCTTTGGTCTGATGAGTCCAAATTTGAGATCTTTGGTTCCAACCACTGTGTCTTTGTGCGACGCAGAAAAGGTGAACGGATGAACTCTACATGCCTGGTTCCCTCAGTGAAGCATGGAGGAGATGGTGTGGGGATGCTTTGCTAGTGACACTGTTGGGGATTTATTCAAAATTGAAGGCATACTGAACCAGCATGGCTACCACAGCATCTTGCAGCGGCATGCTATTCCATTAGGTTTGCGTTTAGTTGGACCATCATTTATTTTTCAACAGGGCAATGACCCCAAACACACCTCCAGGCTGTGTAAGGGCTATTTGACCATGAAGGAGAGTGAAGGGGTGCTGCGCCAGATGACCTGGCCTCCACAGTCACCGGAGCTGAACACAATCGAGATGGTTTGGGGTGAGCTGGACTGCAGAGTGAAGGCAAAAGGGCCAACAAGTGCTACGCATCTCTGGGAACTCCTTCAAGACTGTTGGAAGACCATTTCAGGTGTCTACCTCTTGAAGCTCATCAAGAGAATGCCAAGAGTGTGCAAAGCAGTAATCAAAGCAAAAGGTGGCTACTTTGAATAACCTAGAATATGACATATTTTCAGTTGTTTCACACTTTTTTGTTATGTATATAATTCCACATGTGTTAATTCATAGTTTTAATGCCTTCAGTGTGAATTTACAATTTTCATAGTCATGAAAATAAAGAAAACTCTTTGAATAAGAAGGTGTGTCCAAACTTTTGGTCTGTACTGTATATATATATATATATATATATATATATATAGCAAAAAAAAGCAAAAAAAGACCAATAAAGTGGGTGCAGGTAATCCTCACAGCCGCAGGCTCACACGGCTATCGTAAGTATAGCATCAAAGGATGAGGCAGCACTCCAAATGAGGTGAAAAAATGGTGGATCTTTTATTTCCCTTGCAACGTTTCAACCGCTCAATGCGGTCTTTCTCAAGCATACAACATGGTGTCATAACAAGGTATATATACCCACAATGCATAGCACAAAACAAAGTGATAATAATTAAATTAAAAATGAATAATCATATGTAGAATACAATAAATATCTCGAAATCGTGAGAGTCACATCCATGGTGATTTACATGATGCAATATATCATATAAAAAATCGATAACCATAATACAGGCAGAACAGTGAATTAATTAGTGATAATAAGACACATTATTACGATGTGATATCACCTGTGTATCGGTATAAAAAGTGATCATAATCAGTAAAATTTAAAAACAACTCACACGGCGGTCAAGGACCTGAGCGCCAGGAGTCCGCGTCCTCACAATCAGACCGCGCATGCCCAGGATCCCAGCAACGTCACACCACACAGACGCAGCCCTGCGACGTCAGCGGACACGTGAACAAGCACATGACCTACCAGATCATCACATGACCCATCCGGGGGTGGCGTCAGGCCGCGTCACGCAGGTGATGCAAGGCAAGCGTCGCCCGGCCAACGCCGCCAGCACTACCGGCGTAGTTGCCCCAGCAACCGCAAGCCAAACACCGCCGGCAGCGTCACGCCCAAGCTAGAAATAGTGGGCCAGCGCAGCCAGATTAAAGGAGACGGGAGAGAAGACAAGGGGCATAGCAATCCTAAAAATCCAGGAAAAACAAACACACGGGAGCATATGCATACTCCCATCCGGCGACTGTATACAGGTTTACAGGATAGAGTGAACGTGGTATATACGTATATCGGCACCAGGAAGGAGCAGCTTCAGAATCTGTGCCATACTAACATAGAGTGGGGGAACAGGGGCCAGTGGTCCGGCCATTATCACGGCATTACCACCGGTCCATAGTGGGTGAAGGGTCAAGGACACGTATATATATTAGACATATTTTTATATATATATATATATATATATATATATGCAAAAAATCAAATATCACCCTTCCCTCTACAGAGAGAGAGAGAGAGAGATTTAAAACACTTTTTGGCCTCTTTCACACGGTAGTCTTATTTTTGGCCCGGATAAGAGGCGGGTGCGTTGCGGGAAAATGCGCGATTTTTCTGCGGGAGTGCAAAACATTGTAATGCGTTTTGCACTCGCGTGAGAAAAATCGCGCATGTTTGGTACCCAAACCTGAACTTCTTCACAGAAGTTCGGGTTTGGGATCAGTGTTCTGTAGATTGTATTATTTTCCCTTATAACATGGTTATAAGGGAAAATAATAGCATACTGAATACAGAATGCATAGTAAAAGAGCGCTAGAAGGGTTAAAAATAAAATAAAAAATAATTTATCTCACCTTAGTCCACTTGATTGCGAAGCCCGGCATCTCCTTGTGTCTCCTTTGTTGAATAGGACCTGTGGTGAGCATTAAATACAGGTAAAGGACCTTTGATGACGTCATTCCGGACATCACATGGTCTTTTACCATGGTGAATCACCATGGTAAAAGATCATGTGACGTACCATGTGATGACCGGAGTGACGTCATCAAAGGTCCTTTACCTGTATTTAATGCTCACCACAGGTCCTATTCAACAAAGGAGACACAAAGAGATGCCGGGCTTCGCGATCAAGTGGACTAAGGTTTTTTAACCATTCTAGTGCTCTTTTACTATGCATTCTGTATTCAGAATGCTATTATTTTCCCTTATAACCATGTTATAAGGGAAAATAATAATGATCGGGTCTCCATCCCGATCGTCTCCTAGCAACCGTGCGTGAAAATCGCACCGCAGCCGCACTTGCTTACGGATGCTATGCGATTTTCACGCTTCCCATTCACTTCTATGGGGCCTGCGTCGTGTGAAAATCGGACAATATAGAGCATGCTGCGATTTTCACTCAACGCACAAGTGTTGCGTGAAAATCACCGCTCATGTGCACAGCCCCATAGAAATGAATGGGTCCGGATTCAGTGCGGGTGCAATGTGTTCAACTCACGCATCGCATCCGCACGGAATACTCGCCCGTGTGAAAGGGGCCTTTGGTTTAGGTAAAACTGATTTACATCAAAATCAAATGTCTTGGCCTATTCAAACATTTGTTTTTGGAAATTTTCTCATCTTTATCCCCAATCCATTGTATTGTGGTAAAGCTTAAATTGGTTAGGGTCTGACTACTGACTGGGATACCCAGCAATCAGAATAACAGAAGACCTGTGTCTCCCATTTGCATGAAGCACTGGTCAAGAATGCACACCACCGCTCCATTCATCTCTTTAAGACTACCACAGTGATAGCCTTTCTCTGGCAGTACTATAGACTTTGAATGCAGCAGTGGTGTGCATGCTTGACCAGTGTTCCATTGAAATGGGTACGAACATGTGTTTACTAGAGTTGAGCGAACACCTGGATGTTCGGGTTCGAGAAGTTC
Source organism: Bufo gargarizans (assembly GCF_014858855.1). Taxonomy (NCBI): domain Eukaryota; kingdom Metazoa; phylum Chordata; class Amphibia; order Anura; family Bufonidae; genus Bufo; species Bufo gargarizans. The sequence goes on from NC_058083.1 coordinate 259,355,334, forward strand.
TGCCGAACTTCTCGGAAATGTTCGGGTTCGGGATCCGAACCCGACCCGAACTTCGTCCCGAACCGAACCCGAACCCCATCGAAGTCAATGGGGACCCAAACTTTTCGGCACTAAAAAGGCTGTAAAACAGCCCAGGAAAGAGCTAGAGGGCTGCAAAAGGCAGCAACATGTAGGTAAATCCCCTGCAAACAAATGTGGATAGGGAAATGAATTAAAATAAAAATAAAATAAATAAAAATTAACCAATATGAATTGGAGAGAGGTCCCATAGCAGAGAATCATGCTTCACGTCACCCAACACTGGAACAGTCCATTGTCAGATATTTAGGCCCCGGCACCCAGGCAGAGGAGAGAGGTCCCGTAACAGAGAATCTGGCTTCATGTCAGCAGAGAATCAGTCTGCATGTCATAGCAGAGAATCAGGCTTCACGACAGCCACCACTGTAACAGTCCATTGTCATATATTTAGGCTCAGGCACCCAGGCAGAGGAGAGAGGTCCCGTAACAGAGAATCTGGCTTCATGTCAGCAGAGAATCAGTCTGCATGTCATAGCAGAGAATCAGGCTTCACGTCAGCCACCACTGTAACAGTCCATTGTCATATATTTAGGCCCAGGCACCCAGGCAGAGGAGAGAGGTCCCGTAACAGAGAATCTGGCTTCATGTCAGCAGAGAATCAGTCTGCATGTCATAGCAGAGAATCAGGCTTCACGTCACCCACCACTGTAACAGTCCATTGTCATATATTTAGGCCCAGGCACCCAGGCAGAGGAGAGAGGTCCCGTAACAGAGAATCTGGCTTCATGTCAGCAAAGAATCAGTCTGCATGTCATAGCAGAGAATCAGGCTTCACGTCAGCCACCACTGTAACAGTCCATTGTCATATATTTAGGCCCAGGCACCCAGGCAGAGGAGAGAGGTCCCATAACAGAGAATCTGACTTCATGTCAGCAGAGAATCAGTCTGCATGTCATAGCAGAGAATCAGGCTTCACGTCACCCACCACCGTAACAGTCAATTGTCATATATTTAGACCCAGGCAGAGGAGAGAGGTCCCGTAACAGAGAATCTGGCTTCATGTCAGCAGAGAATCAGTCTGCATGTCATAGCAGAGAATCAGGCTTCACGTCACCCACCACTGTAACAGTCCATTGTCATATATTTAGGCCCAGACACCCAGGCAGAGGAGAGAGGTCCCGTAACAGGGAATCTGGCTTCATGTCAGCAGAGAATCAGTCTGCATGTCATAGCAGAGAATCAGGCTTCACGTCACCCACCACTGTAACAGTCCATTGTCATATATTTAGGCCCAGGCACCCAGGCAGAGGAGAGAGGTCCCGTAACAGAGAATCTGGCTTCATGTCAGCAGAGAATCAGTCTGCATGTCATAGCAGAGAATCAAGCTTCACGTCAGCCACCACTGTAACAGTCCATCGTCATATATTTAGGCCCAGGCACCCAGGCAGAGGAGAGAGGTCCCATAACAGAGAATCTGGCTTCATGTCAGCAGAGAATCAGTCTGCATGTCATAGCAGAGAATCAGGCTTCACGTCAGCCACCACTGTAACAGTCCATCGTCATATATTTAGGCCCAGGCACCCAGGCAGAGGAGAGAGGTCCCATAACAGAGAATCTGTCTTCATGTCAGCAGAGAATCAGTCTGCATGTCATAGCAGAGAATCATGCTTTACGTCACCCAACACTGGAACAGTCCATTGTCAGATATTTAGGCCCAGGCACCCAGGCAGCGGAAAGAGGTCCCGTAACAGAGAATCTGGCTTCATGTCAGCAGAGAATCAGTCTGCATGTCATAGCAGAGAATCATGCTTCACGTCACCCAACATTGGAACAGTCCATTGTCATATATTTAGGCCCCGGCACCCAGACAGAGGAGAGGTTCATTCAACTTTGGGTTGCCTCACAATATAATGGTAAAATGAAAATAAAAATAGGATTGAATGAGGAAGTGCCCTGGAGTACAATAATATATGGTTAAGGGGAGGTAGTTAATGTCTAATCTGCACAAGGGATGGACAGGTCCTGTGGGATCCATGCCTGGTTCATTTTTATAAACGTCAGCTTATCCACATTGGCTGTAGACAGGCGGCTGCGTTTGTTTGTAATGACGCCCCCTGCCGTGCTGAATACACGTTCAGACAAAACGCTGGCCGCCGGGCAGGCCAGCACCTCCAAGGAATAAAAGGCTAGCTCTGGCCACGTTGACAATTTAGAGACCCAGAAGTTGAATGGGGCCGAACCATCAGTCAGTACGTGGAGGGGTGTGCACACGTACTGTTCCACCATGTTAGTGAAATGTTGCCTCCTGCTAACACGTTGTGTATCAGGTGGTGGTGCAGTTAGCTATGGCGTGTTGACAAAACTTTTCCACATCTCTGCCATGCTAACCCTGCCCTCAGAGGAGCTGGCCGTGACACAGCTGCCTTGGCGACCTCTTGCTCCTCCTCTGCCTTGGCCTTGGGCTTCCACTTGTTCCCCTGTGACATTTGGGAATGCTCTCAGTAGCGCGTCTACCAATGTGCGCTTTTACTCGCACATCTTCCTATCATGCTCCAGTGCAGGAAGTAAGGTGGGCACATTGTCTTTGTACCGTGGATCCAGCAGGGTGGCAACCCAGTAGTCCGGACACGTTAAAATGTGGGCAACTCTGCTGTCGTTGTGCAGGCACTGCAGCATGTAGTCGCTCATGTGTGTCAGGCTGCCCAGGGGTAAGGACAAGCTGTCCTCTGTGGGAGGTGTATCATCATCGTCCTGCGTTTCCCCCCAGCCACGCACCAGTGATGGGCCAGAGCTGCGTTGGGTGCCACCCCGCTGTGACCATGCTTTATCCTCATCCTCCTCCACCTCCTCCTCATCCTCGTTCTCCTCGTCCTCCAGTAGTGGGCCCTGGCTGGCCACATTTGTACCTGGCCTCTGCTGTTGCAAAAAACCTCCCTCTGAGTTACTTCGAAGAGACTGGCCTGATAGTGCTAAAAATGACCCCTCTTCCTCCTCCTCCTGGGCCACCTCCTCTTCCATCATCTCCCTAAGTGTTTTCTCAAGGAGACATAGAAGTGGTATTGTAACGCTGATAACGGCGTCATCGCCACTGGCCATGTTGGTGGAGTACTCGAAACAGCGCAACAGGGCACACAGGTCTCGTATGGAGGCCCAGTCATTGGTGGTGAAGTGGTGCTGTTCCGCAGTGCGACTGACCCGTGCGTGCTGCAGCTGAAACTCCACTATGGCCTGCTGCTGCTCGCACAGTCTGTCCAGCATGTGCAAGGTGGAGTTCCACCTGGTGGGCACGTCGCATATGAGGCGGTGAGCGGGAAGGCCGAAGTTACGCTGTAGCGCAGACAGGCGAGCAGCGGCCGGATGTGAACGCCGGAAGCGCGAACAGACGGCCCGCAATTTATGCAGCAGCTCTGACATGTCGGGGTAGTTGTGAATGAACTTCTGCACCACCAAATTCAGCACATGCGCCAAGCAAGGGATGTGCGTCAAACCGGCTAGTCCCACCGCTGCAACGAGATTTCGCCCATTATCGCACACCACCAGGCCGGGCTTGAGGCTCACCGGCAGCAACCACTCGTCGGTCTGTTTTTCTATACCCCACCACAACTCCTGTGCGGTGTGGGGCCTGTCCCCCAAACATATGAGTTTCAGAATGGCCTGCTGACGTTTACCCTGGGCTGTGCTGAAGTTGGTGGTGAAGGTGTGTGGCTGACTGGATGAGCAGGTGGAAGAAGAAGAGGAGGAAGCTGAGTAGGAGGAGGTGGCAACAGGAGGCAAAGAATGTTGCCCTGCGATCCTTGACGGCGGTAGGACGTGCGCCAAACAGCTCTCCACCTGGGGCCCAGCTGCCACTACGTTTACCCAGTGTGCAGTTAGGGAGATATAGCGTCCCTGGCTGTGCATACTGGTCCACGTATCTGTGGTTAGGTGGACCTTGCCACAGATGGCGTTGCGCTGTGCACACTTGATTTTATCGGATACTTGGTTGTGCAGGGAAGGCACGGCTCTCTTGGAGAAGTAGTGCCGGCTGGGAACAACATACTGTGGGACAGCAAGCGACATGAGCTGTTTGAAGCTGTCTGTGTCCACCAGCCTAAATGACAGCATTTCATAGGCCAGTAGTTTAGAAATGCTGGCATTCAGGGCCAGGGATCGAGGGTGGCTAGGTGGGAATTTACGCTTTCTCTCAAATGTTTGTGAGATGGAGAGCTGAACGCTGCCGTGTGACATGGTTGAGATGCTTGGTGACGGAGGTGGTGGTGTTGGTGGTACATCCCCTGTTTGTTGGGCGGCAGGTGCCAACGTTCCTCCAGAGGCGGAGGAAGAGGCCGAGGCGGCAGCAGCAGAAGAGGCCGAGGCGGCAGCAGCAGAAGAGGTAGCAGGGGGAGCCTGAGTGACTTCATTGTTTTTAAGGTGTTTACTCCACTGCAGTTCATGCTTTGCATGCAGGTGCCTGGTCATGCAGGTTGTGCTAAGGTTCAGAACGTTAATGCATCGCTTCAGGCTCTGATGGCAGAGCGTGCAAACCACTCGGGTCTTGTCGTCAGGACATTGTTTGAAGAAGTGCCATGCCAGGGAACTCCTTGAAGCTGCCTTTAGGGTGCTCGGTCCCAGATGGCGGCGGTCAGTAGCAGGCGGAGTCTCTTGGCGGCGGGTGTTCTGCTTTTGCCCACTGCTCCCTCTTTTGCTACGCTGTTGGCTCGGTCTCACCACTGCCTCTTCCTCCGAACTGTGAAAGTCAGTGGCACGACCTTTATTCCATGTGGGGTCTAGGACCTCATCGTCCCCTGCATCGTCTTCCACCCAGTCTTGATCCCTGACCTCCTGTTCAGTCTGCACACTGCAGAAAGACGCAGCAGTTGGCACCTGTGTTTCGTCATCATCAGAGACGTGCTGAGGTGGTATTCCCATGTCCTCATCATCAGGAAACATAAGTGGTTGTGCGTCAGTGCATTCATTGTCTTCCACCGCTGGGGAAGGGCTTGGTGGATGCCCTTGGGAAACTCTGCCAGCGGAGTCTTCAAACAGCATAAGAGACTGCTGCATAACTTGAGGCTCAGACAGTTTCCCTGGTATGCATGGGGGTGATGTGACAGGCTGATGGGCTTGGTTTTCAGGCGCCATCTGTGCGCTTTCTGCAGAAGACTGGGTGGGAGATAATGTGAACGTGCTGGATCCACTGTCGGCCACCCAATTGACTAATGCCTGTACCTGCTCAGGCCTTACCATCCTTAGAACGGCATTGGGCCCCACCAAATATTGCTGTAAATTATGGCGGCTACTGGGACCTGAGGTAGTTGGTACACTAGGACGTGTGGCTGTGGCAGAACGGCCACGTCCTCTCCCAGCACCAGAGGGTCCACTAACACCACCACGACCATGTCCGCGTCCTTTACTAGATGTTTTCCTCATTGTTATCGTTCACCACAACAACAAAAATATTATTTGGCCCAATGTATTAAATTCAAATTCAGGCCTTTTTTTACAGACACCTAACACTATCTGGCTATCTATTTAGGTACCGTATTACACTAATACAGGCACAGCAGTAACCACAGATTTAGCTGACTATAAATTTGAGGCCTATTATTTAGGCGCTGGGTGACAGGTATACGTTTACAGACAGAATTAGACTGGGATATGCACAGTAGCGTGTGTGTGAAGTTACTGAGAATGACCCTATCAGCACCTTGAATCTAATATACCCTTTTAGGGATAAATTTAAAGTAGGCCTGATACAGCAGAAACCACTAATTTAGAGAATTGCTAAATTGGGAATTGTATTTCAACCCAGAACAAAAACTGTGCTTTGACGGACACTAAATAACTTGCCCAGCCACAGCAATAACCACAGATTTAGCTGACTATAAATTTGAGGCCTATCATTTAGGCGCTGGGTGACAGGTATACGTTTACAGACAGAATTAGACTGGGATATGCACAGTAGCGTGTGTGTGAAGTTATTGAGAATGACCCTATCTGCTTTTTGAATCTAATATATCCTTTTAGGGATAAATTTAAAGTAGGCCTGATACAGCAGAAACCACTAATTTAGAGAATTGCTAAATTGGGAGTTGTATTTCAACCCAGAACAAAAACTGTGCTTTGACGGACACTAAATAACTTGCCCAGCCACAGCACTAACCACAGATTTAGCTGACTATAAATTTGAGGCCTATTATTTAGGTGCTGGGTGACAGGTATACGTTTACAGACAGAATTAGAATGGGATATGCACAGTAGCGTGTGTGTGAAGTTATTGAGAATGACCCTATCTGCACTTTGAATCTAATATACCCTTTTAGAGATAAATTTAAAGTAGGCCTGATACAGCAGAAACCACTAATTTAGAGAATTGCTAAATTGGGAATTGTATTTTAACCCAGAACAAAAACTGTGCTATGACGGAGAACTAAATAACTTGCCCAGCCACAGCAATAACCACAGATTTAGCTGACTATAAATTTGAGGCCTATCATTTAGGCGCTGGGTGACAGGTATAGGTTTACAAACAGAATTAGACTGGGATATGGCCAAAAAATAACCACACTATTGATAGTTAAATGCACTTGGTGTGACAGCTTGACCAACCACACTATTGAGGGTTAAATGCACTTGGTGACAGGCTCAGCTTGCCTCTGATGTAGTATATGGCCAAAAAATGGCCACACTATTAATGGTTAAATGCACTTTGTGTGACAGCTTGACCCTGATGTAGGATTTAGCCAAAAAACAACCACACTATTATGAGTTAAATGCACTTGGTGACAACTTGCCCCTGATGTAGTATATGGGCAAAAAATAACCACACTATTGATGGTTAAATGCACTTGGTGTGACAGCTTGACCCTGATGTAGGATTTAGCCAAAAAACAACCACACTATTGAGGGTTAAATGCACTTGGTGGCAGCTTGTGCTGGCGCACCATAAGACACGAAATGGCCGCCGATCACCCCAGAAAAAAGTGAATGAAAAACGCTCTGGGCAGCCTAAAAACAGTGAGCAGTTGAATAGCAGCAGTTCAATGATCCACAGCTGCAGATCGATCACTGAATGAAGTCTTTTGGATGAGTTAATCACTGCCTAATCTCGCCCTAACGTCGCAGCTGCAACCTCTCCCTACACTGATCAGAGCAGAGTGACGTGCGGCGCTACGTGACTCCAGCTTAAATAGAGGCTGGGTCACATGCTGCACTGGCCAATCACAGCCATGCCAATAGTAGGCATGGCTGTGATGGCCTCTTGGGGCAAGTAGTATGACGCTTGTTGATTGGCTGCTTTGCAGCCTTTCAAAAAGCGCCAAGAAAGCGACGAACACCGAACCCGAACCCGGACTTTTACGAAAATACAGTTCGGGTTTGCTCATCCCTGGTGTTTACTATTGTTGTGATCAATGAGGGTCCCCGTAGTCAGACCCCCACTGATCCAACAATTATCTCATATCCAGTGAATAGGGGATAACAGTTTATAACCAGATTAGCCCCTTAAACTTTAAAATGCTGATTTAATGCAGCTCCATGGAACTATGCAGCTCACAACTTAAAAAATAATTGTTGCGTGCAGTAATTATGCAGTCAAGGTGACAGGCAAACAGAAATGAATCATTTATTTCTACGGTTCTGAATGGAATTATGCTTTTGAAGCTCTGTAACATAAAAGCAGAACATTGACTCTGTTGATTGACTGTACCAGAAACAGAACAGGGTGGAGAAAATGTATAAAAACTTGTATTCCATCTATTACAAATTAGTTATATCCCACTATGGAGGTCTCTCTGCATGATCAGGTGACCCACAAAGGACCGAAAGGATGACTATGAATATGTTTGGTGGTCTCCATAAAGATATATTAGAAAATTAATCTGAGAATAAAATGGTGTAAAAAGTGAACAGTTGCTTAAGCCATACTCTCTGGAACCACTTTGATCCACCGTATACCTGAATGTACTAATGGGGTCATTTGTTATCCGGAAATACGCTTACATTAGGCATATTTCTGTTCTCCGTTCACCCAAGTCTAAAACAGTGTTTCAATCATCATTTTCTTTGCCTGTTTTACGCATAGTAAATGATCTAAATGTAAGCCATAATACATAAATAAAAGAAATTAATAAAAAAAGAAAAGAAAACATACTGTGGATACATATTTTTCATTTAACAGAAAGCTCTAGTTTCTATTGTGTAGAAAAAGATATTGCAGGAGGAGAAATTAGCATTAGCTATCAAGCTACAGTACACTATACTGGCAGAAATCCTGCTGTTTCCACTTATCTTATTCTTCAGCAAGTGTCATCCTGCAGTTTCCATTACAGTATACAATCAGTTCATCTCACCATCATTCCAGACTTCAACTGATTTCCTCCCTCTCTATAGTCTGTGCTCTGTGGACAGTTCAACAGTCTGCCATTATAAATTCTTATGCAATTGTCATATTTTCTTATTGTTTTAGTTTTCTGTATATCTACAATAAATACCTATATACGTTATTATATGTCTATCTATATTCATTACATACAGCATATAAAACAAAGAATAAAAACAGGCATTTTCGCTTCTCTAGCCACAGTAAAATAATGCATATTTTCTATCTATACTGTTCTTGGAGCTCTGTAAAAACATTTGCCAGATATCAGGGCCAGTATATCTTTTATTATTATGACCTATTTATGAGGGGGGAAATCACTTTAGAACAGGTTTTCATGCTACTTAAATGCAATCTTATAAATGCCCCAAATATTTTGTAGAATATTTGTCATATATTCGTGAATTCGCAAATTCGAGATTATATTCTTGATTGTGAAAATCGGCAATGTATTATTCGCGGAATGTGCGCAAAATACCGGCGTGGGGTAGGCAACTTTTCTATTAGTTGCTAAGCTGTTACAAAGCCTTCTCATTGGCCCACAAGCTAAAAGGGATGATCACCTGATATGTACTGTGTCAAAAAAACAAATAGGGATGAGCGAACCCGAACTGTATAGTGACACGGACCCGAACCCAAACATTTTAGTAAAAGTCCGGGTTCGGGTTCGGTGTTCGTCGTTTTCTTGGCGCTTTTTGAAAGGCTGCAAAGCAGCCAATCAACAAGCGTCATACTACTTGCCCCAAGAGGCCGTCACAGCCATGCCTACTATTGGCATGGCTGTGATTGGCCAGTGCAGCATATGACCCAGCCTCTTTTTAAGCTGGAGTCACGTAGCGCCGCACGTCACTCTGCTCTGATCAGTGTAGGGAGAGGTTCCAGCTGCGACTGTTAGTGCGAGATTAGGCAGTATTTAACTCCTCCAAAAGTCAGTGATCGATCTACAGCTGTGGATCATTGAACTGCTGCGATTCAATTGCTCACTGTTTTTAGGCTGCCCAGAGCGTTTTTCATTCACTTTTTTCTGGGGTGATCGGCGGCCATTTTGTGTCTTGTGGTGCGCCAGCACAAGCTGCCACCAAGTACATTTAACCATCAATAGTGTGGTTATTTTTTGGCTATATCCTACATATGGGGCAAGCTGTCACCAAGTGCATTTAACCATCAATAGTGTGGTTATTTTATGGCTATATCCTACATCAGGGGCAAGCTGTCACCAAGTGCATTTAACCATCAATAGTGTGGTTATTTTTTGGCTATATCCTACATCAGGGTCAAGCTGTCACCAAGTGCATTTAACCATCAATAGTGTGGTTATTTTTTGGCTATATCCTACATCAGGGTCAAGCTGTCACCAAGTGCATTTAACCATCAATAGTGTGGTTATTTTTTGGCTATATCCTACATATGGGGCAAGCTGTCACCAAGTGCATTTAACCATCAATAGTGTGGTTATTTTTTGGCTATATCCTACATCAGGGTCAAGTTGTCACCAAGTGCATTTAACCATCAATAGTGTGGTTATTTTTTGGCTATATCCTACATCAGGGGCAAGCTGTCACCAAGTGCATTTAACCCTCAATAGTGTGGTTATTTTTTGGTTATATCCTACATCAGGGGCTTGGCTGTGCTTGCTATTTTATTGAGGGGTGAAATACAATTGCCAAAATAGCAATACCCTAAATCTGGTGTTTCAGCTGTGGCCAGCCAATTGTAATACCTGTCTGCTGTCTGGCAAAGGATATATTTTTTTGTTCTGGGTTGAAATACAATTCCCAACTTAGCAATTCTCTAAATTAGTGGTTTCTGCTGTATCAGGCCCTGTATCAGGCCTACTTTAAATCTATCCCTAAAAGGGTATATTAGATTCAAGGTGCTGATAGGTTCATCCACAATAACTTCACACACACGCTACTGTGCAATTACAAGTCTAATATTGTCTGTAAACGTATACCTGTCACCCAGCGCCTAAATAATAGGCCTCAAATTTATATTCAGCTAAATCTGTGGGTTTTGCTATAGCTGGTCAAGTTTTTTGGTGTCTGTCAAAGCACAGTTTTTGTTCTGGGTTGAAATACAATTCCCAACTTAGCACATCCTAAATTAGTGGTTTTTGCTGTATCAGACCTACTTTAAATCTATCCCTAAAAGGGTATATTAGATTAAAGGTGCTGATAGGGTCGTCCACAATAACTTCACACCCTACCATGCATTCCCAAGTCTAATTCTGTCCGTAAACGTATACCTGTCATCCAGCGCCTAAATACTAGGCCTCAAATTTATATTCAGCTAAATCTGTCGTTACTGCTTTGCCTTTATTAGTGTAATACGGTACCTAAATAGATAGCCAGATAGTGTTAGGTGTCTGTAAAAAAAGGCCTGAATTTGAAGTCAATACATTGGGCCAAATAATATTTTTCTTATTGTGGTGAACGGTAACAATGAGGAAAACATCTAGTAAGGGAGGCGGACGCGGACATGGTCGTGGTGGTGTTAGTGGACCCTCTGGTGCTGGGAGAGGACGTGGCCGTTCTGCCACAGCCCCACTTCCTAGTGTACCAACTACCTCAGGTCCCAGTAGTCGCCATAATTTACAGCGATATTTAGTGGGGCCCAATGCCGTTCTAAGGATGGTAAGGCCTGAGCAGGTACAGGCATTAGTCAATTGGGTGGCCGACAGTGGATCCAGCACGTTCACATTATCTCCCACCCAGTCTTCTGCAGAAAGCGCACAGATGGCGCCTGAAAACCAAGCCCATCAGTCTGTCACATCACCCCCATGCATACCAGGGAAACTGTCTAAGCCTAAAGTTATGCAGCAGTCTCTTATGCTGTTTGAAGACTCCGCTGGCAGGGTTTCCCAAGGGCATCCACCTAGCCCTTCCCCAGCGGTGGAAGACATAGAATGCACTGATGCACAACCACTTATGTTTCCTGATGATGACGAAACACAGGTGCCAACTGCTGCGTCTTTCTGCAGTGTGCAGACTGAACAGGAGGTCAGGGATCAAGACTGGGTGGAAGACGATGCAGGGGACGATGAAGTCCTAGACCCCACATGGAATGAAGGTCGTGCCACTGACTTTCACAGTTCGGAGGAAGAGGCAGTGGTGAGACCGAGCCAACAGCGTAGCAAAAGAGGGAGCAGTGGGCAAAAGCAGAACACCCGCCGCCAAGAGACTCCGCCTGCTACTGACCGCCGCCATCTGGGAACGAGCACCCCAAAGGCAGCTTCAAGGAGTTCCCTGGCATGGCACTTCTTCAAACAATGTGCTGACGACAAGACCCAGGTGGTTTGCACGCTGTGCCATCAGAGCCTGAAGCGAGGCATTAACATTCTGAACCTTAGCACAACCTGCATGACCAGGCACCTGCATGCAAAGCATGAACTGCAGTGGAGTAAACACCTTAAAAACAAGGGAGTCACTCAGGCTCCCCCTGCTACCTCTTCTGCTGCTGTTGCCTCGGCCTATTCTGCTGCTGCCGCCTCGGCCTCTTCCTCCGCCTCTGGAGGAATGTTGGCACCTGCCGCCCAGCAAACAGAGGATGTACCACCAACACCACCACCACCTCCGTCACCAAGCATCTCAACCATGTCACACGGCAGCGTTCAGCTCTCCATCTCACAAACATTTGAGAGAAAGCGTAAATTCCCACCTAGCCACCCACGATCCCTGGCCCTGAATGCCAGCATTTCTAAACTACTGGCCTATGAAATGCTGTCATTTAGGCTGGTGGACACAGACAGCTTCCAACAGCTCATGTCGCTTGCTGTCCCACAGTATGTTGTTCCCAGCCGGCACTACTTCTCCAAGAGAGCCGTGCCTTCCCTGCACAACCAAGTATCCGATAAAATCAAGTGTGCACTGCGCAACGCCATCTGTGGCAAGGTCCACCTAACCACAGATACGTGGACCAGTAAGCACGGCCAGGGACGCTATATCTCCCTAACTGCACACTGGGTAAATGTAGTGGCAGCTGGCCCCAGGCGGAGAGCTGTTTGGCGCACATGCTTACGCCGCCAAGGATCACAGGGCAACATTCTTTGCCTCCTGTTGCCTCCTCCTCCTTTTCGGCTTCCTCCTCCTCTTCTTCCACCTGCTCATCCAGTCAGCCACACACCTTCACCACCAACTTCAGCACAGCCCGGGGTAAACGTCAGCAGGCCATTCTGAAACTCATAAGTTTGGGGGACAGGCCCCACACCGCACAGGAGTTGTGGTGGGGTATAGAACAACAGACCGACGAGTGGTTGCTGCCGGTGAGCCTCAAGCCCGGCCTGGTGGTGTGCGATAATGGGCGAAATCTCGCTGCAGCTCTGGGACTAGCCGGTTTGACGCACATCCCTTGCCTGGCGCATGTGCTGAATTTGGTGGTGCAGAAGTTCATTCACAACTACCCCGACATGTCAGAGCTGCTGCATAAAGTGCAAGCCGTCTGTTCGCTCTTCCGGCGTTCACATCCTGCCGCTGCTCGCCTGTCTGCGCTACAGCGTAACTTCGGCCTTCCCGCTCACCGCCTCATATGCGACGTGCCCACCAGGTGGAACTCCAGCTTGCACATGCTGGACAGGCTGAGCGAGCAGCAGCAGGCCATAGTGGAGTTTCAGCTGCAGCACGCACAGGTCAGTCGCACTGCGGAACAGCACCACTTCACCATCAATGACTGGGCCTCCATGCGAGACCTGTGTGCCCTGTTGCGCTGTTTCGAGTACTCCACCAACATGGCCAGTGGCGATGACGCCGTTATCAGCGTTACAATACCACTTCTATGTCTCCTTGAGAAAACACTTAGGGCGATGATGGAAGAGGAGGTGGCCCAGGAGGAGGAGGAAGAGGGGTAATTTTTAGCACTTTCAGGCCAGTCTCTTCGAAGTGACTCAGAGGGAGGTTTTTTGCAACAGCAGAGGCCAGGTACAAATGTCGCCAGCCAGGGCCCACTACTGGAGGACGAGGAGGACAAGGATGAGGAGGAGGTGGAGGAGGATGAGGATGAAGCATGGTCACAGCGGGGTGGCACCCAATGCAGCTCGGGCCCATCACTGTCCTCCCACAGAGGACAGCTTGTCCTTACCTCTGGGCAGCCTGGCACACATGAGGGACTACATGCTGCAGTGCCTGCGCAACGACAGCAGAGTTGCCCACATTTTAACGTGTGCGGACTACTGGGTTGCCACCCTGCTGGATCTACAGTACAAAGACAATGTGCCTACCTTACTTCCTGCACTGGAGCGTGATAGGAAGATGCGCGAGTACAAGCGCACGTTGGTAGACGTGCTACTGAAAGCATTCCAAAATGTCACAGGGGAATAATTGGAAACCCAAGGCCAAGGCAGAGGAGGAGCAAGAGGTCGCCAAGGCAGCTGTGTCACGGCCAGCTCCTCTGAGGGTAGGGTTAGCATGGCAGAGATGTGGAAAAGTTTTGTCAACACGCCACAGCTAACTGCACCACCACCTGATACGCAACGTGTTAGCAGGAGGCAACATTTCACTAACATGGTGGAACAGTACGTGTGCACACCCCTCCACGTACTGACTGATGGTTTGGCCCCATTCAACTTCTGGGTCTCTAAATTGTCCACGTGGCCAGAGCTAGCCTTTTATGCCTTGGAGGTGCTGGCCTGCCCGGCGGCCAGTGTTTTGTCTGAACGTGTATTCAGCACGGCAGGGGGTGTCATTACGGACAAACGCAGCCGCCTGTCTACAGCCAATGTGGACAAGCTGACGTTTATAAAAATGAACCAGGCATGGATCCCACCGGACCTGTCCATCCCTTGTGCAGATTAGACATTAACTACCTCCCCTTAACCATATATTATTGTACTCCAGGGCACTTCCTCATTCAATCCTATTTTTATTTTCATTTTACCATTATTTTGCGGGGCAACCCAAAGTTGAATGAACCTCTCCTCTGTCTGGGTGCTGGGGCCTAAATATATGACAATGGACTGTTCCAATGTTGGGTGACGTGAAGCATGATTCTCTGCTATGACATGAAGACTGATTCTCTGCTGACATGAAGCCAGATTCTCTGTTATGGGACCTCTCTCCTCTGCCTGGGTGCCGGGGCCTAAATATATGACAATGGACTGTTACAGTGGTGGGTGACGTGAAGCCAGATTCTCTGCTATGGGACCTCTCTCCAATTGATATTGGTTAATTTTTATTTATTTTATTTTTATTTATTTCCCTATCCACATTTGTTTGAAGGGGATTTACCTACATGTTGCTGCCCTTTAGCCCTCTAGCCCTTTCCTGGGCTTTTTTACAGTCTTTTTAGTGCCGAAAAGTTCGGGTCCCCATTGACTTCAATGGGGTTCGGGTTCGGGACGAAGTTCGGGTCGGGTTCGGATCCCGAACCCGAACATTTCCGTGAAGTTCGGCCGAACTTCTCGAACCCGAACATCCAGGTGTTCGCTCAACTCTAAAAACAAACAGTAAATGAATATTCGTCATTACAAATATATAGCACTATATTCTAAATATTCTTGAATTCTCGAAGTGCTGATATTCAGGAAAAGAATTTGCTTTTCGAATATTCACGGTTAACACTACTGATATGTTAATGTAGTCCCACATACAATATTGGAACAAGAGTCTTCTTCAGTTTTTAGCAAAGAATTAAATATGTTTTCTGGTTTTAGAAAAATACATTTTAATAAAAAATTTAAATTGACACAATAATTTAGCCTTACTGCATTATATAAGTCAGATGACTAACTGTAACTGTGACCTGGGCCTTTGTGTTTACATGCCCACACAAGACTCACAGGGAGTCTCTAAAGACTCTCAATCTCCTCCCAGCTCAAACATCAAACATCCAAGCCTGCATGAAGCCCTTTTGGAAAAACCCAGTCGTAAGACATCATTGCTGATAACACATCATAGAACATCGCCCTCAGAGGTAAGGTCATTAATATGTTGTGTCTACAGGGTAGAGCCTTACAAGATAAACAATCACAATTAGTAAGTGATACATGTGATGGATCCTGTCAATTGATGCTGAAAATTGCAAAACTCAAATGCCCCTTTAATATTCCTTTAAATAACAGACTGTAATCATTGCTATAATCGAAATATTCACATATACTCAAAACCCTGCTTGTATATACTGTTTGAACTGCTAGTCACACTCATCATGAAATAATGACATAGGATCATAAGTTGATTTCTCATTTTGAACATTGTTCCCACTACATTTTGGAAATAATAGAGAAAAAAAAGTGAAACCTTGCAGAAAATTATAGGTGTTATTTGTCTTGTTGACTCCATTGCAGAATGCCGTTTTCGCTTTCTATCTCATTTGAGGGCTCCAACTTTAGTATTGCCCCTACTGAACACCACTAGATGTGTTTGCTCTACTTGCTCTGATTGTCTGGTGTATATAAGCTTGAACCCCTCAGAAGTTAATGGAAATTTCCATTATAGAAAGAATACAATGATCAGCATTTCTGGTAAGGCTGAGTTCACACTTCAGTTGTTGGGTCAGTTATTTAGATCAGTTATTATGAGTCAAAACCATGTGTTGGTCAAAAACACAGTATAGGTGCAAATCTTTAAATTGCACCTGCTCTCTGAGTCGGCTTCTGTTGTGGCAGACCAAGGCTCATTCACGTGATGATCGTTGCCACGTGTTCAGGTGAATGACGTCGATGGAGGAAAATGACAGAGGTCAGCACATAGTTCAAAACTCTGCCAGGATCCCAAAGAGGGAGTGTTCTGGGCCCTTAATTTATACACAGTTCAATGGGTGTAACCTCTCAAAGTAAAACATGATTGGTTTATAGATATTTCAGTAATGACTTCTGATTGGTACACATATAGTACTTCTAATTGGTTAGAACTAAATCCATCTATTGATTGGTTAATATTCTGTGGACCTTTTAATATTCCACTATCGGGTTAATAGCTAAGACCGTGTTTTTAGCAAGGAATGCATATTTGGTTATTAGCATGCACACACGCTTATCTTATCTTAACACACACAGATGCTAATATTGTCTTTCAGCTTAATTCTTGTTTTTCAGCTGTAAGCTGTCGCCATTTTCTATTGCGCACACAGAGAAATGGAAGCATAAAGTCCTTTATACTATCCACTTTCAGAAAAGCTGGATATTTTTTTTTAACACTTCACTGCTGGTTTTGGCTCACAGTAAGGGTCCATTCACACGTCCGTTATAACACTCCGTTTCCGTTCCGAATTAAATCGGAACGTTTTTTCGGATCCATTAATTTCAATTGCCTCTGCAAAAATACGGACACCAATCATAGTGCTGTCCGAATCACAGAATCCATTCCGTTTTCCTATTTTTGAGTATGCAGATTCAGAAAATATTAAGCTTGTCCTACTTTTTCGGGTCCGTTGTCCATTCAAGTCAATGGATCTGCATAAATGCAGATGACATGCACAAAACCATCCGAATGTTATCCAATTTTGCCGATCCGTTGACAGGAAAATGGATGGAATTAAAAAAAAAATGGAATAACGGAAACACGGAACGGATTCGGAAGCACTTTAGTAAAAAAAAAGGAAGGTTATACTGAAAAACGGATCCACAAAAAAAGGGAACGTTTATCTGGAAAGGTTAAAATACTGACGTGTGAATGGACCCTAAATGATGGAAAAAACTGACCAAATAACTAAAGTGTGAACTCGGCCTAAGTGCTACTCAGAGTGAGGGGAAAGTATAAAGACTACCGCCATATGCCAGTTTTAATCATAACCAATCCTAATAAAAAATAATAATAATATATATATATATATATATATATATATATATATATATCTACTAGGAGTCTTAATTAAAAGTCTTGAAAGGTTTTGTGTCTACAGCGTCAATGCAAACCTACAGGGTCGTACTGGCCCAAAGGAGGACTGTAGGGCACAGGTACAGCCCATTGGGATTGAGAAGAAAGCTGCATGCTACACCTCACCAGGAGTCAGTTGGACCCAAGAGATGCCACCTACTTAGTTGTGCAGTGCCATGACATCACCTGCACTACTATCTCTTTTCCTGCTAATAGTTAGCTTGGTTGCCCTGCACTTAATGCGTGGTGCTTGAAATAAATCACTGATTGGCTGAGCCTTAGTAAATCGGTGTTAGGCCTCTTTCACACTACAGTATGTTGCATTCAGTGTTTTGCGTTCCGTTTTTCACGGATCCGTTGTTCCGTTTTTTGCTTCCGTTGTGGTTCCGTTTCCGTTCCGTTGTTCCGTTCCGTTTTTCCGTATGGCAAATACAGTATACAGTAATTTCATATTAAAAATTGGGCTGGGCATAACATTTTCAATTGATGGTTCCGCAAAAAACGGAACGGATACGGAAGACATACGGATGCATTTCCGTATGTGTTCCGTTTTTTTTGCGGCCCCATTGACTTGAATGGAGCCACGGACTGTGATTCTCGGCCAAATATAGGACATGTTCTATCTTTTCAACGGAACGGAAAAACGGAAATACGGAAACGGAATGCATACGGAACACATTCCGTTTTTTTGCGGAACCATTGAAATGAATGGTTCCGTATACGGACCGTATACGGAACGCAAAAAACGGACCGTATACGGAACGCAAAAAACTGTAGTGTGAAAGAGGCCTTAGGGTTATTTTTGCTCCACTTCCAGATCCACAGCCCAGCAAACAAGCCTATGGTTTGAGTGGTAAGCGCCACAGAGGAGAATTAGGGAGAGAGACTGCACCTAAGTGAGGTACAGTCACTTCTTGGAACTGTGATCTGAAAAATCAAACCATATTGCATAGTTGTTTGTGGGGTAGGAGGAGTGAGCATATTAAGAGAGCTTTCAACATTCCAGTGCTGTCTGAAGCCCCCTCCTCCCCACTGTGAGCAGGCATATGAGTGGTGGGGAAGGAGGGCAATCAGTCAGTTATGGATGATATGGAGAGCTCCCATACAAAGCATTTGGTGGGGGCCCTTTGTAAGGCGCAGTTCACACAGAATTTGTAAATTACGTACAGTACTGTATGTGCAATGGGAAGGTTTCCAGCCCCAGTGCTTACATTGAATATATACAGTCAGGTCCATAAATATTGGGACATCGACACAATTATAACATTTTTGCCTCTATACACCACCACAATGGATTTGAAATTAAAATAACAAAATGTACTTTAACTGCAGACTGTCAGCTTTAATTTGAGGCTATTTACATCCAAATCAGGTGAACGGTGTAGTAATTACAATAGTTTGCATATGTGCCTCCCACTTGTTAAGGGACCAAGAAATGGGACAGAATAATAATCATAAATCAAACTTTCACTTTTTAATACTTGGTTGCAAATCCTTTGCAGTCAATTACAGCCTGCAGTCTGGAACATATAGACATCACCAGACGCTGGGTTTCATCCCTGGTGATGCTCTGTCAGGCCTCTACTGCAACTGTCTTCAGTTCTTGCTTATTTTGTGAGGCATTTTCCCTTCAATTTTGTCTTCAGTAAGTGAAATGCATGCTCAATCGGATTCAGGTCAGGTGATTGACTTGGTCATTGCATAACATTCCAATTCTTTCCCTTAAACTCTTTGGTTGCTTTTGCAGTATGCTTTGGGTCATTGTCAATCTGCACTGTGAAGAGTCGTCCAATGAGTTCTGAAGCATTTGGCTGAATATGAGCAGATAATGTTGCCTGAAACACTTCAGAATTAGTGATGTCCCGAATAGTTCGCCGGCGATTAGTTCCCGGCGAACAATGCTTGTTCGCGTTCGCCCCTGCGGGCGAACATATGCTATGTTCGGTCCACCCCCTATACATCATCATTGAGTAAACTTTGACCCTCTACCTCACAGTCAGCAGACACATTCCAGCCAATCAGCAGCAGACCCTTCCTCCCAGACCCTCCCACCTCCTGGACAGCATCCGTTATAGATTCATTCGGAAGCTGCATTTACAGTGAGAGGAGGGACAGTACTGCTGCTGCTGATTCAATAAGGAAAGTGTTAGCTAGGGCATTGTTCTGTGTCCACAGACTCATCTGCTGTAAGGACAGCGTCCTGACAGCACCCCAAAAAGCCCTTTTCAGGGCTGGTACATCAGTGTGTTTTTTTATTTATTTTATATATATATATATATATATATATATATTGCAGTTGCCTGGCTGCCCGTGTGTGAGAGGCTGCAGGCTCAGTCACAGACAGCACTGTGTGCACTGCACACAATTCATACAGGGTGTGACAGAAAATACCTTGCAGATAAAAAAAAATTATATTTACTATTTTTCTGTGACATAATCACATTTGCAAGCCCGTGTGTGTCAGGCCCACACATACTGTATTGTGCCCACTGGCTAGTGGCTAGGCCTGCACTCATACTGTTACAGGGTGTCATTCACTCAAATACCTTGCAGATAAAAAAATTATATTTAAAATTTTTCTGTGATATAATCACATTTGCAAGCCCGTGTGTGTCAGGGCCACACATACTGTATACTGGCAACTGGCTAGTGGCTAGGCCTGCACTCATACCGTTACAGGGTGTCATTCACTCAAATACCTTGCAGATAAAAAAAAATCAATTTAAATTTTTTCTGTGATATAATCATATTTGCAAACCCGTTTGTGTCAGGGCCACACATACTGTATACTGGCCATTGGCTAGTGGCTAGGCCTGCACTCATACCGTAACAGGGTGTCATTCACTCAAATACCTTGCAGATAAAAAAAAATCTATTTAAAATTTTTCTGTGATATAATCACACTTGCAAGCCCGTGTGTGTCAGGGCGACACATACTGTATACTGCTAGTGGCTAGGCCTGCACTCATACCGTTACAGGGTGTCATTCACTCAAATACCTTGCAGATGAAAAAAAATCTATTAACATTTTTTCTGTGATATAATCACATTTGCAAGCCCGTGTGTGGCAGGGCCACACATACAGTATACTGGCCACTGGCTAGTGGCTAGGCCTGCACTCATACCGTTACACTTGCAAGCCCGTGTGTGTCAGGGCGACACATACTGTATACTGCTAGTGGCTAGGCCTGCACTCATACCGTTACAGGGTGTCATTCACTCAAATACCTTGCAGATAAAAAAATTATATTTAAAATTTTTCTGTGATATAATCACATTTGCAAGCCCGTGTGTGGCAGGGCCACACATACAGTATACTGGCCACTGGCTAGTGGCTAGGCCTGCACTCATACCGTTACACTTGCAAGCCCGTGTGTGTCAGGGCGACACATACTGTATACTGCTAGTGGCTAGGCCTGCACTCATACCGTTACAGGGTGTCATTCACTCAAATACCTTGCAGATAAAAAAATTATATTTAAAATTTTTCTGTGATATAATCACATTTGCAAGCCCGTGTGTGGCAGGGCCACACATACAGTATACTGGCCACTGGCTAGTGGCTAGGCCTGCACTCATACCGTTACACTTGCAAGCCCGTGTGTGTCAGGGCGACACATACTGTATACTGCTAGTGGCTAGGCCTGCACTCATACCGTTACAGGGTGTCATTCACTCAAATACCTTGCAGATAAAAAAATTATATTTAAAATTTTTCTGTGATATAATCACATTTGCAAGCCCATGTGTGTCAGGGCCACACATACTGTACTGTGCCCACTGCCCAGTGCCCACCACTTATATAGGTTGGCACAGTACCTTGCACGCATAGTACCACTTCACATAAAAAAAAAAATGACAGGCAGAGGCAGGCCCCCCCGCAGTGGCCGTCGTGGTCATGGTGCTGTGATTTCCACTGGCCCTGGAATAATGCCCAGTGTTCAGAGGCCACGTACCCTGAACCCAAAAAATTTGACGCACCATCCTCCTCCAGCTCAGCTTTGGTCACCACTCTCCCGCCCGCCGCCACCACCACCACTACCACCACATCCACCACAGCCACTTCACTTGATCCCTCAGAGGAGTTATTTACACATCAGTTGGATGAAATTAGTGATGCACAACCATTATTGCCAGGGGATGTAGATAACAGGGATATGTCTCAGTCAGGCAGCATTACACACATGGACGTACAGTGTGATGATGATGATGTTGTACCCACTGCTGCTTCCTTTGCTGAGGTGTCAGATACAAGTGAAGTGGTTGATGATGACGATGTGTCCGTGGATGCCATGTGGGTGCCTGCTCGAAGAGAAGAAGAAGAGGGGGAAAGTTCAGAAGGGGAGACAGAGAGAAGGAGGAGACGAGTTGGAAGCAGGGGGAGGTCGTCGCAAGGAGCTAGTGGCACAGTCAGACAGCATGTATCGGCACCCGGGGTCAGCCAGACAGCACGCCAATCAACGCATGCTGTTGCCACCACCAGAATGCCGTCATTGCAAAGCTCAGCAGTGTGGCATTTTTTTTGTGTGTCTGCCTCTGACAACAGCGATGCCATTTGCAACCTGTGCCAAAAGAAACTGAGTCGTGGGAAATCCAACACCCACCTAGGTACAACTGCTTTGCGAAGGCACATGATCACACATCACAAACGCCTATGGGATCAACACATGATGACGAGTAGAAGCAGCACACAAGCTCAAAGCCACCATCCTCCTCCTGGTCCAGCATCTTAAGCCACGTCAACCACTGCAGTCCTCCTTGCCCCCTCTCAACCACCCGCCACTCCGCCTCTCACCTTCAGCAGTTCCATCTCATCTGCCCACAGTCAGGTGTCTGTAAAGGAAATGTTTGAGCTCAAGAAGCCAATGTCACAGAGTCACCCCCTTGCCCGGCGTCTAACAGCTGGCTTGACGGAACTCTTAGCCCGCCAGCTTTTTACCATACCAGCTGGTGGAGTCTGAGGCCTTCAAAAAATTTGTCGCTATTGGGACACCACAGTGGAAGGTACCCGGACGAATTTTTTTTTTAAATATGGCAATCCCAAACCTCTACTCAGTGATTGAAAAGGAAGTCATGGCATCTCTGGCATACAGTGTTGGGGCAAGGGTCCATCTGACCACTGATACCTGGTTTACAAAGCACGGTCAGGGCAGGTATATCACCTACACTGCGCATTGGGTCAACCTGCTGATGGCTGCCAAGCATGGAATGCGTGGCTCTGCAGCGGAGTTGTTGACACCGCCACGACTTGCAGGCAGGCCTACTGCCACCTCCTCTACTCCTTCTACTCTATCCTCTTCCATAACCTCCTCGGCTGAGTCCTCTTCTGCTGCGGCGTCTGGTTGCACATCAACTGAATCCCCCCAGCTCCCCAGGGGCTATTCCACATCCCGGATACGACATTGTCACGCTGTCTTGGGGTTGACTTGCCTGAAAGCAGAGAGCCACACTGGACCAGCACTCCTGTCCACCCTGAACGCACAGGTGGATCAGTGGCTGACCACACACCAACTGGAGATTGGCAAAGTGGTGTGTGACAATGGAAGCAATTTGTTGGCGGCATTGAATTTGGGCAAGGTGTCACATGTGCTGTGCATGGCACATGTGTTGAATCTCATCGTACAACGTTTTGTGTCTAAGTACCCAGGCTTACAGGACGTCCCCAAGCAGGCCAGGAAGGTGTGTGGCCATTTTAGGCGTTCCTACACGGCCATGGCGCACTTTTCAGACATTCAGCCCCGAAACAACATGCCAGTGAGGCGCTTGATTTGCGACAGCCCGACACGTTGGAATTCAACACTCCTAATGTTCAACCGCCTGCTCCAACAAGAAAAAGCCGTCAACGAGTATTTGTATGACCGGGGTGCTAGGACAGCCTCTGTGGAGCTGGGAATTTTTTTGCCACGTTGCTGGGGACTCATGCGCAATGCCTGTAGGCTCATGCATCCTTTTGAGGAGGTGACAAACCTAGTCAGTCGCACCGAAGGCACCATCAGCGACCTCATCCCATTTGTTTTCTTCCTGGAGCGTGCCCTGCGAAGAGTGCTGGATCAGGCTGTAGATGAGCGTGAAGAGGAAGAGGAAGAGTTGTGGTCACCATCACCACCAGAAACAGCCTTGTCATCATCACTTGCCGGACCTGCGGCAACACTGCAAGAGGAGTATGAGGAAGAGGAGTCAGAGGAGGAATGTGGCTTTGAGGAGGAGGAAGACCAACCACAGCAGGCATCCCAGGGTGCTCGTTGTTGTCACCTATCTGGGACCCGTGGTGTTGTACGTGGCTGTGGGGAAGAACAGACCGTCAATGACATCAGTGAGGATGAGGAACGGGAAATGAGTAGCTCGGCATCCAGCCTTGTGCAAATGGGGTCTTTCATGCTGTCATGTCTGTTGAGGGTTAGACCCTCATATAAAAAGGATGAAGGAGAACGACCTGTACTGGGTGGCCACGCTACTAGACCCCCGGTATAAGCAGAAAGTGGCGGAAATGTTACCAAATTACCGGAAGTCAGAAAGGATGCAGCAGTTCAAAACCAAACTAAAAAATATGCTTTACACTTATATGGGGGATGTCACAGCACAACGGGAATCTAACAGGGGAAGAGGGGAAAGTAATTTTTCTCCTCCTACCATGGCCACGGCGGCAAGGACAGGACACTTTACAGATGTGTTGTTGATGGAGGGCATGCAGAGCTTTTTCAGTCCTACACATCGCCACAGCCCTTCGGGATCCAGCCTTAGAGAACAACTCAACCGACAGGTAGCAGACTACCTCGCCTTAACTGCAGATATCGACACTCTGAGGAGCGATGAACCCCTTGACTACTGGGTGTGCAGGCTTGACCTGTGGCTTGAACTATCCCAGTTTGCGATAGAACTTCTGGCCTGCCCCGCTTCAAGTGTCCTGTCAGAAATGACTTTCAGTGCAGCAGGAGGCATTGTCACTGACAAAAGAAGTCGCCTCGGTCAAAAAAGTGTTGATTACCTCACCTTCATTAAGATGAATGAGGCATGGATCCCGAAGGGACTGACAGTAGGGGATACGTTTAACTAACAAAAGGCCTGATGACATGCCTTGGCCTCAAAATGGTCCCCACGCTGCTGTATTTAATGTCTGCATACCGGATGACTTTCGTGAATTCTCCGCCACCAACTAAGGTTCAAGCCGCAATGTTTTAGTCACCTTTCTGCCTTGAAAACATCAATTTTTCCGGCCACTGCTACAACAGCGGCTGCAACAATATCATTATTTTTCAGGCATGTGTACATGCCTAATTTTTCTGGCCTCTGGTGCTGCACTGTGGCTGCAAAAACAAAACAAACAAAAAAAGGCACATACAAGTGTCAATTCCCCTTTCGTGATCATTACCTTGTTGTGGTGAAGGGGCTTGCATAGCACAATGGAGCGATCATCACCTCTATGAGTGTGTTGGCAATGTTGCCACACCCCAGATGATAAGGCCGTTGCTTCATTATGATCAGACCAAAAGCGATCGACTGGATGTTTTTTCATAAAAAAATAAAAATAAATGTACGTTTTTTCTAAGTTGTATGGGTGGGTTTTTAATACATAAAATAAAAAAATCATAATAAAGTCTCTTAATAGTTTATTAGAATTAATGCAGACAATTTAAAAAATCCCATCAATTCCAATACAAAGCAAGTACAAAGCTCAGAACTAAATTATTCCAGGATGTCGTAATGGTTCGTTAATTTGACAATGGTTAATCAATTCGACACACGTCCCCGGATAGGGGACGTAACAGGGATTAAACTGATAGGAATAGTACTAGTTAAGACACCACTCATATAGGGTGTCACAGCACATTGCTCCGTGCACGCGCAATGCCCCAACTTGGGAGTAAGAGGACTGACCAAGCTGCTTTTTCCATCTCCCAGTTCCTAAAATCAATTCAGTTTGGTGTATCAGAGTTTGGAATGTGTCACTGTGAAGGCAGTCGATGGTACCCGGCCTAATTTGTTTTTCACAAAAGGCAATCCCACCCTGATATGGGACGTAACAGGGATTAAACTGATGAGAATAGTACTACAGAAAATAGCACTCATATCGGGTATGACAGTAAATTGCACGGCGCAGACGCAGTGACCGTGGCGTGGATTCAAACAAAGGGGAGGGAGCCAGCGTTTTTTTAACCATCTCCCCATTCGAAAAATCCATTTAATAAATGGACCCCAGATTGGGGACGTAACAGGGATTAAACTGATGAGAAGAGAGAACTATAGAAAATACCATTCATATCCGGTGGGACAGTAAATTGCACGGCACAGACGCAGTGACCGTGGATTCAAACAAAGGGGAGGGAGCCAGCGTTTTTTTTAACCATCTCCCCGATCGAAAAATCAATTTAATAAATGGACCCCAGATTGGGGATGTCACGTAACAGGGATTAAACTGATGAGAATAGTACTACAGAAAATACCACTCATATCGGGTGTGACAATAAAATGGCACGGCGCAGACGCAGTGACCGTGGCGTGGATTCAAACAAAGGGGAGGGAGCCAGCGTTTTTTTAACCATCTCCCCATTCGAAAAATCCATTTAATAAATGGACCCCAGATTGGGGACGTAACAGGGATTAAACTGATGAGAAGAGAGAACTATAGAAAATACCATTCATATCCGGTGGGACAGTAAATTGCACGGCACAGACGCAGTGACCGTGGATTCAAACAAAGGGGAGGGAGCCAGCGTTTTTTTAACCATCTCCCCGTTCGAAAAAATCAATTCAATTCACCTTTCCGGGACCCTTGGTGTTGTACGTGGCTTGGTGGAGGAAGAAACCTTAAATGACATCAACGGGACATGACTAGCTTGGTATCCAACCTTGTACAAATGGGGAGTTTGCGGTTGGGCAAATAAACTGTTTGCGGTTGTTTTCGGTGCATTAAAAGGGGAGTTTGGTCTGTCAATGTCCGTGAAGCGGGCGTAACCCTTACACTACCTGATCGATACAACATCATATTTGATCGTATACACACACTGGATGTTTTAAACCACGTTGTTCAAAAAAAAAAATTGGATTGTTAGCTGATTTATGCCCTTTATGGATTAAAAATCCAACTCTGCGTCAACTATGTAATTTTCCATGGGAGTTTTGCCATGGATCCCCCTCCGTCATGCCACAGTCCAGGTGTTAGTCCCCTTGAAACAACTTTCCCATCACTATTGTGGCCAGAAAGAGTCCCTGTGGGTTTTAAAATTTGCCTGCCTATAGAAGTCAATGGCAGTTCGCTCGGTTCGCACGTTCGCGAACATTTGTAGAAATTCGCGTTCGCCTGTCGCGAACGGAAAATTTTATGTTCGCGACATCTCTATTCAGAATTCATCCTGCTGCTTTTGTCAGCAGTCACATCATCAATAAATCTGCTACATTGGTAGCCATACATGCCCACGCCATGATACTACCACCACTATGCTTCACTGATGAGGTTTAGGATCATGAGCAGTTCCTTTTCATCTCCATACTATTCTCTTCCCATCACTCTGGTACAAGTTGAGCTTGGTCTCATCTGTCCATAGGATGTTGTTCCAGAACTGTGAAGGCTTTTTTAGATGTCGTTTCACAAACTCTAATCTGGATAAATAAAAATTTTAAAAAATAGATACACTTGACATCGCTGCAATTGTACTTACCCACAGATTAAGAGACTGTTCAAATCACAAAATTTACTTGGGAAAACAACCATTCAGAAGAGCAGTACAATACAATATCCATCTTGTAGAGTTAAGCAAAAAAATAAATATAAATACTTTGTCTACAATGGAACAAAAATATGATGTTAACACAGATGTTATTTATTCTCCATTATGAAAACCATAGAAAAGTTAAAAAAGAAAGAAAAACACTGTCGGAGTGATATAGCGAGTGGTAAATTTTTAAAAAAAAAATAATAAATAATGAAAACTCATCCCACAACAACAACAAATGACTCTTGAAGGTGGAGATGAATAAACAAGTTACTGTATCATAAAAAGCAGAACTTCCTGTGTTTAAAAGGACTTAATAAATGAAAGGTGGGCCCTCTAAGTCAAATTATCTTGTGTGCCGAAAGTACCACATTCTGAACCTATATATCCATGATTATGGACTACAAAATACCCTGTGTGCTTTGGAGAAATGTCACACAATTAAATTTTAAGAAACACCTTAAATGTACAAAATTCCACTTAACTGTACTTCACTTTTCGGGGACTGAGCCAGTCACATTAATCTTCTATTTCAAATAGTTGAGGTGTATATGAATATATTTTTAGTCTATTTCTACCTCCCTGGAACCTAAGTGAAACAACAACACTTGTATTTGTTCTGTATAAGACATATCAACTTTTGATTGAATCTCTCTTCTAGCTCATTCTGTTATTGGCACCATCTGTAAAAGAATGACTTATATTGTATAGTTTTCATTACTGATCTATAGGGCTTAGGTCAGTTTATAGCAAAAAGATAAGAGTCACGATACGCGTTCTTAAATTAAATAATGGAACAAGCACCTGTTATTAAATAAAGATTAAACAGATAGTCAATTTTTTTCATTAGTCATATTGGCTTATATTACTTGTTTTCTATAATGAAATGTCCTATCAGCTGTGCAGAACTAATATATAGAAAACCCATAATAATTTCATTCTCTTATTGTCTTAAAATTGTTTTAGATTTTTTGCTATATTTTCTGAAAATTACAAGATATATATTGTGGAAATATACGTTCTTATACTTCCCATACTTTCAAATAATCATCTGCCTATTTTGAAAAAGGACCACAGGTAACCATAACATTGCAAGTATTACTAATAAGTGTCAAAGAAGGGGAGAGCGTGCACAGCCCTGAGCTCAACCTACACCTCTGTCCCTGCCTACTTGCATGGTCCGCCCTAGGCGATGGTGTACAACTGGACGACGTTCCCTAAACTGAGTACATGCTGGGCCTTAAAGGGAGCAATTAAACTGGAGAAAATAATAAACAAAGTGACAGGCAGGCACAGAAGGGTAAATACACAAACAATGCAAATATAAGCAGAGGTCAAAATACAGGATGAAAGATACATAAAAGAGTAAGCAAGGTTAAAACAAGCCAAGGCCAGAACCAAGAGGGCACGTCAGTACAAAGGAATAATCAAATCACAACAAACACAAGCCGAGGTCCGAATGCCAGGAGGTCACGTCAATTCAGAGGAAACAGCAGTAGCGCGGTCAAGGAAACAGCCGTGGTCAAGGTACAAAGCAAACCAATACAGAGGATGTGGTAAATGAAAAGACCTTATTCACACGTAACCTGTGGCGCAGGCTGCCTGTTTAAATAGTCTTGGCTGTTAAGTCACATGACGTGGCCGGCGTCACGTGATTCACAGCAGCCCAACTCAGCCGAGCACCGATCATTATCAGGCGCTCGGCTCTCCTGAAGCTCGCCTGCTGTCATGAAGATGAGGATGCAGGCTACGTCCCTGTCCCTCTCCTTGCGCAGGGTGCCAATGGTGCTGCGAAGGGAGCGTGTCGCAGGCCCGTCGTTACAATAAGTATCTAGAAAAATATGGAGATGAGGGGGGAGTCGCAGAGAGCAACGAGGAGAAAGCAAAGCTGTTAAATATTTTTTTCTCCAATGTATTCACTGAGGAAAATAAACTGTCAGATGAAATGCTGAATGTAAAAATAAATTCCCCATTAGAAGTGTCCTGTCTGACCCAGGAAGAAGTACAACAGCGACAAATCGCCAGGACCGGATGGCATACACCCCAGTATCCTAAGGGAATTAAGTAATGTCATAGCCAGACCCTTATTTCTGTTATTTACGAACTCTATACTGACAGAGAATGTCCCACAGGATTGGCGCATAGCAAATGTGGTGCCAAGATTCAAAAAGGGTCCAAAAACAGAACCTGGAAACTATAGGCCGGTAAGTTTAACATCTGTTGTGGGTAAACTGTTTGAAGGTTTTCTAAGAGATGCTATCTTAGAGCATCTCAACTGAAATAAGCAAATAACACCATATAAGCATGGCTTCATGAGGGATCGGTCATGCCAAACTAATTTAATCAGTTTCTCCAAAGCATTTGACACTGTACCACATAAAAGGTTAGTATATTAAATGAGAATGCTCGGACTGGGAGAAAATTTCTGTATGTGGGTAAGTAACTGGCTGAGTGATAGAAAAAAGTGGGTGGTTATTAACGGTACACACTCAGATTGGGTCACTGTCACTAGTGGGGTACCTCAGGGGTCAGTATTGGGCCCTATTCTCTTCAATATATTTATTAATGATCTTGTAGAAGGCTTGCATAGTAAAATATCAAGTTTCACAAGTCACCTGTACATACTAAATGGTAAAACACTCGGTAACACTGACATGGAAAAGGATCTAGGAATTTTAATAAACAGCAAACTAAGCTGCAAAAAACTGTGTCAGGCAGCTGCTGCCAAGGCCAATAAGATAATGGGTTGCATCAAAAGGGGCATAGATGCCCATGATAAGAACATAGCCCTACCACTTTAAAAATCGCTAATCAGACCACACATGGAGTACTGTGTAAAGTTCTGGGCCTCTGTGAACAAGGCAGACATAGCAGAGCGTGAGAAGGTCCAGAGGAGGGCAACTAAAGTAATAACTGGAATGCGGAAACTACAGTACCCTGAAAGATTATCAAAATTAGGGTTATTCACTTTAGAAAAATGATGACTGAGGGGAGATCTAATTACTATGTATAAATATATCAGAGGTCAGTATAGAGATCTATCCCATCATCTATTTATCCCCAGGACTGTGACGAGGGGACATCCTCTGCATCTGGAGGAAAGAAGGTTTGTACACAAACATAGAAGAGGATTATTTACGGTAAGAGCAGTGAGACTATGGAACTCTCTGCCTGAGGAGGTGGTGATGGTGAGTACAATAAATGAATTCAAGAGGGGCCTGGATGTATTTCTGGAGTGTAATAATATTACAGGCTATAGCTACTAGAGAGGGGTCGTTGATCCAGGGAGTTATTCTGATTGCCTGATTCGAGTCGGGAAGGAATATTGTATTCCCCTAAAGTGGGGAAAATTGATCCTCTGGATCAACCTGCAGGATGACAGGCCAAACTGGATGGACAAATGTATTTTTTCGGTCTTATGTACTATGTTACAATAAAGCACACTACAAACAGTGCATATAACAAACAACAGGGAATATAACAAACACAAACAACCCTTAACTTCTGTAGAGACAGATGAGCAGGAACATCAGAGACAAGCTCATACCAGCTCAGCCAAACCCAAATGAAGCTATGTACCACATAGTCAGAAGGATGGGGTCAGACTATAAAGGGTAGAAGTGATGACTACTGAGCAACAGCCGAGAAAAGGGAAGTGGTCATTAAACCTATCAACACTGAATCAAGAGAAATCAAAGAGGCTGTTAGATTCCTCCACGCTCAGCCAATCTCCTTGATTTGCTGACATCAGTCACCTGAGGGACCATGACAGTACCCCCCCTTCTACGGGTGACCTCCGGGCACCCAGGACCGACCTTATCAGGATGGGCTCTGTGAAAGGCCTTCAACCGGCGATTCGCATTAACATCGGCCGCTGGAACCCACATCCTCTCCTTTGGTCCGTAACCCTTCCAGTGGACGAGATACTGGAGGGATCTATGGAGAACTCGGGAGTCCACAATCCTGCTGATTTGAAATTCTAAAATACAGTCCACCATGAGAGGAGCAGGAGGCAAGAAGGACGGCTCAACAGGTTCAACACATTTCTTCAACAACGACTTATGAAATACGTTATGAATTTACAAAGCCTGAGGAAGTTCAAGACGGAAGGCTGTCAGCGATCTTATATGGACCAAAAAATCTTGGGCTCAACTTCCAAGATGGTACCTTAAGCTTAATGATTCTTGTGGACAGCCACACATAATCACCCAATCTCAGGTCATACGTCTCCTGTCAGCCACACGCTTATAACTGTTGCCCATCTTTTTCAGGTTATTCTGAATTTTCCGCCAAATCAATGACAAAAAAGAGAAAAATCTTTCCTCCTCAGGAATACCGGAAGTTTGAGGACCAGAAAATGTGCCAAACTGCGGATGGAATCCATATTCCCCCCAAAAGATTGTGAATTATCAGTGGACTCCTGTCTACGGTTATTAATGGCAAACTCAGCTAACGACAAGAATGAAAACCACGCCTTCTGGTTCTCCAAAACAAAACATCTCATGTAAGTCTCCAGATTCTGATTGGTGCGCTCTGTCTGTCCATTTGGCTGAGGACAAAAAGCTGAAGAAAAGGACAATTGTACCCCCAGTCGAGTACAGAACGCTTTCCAGAATCTGGAAACAAACGGAGTCCCCCGATTAGACACCACATAAGAGGGAATACAATGTAGTTTTACGATGTTATTGACAAACTCCTGTGCAAGAGTCTTGGCATTAGATAGAGCCAGAAATGCTATAAAATGCGCCATTTTGCTAAACCGATCAACTACCGCCAGGATCACGGTTTTTCCAGAAGAATTTGGTAAAACCGTAATAAAGTCCATGGACCAATGCATCCAAAGTCTGGACGGGATGGATAACGGAAGAAGAGATCCAGATGGCTGAGTATGTGCCACCTTAGCACGAGCACAGGTACAACAGGCTGACTCATAGTCCTCAAAACACTTACGCACCCCCGGCCACCAAAATCTACACGAGATGAGATTGACAGTAGATCTACTCCAAGGGTGTCCAGCCAAGACAGTACAGTGATGTTCCTCAAATACCTTATAATGTAAGTCTGAAGGAACAAACAATTTCCCTGGAGGACAAGAGTCCGGTGCATCCGCTTGTGCCTCCAACATCTTAGCCTCAAGATCAGGATATAGGGCAGATATGACTACCCCTTCAGACAAAATAGGACTAGGATCTTTAGAATCACCCCTCCTGGAAAGCTGCACGACAAAGCATCGACCTTGACGTTCTTAACCCCAGGGGGTAGGTGACAATGAAGTTAAATCTGGTGAAAAAGAGCGACCATCTGGCCTGCCTTGGGTTCAGTCATTTAGCCGACTCAAGGTAAGTCAGATTTTTGTGATCAGTAATTACCGTAATAGGATGAATTGCTCCTTCCAAACAATAGCGCCATTCTTCAAAAGCCAACTTAATGGCCAGAAATTCCCTATTACTCACGTCATAATTTCTTTCAGCAGTTGAAAGTTTTTTAGAGAAAAAAGCACATGGGCGCCATTTACTAGGTCAAGGACCTTGCAACAAAACTGCTCCCACCCCTATCTCAGATGCGTAAACCTCTACAATTTTTAAGTTTAAGCATTGTATCAAAGGGGTTGGTGCGCATCAATTAAAGAAGCATTTCAGAAATTTTATTCCCTGTCACCTATGCAGAGCAGGGGTTTATTCACGTCTAAAATTGTATAATGTCCACCCAAGAATGTAACAGAAAAATTACAGAAATTTATTAACCTTTCTATTTGATAGAGCAGGGGTCTATGACAGAAAAAAAATTGCTTATTGTCAACCGAAAATGTAAAATAAAAATGATTGAAATTTATTAAGCTGTCAACTAGGTAGAGGAGGGGTATATTACACCCAAAAATGTAACTGCCAATTTTATTTAAAAATGTACCGGTCTACAAGGTATAGCAGTAGTACTTAACACCCCAAAATTGCTGAATTTCACCCGAAAATGTAACAGACAAAATATAGATTTTTTTTTTACCTGTCTACTAGGTATAGCAGAGGTACTTCACTCCCACAAATTGGTGAATTTCAACAGAAAATGTAAATGACAGAAAAAACTTAATAAACAAAATTTTGCAAGAAAATGTAAATGACAATTTTTTTTTTTTTTTACCGGTCTACTAGGTATAGCAGTGGTACTATAAAAACCCAAAATTGGTGAATTTCAACAGAAAATGTAAATGACAATTTTTTTTTAACCTGTCTACTAGGTATAGCAGTGGTACTATATAACCAAAAATTGTTGAATTTTACCCAAAAATGTAACTGACAAAGTAGTGAAATTATATAAAATAAAATACGTACAAATAAAATAAAAAAATTGATTCATGAGGTGGAGTTCCATATGGAATAGGAGGGTTTGAGGAGGCGGTGGACGTAGCAGTGTAGGTGGAAGCGGTGGTGGAGGAGGATGAGGTAGCCAACACAGGTTTTTGGTTTTAATTTAATTTTTTTAAATTAGGGTACACTCTAAAAGAGTGTGAAATATCCAAAATACAAGAATGAGCAATTGTGCTGCAGCATAACAATGGCTGGTTAGTGCCGGTATACATGTCTATTCTGCACAAGGTAAGGACAAGTCCTGAGGGATCCATGCCTGGTTCATTTTAATGAATGTGAGCTTGTCCACATTGGCTGTGGACAGGCAGCTGCGCTTGTCTGTGATGACGCCCCCTGCCGTGCTAAACACACGTTTAGATAATACACTGGCTGCAGGGGCAGTCCAGCACCTCCAAGGCGTAAAGTGCAAGCTCAGGCCATGTGCCCAATTCGGAGACCCAGAAGTTGAAGGGGGAAGACCCGTCATTCATTACGTGTAGGCGTGTGCACATATACTGCTCCACCGTGTTGGTAAAATTGTGCCTCTTGCTGAGAAGTTCCATATCAGCTGGTGGTGCTGGTTGTTGTGGCATGCTGACAAAGCTTTTCCACATTTCGGCCATGCTAACCCTGCCTTCTGAGGTTCTGGCGGTGCCCCAGGTGGGTTGGCGACCTCTTCCTTGTCCTCTGCCTTTGCCTTGTGCTTCCACTGTCCCCCCGCTGTCAAATAGGAATGCCACCAGCAGCGCGTCTACCAGCGTGTGCTTGTACTCCCGCATCCTACGATCACGCTCAAGTGAGGGCATTTAGGATGGTACGTTGTCCTTGTAATGGGGATCCAGCAGCGTGGCCACCCAGTAATCAGCACAAGTTAGAATGTGGGCAACTCGGCTGTCGTTGCCCCCCAAACAGATAAGTTTTAAAACTGCCTGCTGTCGTTTACCCCTGGCTGTACTGAAGTTGGTGGTGAAGGTGTTATGCTGACCGGATGAGGAGCTGGTAGCGGATGAGGAAGCAGAGTAGGAGGAGGAAGCAACAGGAGGCAAACTGAAGCGCCCTGCAATCCTCAGTGAAGGATGGACATGCGGCAAACTGCTATACGCCTCAGGCCCAGCCGTCACTGCATTTACCCAGTGTGCTGTTATGGAGATATAACGTCCCTGACCATGCTTACTGGTCCACGTATCCGTAGTGAGGTGGACCTTGCCACAGAAGGCGCTGCGCAGTGCACACCTGATTTTGTCCCCTACTTGGTTGCGTAGGGATCGGATGGCTCTCCTGGAAAAGTAGTGGCGGCTGGGCTTGATGTACTGTGCGACAGCCACCGCCATAAGGCCTTTAAAACTATCCGTCTCCACCAGACGGAATGACAGCATTTCAAAGGCCAGTAATTTAGAAATGCTGGCATTCAGAGCTAGGGATTGAAGATGGAGAGCTGAACGCTTCTGTGGGACATTGTAGAGATGCTTGGTGACCCAGGTGTTGGTGTTGCTGGCAGATCCTCTGTTTGCGGGGTGGCAGGTGGCACTGTCACTCCAGAGGTGGATGAAGAGGCCAAGAATGCAACAGAAGAGGAAGCAGGAGGAGCCAGAGACCTTTCTTGGTTTTTGAGGTGTCTACTCCACTGCAGCTCGTGCTTTGCACTTAACTGCCTGGTCATGCAGGTTGTGCTCAGGTTGAGAATGTTTATGCCTCGCTTCAGGCTCTGATTGCATTTGTGTCTTGTCGTCAGCACATTGTCTGAAGAACTGCAATGCCAGGGAACTCCTTGGAGGTGGCTTTGGTGTGCTCGGTCACTTGCTGCGAGACAATGTGAAGGAACTGTATCCACTGTCAGCAACCCAATCTATTATTGCCTGTACTTGTTCAGGCCTCACCATTCGTAGAGCCGCATTAGGGACGACCAAATACCGCTGCAGGTTCTGTCAACTACTCGCACCTGAGGAAGGGTTTTTACTTGTGAGTGTAGCTGGTACAGATCGACCACGTCCTCTTTCTGCAACAGGAGCTCCACCAGCAGCACCACAACCTGGTCCACGCCCCATATTTGACGCTCTCCTCATATTTCTTGAATTTAGGATCTTGCCCTAAATGGGTGTTAAATTAATAGTAGAATAGAACGACAGTATGTAAAAGGTGTATCTCACATGGCCTGAACCAGACTAGGCCTCAATAAAAGATTTGTTTGCCCAAAATGGCTGTATTTCAAATACCTGAATCAAACCCCTGTATTTAAAGGGTGTATCTCACACGGCCTGAACAAGACTAGGCCTCAATTAAAGATTTGTTTGCCCAAAATGGCTGTATTTCAAATACCTGAATCAAACCCTTGTATTTAAAAGGTGTATCTCACACAGCCTGAACCAGACTAGGCCTTAATTAAAGATTTGTTTGCCCAAAATGGCTGTATTTCAAATACCTGAATCAAACCCTTATATGTAAAGGGTGTATCTCACACGGCCTGAACCAGACTAGGTCTCAATTAAAGATTTGTCTGCCCAAAATGGCTGTATTTCAAATACCTAAATCAAACCACTGTACTTAACCACCTCAGGTCCCTTAAACCCCCTTAATGACCAGACCACTTTTTACAATTCTGCACTACACTATTTTCACGGTTTATTGCTCGGTCATACAAATTACCACCCAAATGAATTTTACCTCCTTTTCTTCTCACTAATAGAGCATTCATTTGGTGGTATTTCATTGCTGCTGACATTTTAACTTTTTTTGCTATTAATCGAAATTTACCAATTTTTTTGCCAAAAAATGACATTTTTCACTTTCAGTTGTAAAATTTTTCAAATAAAACAACATTTCTATATACATTTTTCTCTAAATGTATTGTTCTACATGTCTTTGATAAAAAAATGCAATACGTGTATGTTTATTGGTTTGCACAAAAGTTATAGCATTTACAAACTATGGTACAAAAATGTGAATTTCCGCATTTTGAAGCAGCTCTGACTTTCTGAGCACCT
The DNA here is from genome assembly GCF_014858855.1 of Bufo gargarizans. Lineage (NCBI taxonomy): Eukaryota > Metazoa > Chordata > Amphibia > Anura > Bufonidae > Bufo > Bufo gargarizans. The sequence continues at coordinate 259,391,550 of NC_058083.1, forward strand.
GTAATGTTTCCTGGGGTTCTACAATGCCCAGACAGTAGAAACACCCCACAAATGACCCCATTTCAGAAAGTAGACACCCTAAGGTATTCGCTGATGGGCATAGTGAGTTAATATAAGTTTTTTTTTGTCATAAGTTAGCAGAAAATGAAGATTTTGTTTTATTTTATTTTTTCTTACAAAGTCTCATATGCCACTAACTTGTGACAAAAAATAAAAACTTCCATGAACTCACTATGCCCATCACGAAATACCTTGGGGTGTCTTCTTTCCAGAATGGGGTCACTTGTGGGGTATTTATACTGCCCTGGCATTTTAGGGGCCCTAATGTGTGAGAAGTAGTTTGAAATCCAAATGTGTAAAAAATGCCCTGTGAAATCCTAAAGGTGCTCTTTAGAATTTGGGTCCCTTTGCCCACCTAGGCTGCAAAAAAGTGTCACACATGTGGTATGGCCGTACTCAGAAGAAGTAGGACAATGTGTTTTGGGGTGTATTTTTACATATACCCATGCTGGGTGAGAGAAATATCTCTCTAAAAGACAACTTTTCCCATTTTTTATACAAAGTTGTCATTTTAGAGAGATATTTCTCTCACCCAGCATGGGTATATGTAAAAAGACACCCCAAAAAACATTGCCCAACTTCTCCTGAGTACGGCGATACCACATGTGCGACACTTTTTTGCAGCCTAGGTGGGCAAAGGGGCCCAGATTCTAAAGAGCACCTTTAGGATTTCACAGGGAATTTTTTAACACATTTGGATTTCAAACTACTTCTAGGTGGGCAAAGGGGCCCAAATACTTCTCATGCTTTAGGGCCCCTAAAATGCCAGGGCAGTATAAATACCCCACATGTGACCCCCATTTTGGAAAGAAGACACCCCAAGGTATTCCATGAGGGGCATGGCGAGTTCATAGAAGATTTATTTATTTTTGGCACAAGTTAGCGGAAATAGATTTTTTTTTTCTCACAAAGTCTCCCTTTCCGCTAACTTGGGACAAAAAGTTAAATCTTTCATGGACTCAATATGCCCCTCAGCGAATACCTTGGGGTGTCTTATTTCCAAAATGGGGTCATTTGTACTGCCCTGGCACTTGAGAGTCTCTGCAATCATTACATGTATGGCCAGCATTAGGCGTTTCTGCTATTCTCCTTATATTGAGCATACGGGTAATGAGATTTATTTTTTTCCGTTCAGCCTCTGGGCTGAAAGAAAAAATGAACGGCACAGATTTCTTCATTCGCATCGATCAATGTGGATGAAAAAATATCTGCCAAAAAAAAAAAAAGGAGGGGAAAGGCGTCTGCCAGGACATAGGAGCTCCGCCCAACATCCAAACCCACCCAGGTCGTATGCCCTGGCAAACCCGATTTCTCCATTCACATCAATCGATGTGGATGAATAAATAGTTGCCGGGATTTTTTATTTATTTTTTTATATGCAAAGTGTTTGCCAAAGCATATGAACACCGCCCCTCAGCTCATAAGCCTCGGCAAATATCTTTTTTACTGCAGAGGAGAAATCTCGTCTTGCATACACTGACTTGCGTGTAATCTGACAGCAGCGCAATGCTTCTGTCAGAATGCACATCAGTGCTGCAGCTGTTTCATCGGTTGGTCCACCTAGAAGGTAAAAAAAAACTAAACAAAACAAAAAAAAACAGTCCGCAACGCAATAAATTTATTAACATTAAACTTTATATAACATTTGAACAGAACATTAACTTTTATAAACTTTATTGAACTTTTGGAACAGAACATGAACTTTTTTGCTTACCGGTGATTTTTTTTTGTTTTGCTTTTTTTATTTTTATAGGACAAACCTCTCCTTCCCCATGGGACAATGTGCAAAGCGCAAATCGCCCAGAGATGTGGTGAAGTACATTATGCACTTTGTCCTAGGTGAAAGGAGAGGTTTGCAGCAGCTGTGAGTGAAATGGCCCTAAGAGCCCTATGTGCCTGTCCTGTGTGACGCAATCCCTATGCTAAGTGTACCTGTGTGTGGTACTTCGGGAAACACTCCCCTAAGCATAGGGCAGGGTGGTCAGGGCAGAAATAGCGGGTGTTAAGCCTTATTCCACTCCTGCTACAGACACAACATTTTTTTGGTTTGAGATACCAGCAACGACATTGGGGAAATGTCGCTCGTGTAGACGGCTCACTAAACTGGTGGTTGGGGCCACGGAACCTCCTGGATACAGGAGGTTCTCGATCTCTTCCTGAAATTTGAGGAAGGATCTTGTTCTCCCAGCCTTACTGTAGAGAACAAAACTATTATACAGAGCCAATTGAATTAAATATACAGACACCTTCTTATACCAGCGTCTGGTTCTGCGGGAAAGTAAATAGGGAGCCAACATCTGGTCATTGAAGTCCACTCCTCCCGTGAGCAAATTATAGTCGTGGACCAAGAGGGGCTTTTCAATGACTCCGGTTGCTCATTCAATTTGGATTGTCGTGTCTGCGTGAATGGAGGAGAGCATGCAAACGTCACGCTTGTCTCTCCATTTCACAGCGAGCAGTTCTTCGTTACACAAGGCAGCCCTCTCCCCCCTTGCAAGATGGGTGGTAACGAGCCATTGGGGGAAGCCCCGGCAACTAGGTCGCGCGGTGCCACAGCAGCCAATCTGTTCTAAAAACAAATGCCTGAAGAGGGGCACACTTGTGTAAAAATTGTCCACATAAAGATGGTACCCCTTGCCAAATAAGGGTGACACCAAGTCCCAGACTGTCTTCCCACTGCTCCCCAGGTAGTCAGGGCAACCGACCGGCTCCAAGGTCTAATCTGTACCCTCATGTACTCGAAATTTGTGCGTATAGCCTGTGGCCATTTCACAGAGCTTATACAATTTGACCCCATACCGGGCACGCTTGATTGGGATGTATTGTTTGAAGCCAAGGCGCCCGGTAAAATGTATGAGGGACTCGTCTATGCAGATGTTTTGCTCAGGAGTTTAGTTGAGCGAACACCTGGCTGTTCGGGTTCGAGAAGTTCGGCCGAACTTCCCGGAAATGTTCGGGTTCGGGATCCGAACCCGACCCGAACTTCGTCCTGAACCCGAACCCCATTGAAGACAATAAGGACCCGAACTTTTCGGCACTAAAAAGGCTGTAAAACAGCCCAGGAAAGAGCTAGAGGGCTGCAAAAGGCAGCAACAAGTAGGTAAATCCCCTGCAAACAAATGGGGATAGGGAAATTAATTAAAATAAAAATTAAATAAATAAAAATTTACCAATATCAATTGGAGAGAGGTCCCATAGCAGAGAATCTGGCTTCACGTCACCCACCACTGTAACAGTCCATTGTCATATATTTAGGCCCAGGCACCCAGGCAGAGGAGAGAGGTCCCGTAACAGAGAATCTGGCTTCATGTCAGCAGAGAATCAGTCTGCATGTCATAGCAGAGAATCAGGCTTCACGTCACCCAACATTGGAACAGTCCATTGGCATATATTTAGGCCCAGGCACTGGGGCAGAGGAGAGAGGTCCCGTAACAGAGAATCTGGCTTCATGTCAGCAGAGAATCATTCTGCATGTCATAGCAGAGAATCAGGCTTCACGTCAGCCACCACTGTAACAGTCCATTGTCATATATATTTAGGCCCAGGCGCCCAGGCACCCAGGCAGAGGAGAGAAGTTCCCTAAACAGAGAATCTGTCTTCATGTCAGCAGAGAATCAGACTGCATGTCATAGCAGAGAATCAGGCTTAACGTCAGCCACCACTGTAATAGTCCATTGTCATATATTTAGGGCCAGGCACCCAGGCAGAGGAGAGAGGTCCCGTAACAGAGAATCTGGCTTCATGTCAGCAAAGAATCAGTTTGCATGTCATAGCAGAGAATCAGGCTTCACGTCAGCCACCATTATAACAGTCCATTGTCAGATATTTAGGCCCAGGCACCCAGGCAGAGGAGAGAGGTCCCGTAACAGAGAATCTGGCTTCATGTCAGCAGAGAATCAGTCTGCATGTCATAGCAGAGAATCAGGCTTCACGTCACCCAACATTGGAACAGTCCATTGGCATATATTTAGACCCAGGCACCCAGGCAGAGGAGAGAGGTCCCGTAACAGAGAATCTGGCTTCATGTCAGCAGAGAATCAGTTTGCATGTCATAGCATAGAATTAGGCTTCACGTCAGCCACCACTGTATCAGTCCATTGTCATATATTTAGGCCCAGGCACCCAGGCAGAGGAGAGAGGTCCCGTAACAGAGAATCTGGCTTCATGTCAGCAGAGAATCAGTCTGCATGTCATAGCAGAGAATCAGGCTTCACGTCACCCAACATTGGAACAGTCCATTGGCATATATTTAGGCCCAGGCACTGGGGCAGAGGAGAGAGGTCCCGTAACAGAGAATCTGGCTTCATGTCAGCAGAGAATCATTCTGCATGTCATAGCAGAGAATCAGGCTTCACGTCAGCCACCACTGTAACAGTCCATTGTCATATATTTAGGCCCAGGCGCCCAGGCACCCAGGCAGAGGAGAGAAGTTCCCTAAACAGAGAATCTGTCTTCATGTCAGCAGAGAATCAGACTGCATGTCATAGCAGAGAATCAGGCTTAACCTCACCCACCACTGTAACAGTCCATTGTCATATATTTAGGGCCAGGCACCCAGGCAGAGGAGAGAGGTCCCTTAACAGAGAATCTGGCTTCATGTCAGCAAAGAATCAGTTTGCATGTCATAGCAGAGAATCAGGCTTCACGTCAGCCACCACTATAACAGTCCATTGTCAGATATTTAGGCCCATGCACCCAGGCAGAGGAGAGAGGTCCCGTAACAGAGAATCTGGCTTCATGTCAGCAGAGAATCAGTCTGCATGTCATAGCAGAGAATCAGGCTTCACGTCACCCAACATTGGAACAGTCCATTGGCATATATTTAGGCCCAGGCACCCAGGCAGAGGAGAGAGGTCCCGTAACAGAGAATCTGGCTTCATGTCAGCAGAGAATCAGTTTGCATGTCATAGCAGAGAATTAGGCTTCACGTCAGCCACCACTGTAACAGTCCATTGTCATATATTTAGGCCCAGGCAGAGGAGAGAGGTCCCGTAACAGAGAATCTGGCTTCATGTCAGCAGAGAATCAGTCTGCATGTCATAGCAGAGAATCAGGCTTCACGTCACCCAACATTGGAACAGTCCATTGGCATATATTTAGGCCCAGGCACCCAGGCAGAGGAGAGAGGTCCCGTAAAAGAGAATCTGGCTTCATGTCAGCAGAGAATCAGTTTGCATGTCATAGCAGAGAATCAGGCTTCACGTCAGCCACCACTGTAACAGTCCATTGTCAGATATTTAGTCCCAGGCACCCAGGCAGAGGAGAGAGGTCCCTTAACAGAGAATCTGGCTTCATGTGAGCAGAGAATCAGTCTGCATGTCATAGCAGAGAATCAGGCTTCACGTCAGCCACCACTGTAACAGTCCATTGTCATATATTTAGGCCCAGGCACCCAGGCAGAGGAGAGAGGTCCCGTAACAGAGAATCTGGCTTCATGTCAGCAGAGAATCAGTCTGCATGTCATAGCAGAGAATCAGGCTTCACGTCAGCCACCACTGTAACAGTCCATTGTCATATATTTAGGACAAGGCACCCAGGCAGAGGAGAGAGGTCCCGTAACAGGGAATCTGGCTTCATGTCAGCAGAGAATCAGTCTGCCTGTCATAGCAGAGAATCAGGCTTCACGTCAGCCACCACTGTAACAGTCCATTGTCAGATATTTAGTTCCAGGCACCCAGGCAGAGGAGAGAGGTCCCTTAATAGAGAATCTGGCTTCAGGTGAGCAGAGAATCAGTCTGCATGTCATAGCAGAGAATCAGGCTTCACGTCAGCCACCACTGTAACAGTCCATTGTCATATATTTAGGCCCAGGCACCCAGGCAGAGGAGAGAGGTCCTGTAACAGAGAATCTGGCTTCATGTCAGCAGAGAATCAGTCTGCATGTCATAGCAGAGAATCAGGCTTCACGTCAGCCACCACTGTAACAGTCCATTGTCATATATTTAGGGCCAGGCACCCAGGCAGAGGAGAGAGGTCCCGTAACAGAGAATCTGGCTTCATGTCAGCAGAGAATCAGTCTGCATGTCATAGCAGAGAATCAGGCTTCACGTCAGCCACCACTGTAACAGTCCATTGTCATATATTTAGGACAAGGCACCCAGGCAGAGGAGAGAGGTCCCGTAACAGAGAATCTGGCTTCATGTCAGCAGAGAATCAGTCTGCAAGTCATAGCAGAGAATCAGGCTTCACGTCACCCAACATTGGAACAGTCCATTGGCATATATTTAAGCCCAGGCACCCAGGCAGAGGAGAGAGGTCCCGTAAAAGAGAATCTGGCTTCATGTCAGCAGAGAATCAGTTTGCATGTCATAGCAGAGAATCAGGCTTCACGTCAGCCACCACTGTAACAGTCCATTGTCAGATATTTAGTCCCAGGCACCCAGGCAGAGGAGAGAGGTCCCTTAACAGAGAATCTGGCTTCATGTGAGCAGAGAATCAGTCTGCATGTCATAGCAGAGAATCAGGCTTCACGTCAGCCACCACTGTAACAGTCCATTGTCATATATTTAGGCCCAGGCACCCAGGCAGAGTAGAGAGGTCCCGTAACAGAGAATCTGGCTTCATGTCAGCAGAGAATCAGTCTGCATGTCATAGCAGAGAATCAGGCTTCACGTCAGCCACCACTGTAACAGTCCATTGTCATATATTTAGGACAAGGCACCCAGGCAGAGGAGAGAGGTCCAGTAACAGGGAATCTGGCTTCATGTCAGCAGAGAATCAGTCTGCCTGTCATAGCAGAGAATCAGGCTTCACGTCAGCCACCACTGTAACAGTCCATTGTCAGATATTTAGTCCCAAGCACCCAGGCAGAGGAGAGAGGTCCCTTAATAGAGAATCTGGCTTCAGGTGAGCAGAGAATCAGTCTGCATGTCATAGCAGAGAATCAGGCTTCACGTCAGCCACCACTGTAACAGTCCATTGTCATATATTTAGGCCCAGGCACCCAGGCAGAGGAGAGAGGTCCTGTAACAGAGAATCTGGCTTCATGTCAGCAGAGAATCAGTCTGCATGTCATAACAGAGAATCAGGCTTCACGTCAGCCACCACTGTAACAGTCCATTGTCAGATATTTAGTTCCAGGCACCCAGGCAGAGGAGAGAGGTCCCTTAATAGAGAATCTGGCTTCAGGTGAGCAGAGAATCAGTCTGCATGTCATAGCAGAGAATCAGGCTTCACGTCAGCCACCACTGTAACAGTCCATTGTCATATATTTAGGCCCAGGCACCCAGGCAGAGGAGAGAGGTCCGGTAACAGAGAATCTGGCTTCATGTCAGCAGAGAATCAGTCTGCATGTCATAGCAGAGAATCAGGCTTCACGTCAGCCACCACTGTAACAGTCCATTGTCATATATTTAGGGCCAGGCACCCAGGCAGAGGAGAGAGGTCCCGTAACAGAGAATCTGGCTTCATGTCAGCAGAGAATCAGTCTGCATGTCATAGCAGAGAATCAGGCTTCACGTCAGCCACCACTGTAACAGTCCATTGTCATATATTTAGGACAAGGCACCCAGGCAGAGGAGAGAGGTCCCGTAACAGAGAATCTGGCTTCATGTCAGCAGAGAATCAGTCTGCAAGTCATAGCAGAGAATCAGGCTTCACGTCACCCAACATTGGAACAGTCCATTGGCATATATTTAAGCCCAGGCACCCAGGCAGAGGAGAGAGGTCCCGTAAAAGAGAATCTGGCTTCATGTCAGCAGAGAATCAGTTTGCATGTCATAGCAGAGAATCAGGCTTCACGTCAGCCACCACTGTAACAGTCCATTGTCAGATATTTAGTCCCAGGCACCCAGGCAGAGGAGAGAGGTCCCTTAACAGAGAATCTGGCTTCATGTCAGCAGAGAATCAGTCTGCATGTCATAGCAGAGAATCAGGCTTCACGTCAGCCACCACTGTAACAGTCCATTGTCATATATTTAGGCCCAGGCACCCAGGCAGAGTAGAGAGGTCCCGTAACAGAGAATCTGGCTTCATGTCAGCAGAGAATCAGTCTGCATGTCATAGCAGAGAATCAGGCTTCACGTCAGCCACCACTGTAACAGTCCATTGTCATATATTTAGGACAAGGCACCCAGGCGGAGGAGAGAGGTCCAGTAACAGAGAATCTGGCTTCATGTCAGCAGAGAATCAGTCTGCCTGTCATAGCAGAGAATCAGGCTTCACGTCAGCCACCACTGTAACAGTCCATTGTCATATATTTAGTCCCAGGCACCCAGGCAGAGGAGAGAGGTCCCTTAATAGAGAATCTGGCTTCATGTCAGCAGAGAATCAGTCTGCATGTCATAGCAGAGAATCAGGCTTCACGTCAGCCACCACTGTAACAGTCCATTGTCATATATTTAGGCCCAGGCACCCAGGCAGAGGAGAGAGGTCCCTGTAACAGAGAATCTGGCTTCATGTCAGCAGAGAATCAGTCTGCATGTCATAACAGAGAATCAGGCTTCACGTCAGCCACCACTGTAACAGTCCATTGTCATATATTTAGGGCCAAGCACCCAGGCAGAGGAGAGAGGTCCCGTAACAGAGAATCTGGCTTCATGTCAGCAGAGAATCAGTCTGCATGTCATAGCAGAGAATCAGGCTTCACGTCAGCCACCACTGTAACAGTCCATTGTCATATATTTAGGCCCAGGCACCCAGGCAGAGGAGAGAGGTCCCGTAACAGAGAATCTGGCTTCATGTCAGCAGAGAATCAGTCTGCATGTCATAGCAGAGAATCAGGCTTCACGTCAGCCCAACACTGTAACAGTCCATTGTCATATATTTAGGCCCAGGCACCCAGGCAGAGGAGAGAGGTCCCGTAACAGAGAATCTGGCTTCATGTCAGCAGAGAATCAGTCTGCATGTCATAGCAGAGAATCAGGCTTCACGTCAGCCACCACTGTAACAGTCCATTGTCATATATTTAGGCCCAGGCACCCAGGCAGAGGAGAGAGGTCCCGTAACAGAGAATCTGGCTTCATGTCAGCAGAGAATCAGTCTGCATGTCATAGCAGAGAATCAGGCTTCACGTCAGCCACCACTGTAACAGTCCATTGTCATATATTTAGTCCCAGGCACCCAGGCAGAGGAGAGAGGTCCCGTAACAGAGAATCTGGCTTCATGTCAGCAGAGAATCAGTCTGCATGTCATAGCAGAGAATCAGGCTTCACGTCAGCCACCACTGTAACAGTCCATTGTCATATATTTAGGCCCAGGCACCCAGGCAGAGGAGAGAGGTCCCGTAACAGAGAATCTGGCTTCATGTCAGCAGAGAATCAGTCTGCATGTCATAGCAGAGAATCAGGCTTCACGTCAGCCACCACTGTAACAGTCCATTGTCATATATTTAGGCCCAGGCACCCAGGCAGAGGAGAGAGGTCCCGTAACAGAGAATCTGGCTTCATGTCAGCAGAGAATCAGTCTGCATGTCATAGCAGAGAATCAGGCTTCACGTCAGCCACCACTGTAACAGTCCATTGTCATATATTTAGGCCAGGCACCCAGGCAGAGGAGAGAGGTCCCGTAACAGAGAATCTGGCTTCATGTCAGCAGAGAATCAGTCTGCATGTCATAGCAGAGAATCAGGCTTCACGTCAGCCACCACTGTAACAGTCCATTGTCATATATTTAGGCCAGGCACCCAGGCAGAGGAGAGAGGTCCCGTAACAGAGAATCTGGCTTCATGTCAGCAGAGAATCAGTCTGCATGTCATAGCAGAGAATCAGGCTTCACGTCACCCAACACTGGAACAGTCCATTGTCATATATTTAGGCCCAGGCACCCAGGCAGAGGAGAGAGGTCCCGTAACAGAGAATCTGGCTTCATGTCAGCAGAGAATCAGTCTGCATGTCATAGCAGAGAATCAGGCTTCACGTCACCCAACATTGGAACAGTCCATTGGCATATATTTAGGCCCAGGCACCCAGGCAGAGGAGAGAGGTCCCGTAACAGAGAATCTGGCTTCATGTCAGCAGAGAATCAGTCTGCATGTCATAGCAGAGAATCAGGCTTCACGTCAGCCACCACTGTAACAGTCCATTGTCATATATTTAGGCCCAGGCACCCAGGCAGAGGAGAGAGGTCCCGTAACAGAGAATCTGGCTTCATGTCAGCAGAGAATCAGTCTGCATGTCATAGCAGAGAATCAGGCTTCACGTCAGCCACCACTGTAACAGTCCATTGTCATATATTTAGGCCCAGGCACCCAGGCAGAGGAGAGAGGTCCCGTAACAGAGAATCTGGCTTCATGTCAGCAGAGAATCAGTCTGCATGTCATAGCAGAGAATCAGGCTTCACGTCAGCCACCACTGTAACAGTCCATTGTCATATATTTAGGCCCAGGCACCCAGGCAGAGGAGAGAGGTCCCGTAACAGAGAATCTGGCTTCATGTCAGCAGAGAATCAGTCTGCATGTCATAGCAGAGAATCAGGCTTCACGTCAGCCACCACTGTAACAGTCCATTGTCATATATTTAGGCCCAGGCACCCAGGCAGAGGAGAGAGGTCCCGTAACAGAGAATCTGGCTTCATGTCAGCAGAGAATCAGTCTGCATGTCATAGCAGAGAATCAGGCTTCACGTCAGCCACCACTGTAACAGTCCATTGTCATATATTTAGGCCCAGGCACCCAGGCAGAGGAGAGAGGTCCCGTAACAGAGAATCTGGCTTCATGTCAGCAGAGAATCAGTCTGCATGTCATAGCAGAGAATCAGGCTTCACGTCACCCAACATTGGAACAGTCCATTGGCATATATTTAGGCCCCTGGCACCCAGACAGAGGAGAGGTTCATTCAACTTTGGGTTGCCTCGCAATATAATGGTAAAATGAAAATAAAAATAGGATTGAATGAGGAAGTGCCCTGGAGTACAATAATATATGGTTAAGGGGAGGTAGTTAATGTCTAATCTGCACAAGGGATGGACAGGTCCTGTGGGATCCATGCCTGGTTCATTTTTATGAACGTCAGCTTGTCCACATTGGCTGTAGACAGGCGGCTGCGTTTGTCTGTAATGACGCCCCCTGCCGTGCTGAATACACGTTCAGACAAAACGCTGGCCGCCGGGCAGGCCAGCACCTCCAAGGCATAAAAGGCTAGCTCTGGCCACGTGGACAATTTAGAGACCCAGAAGTTGAATGGGGCCGAACCATCAGTCAGTACAGTGGAGGGGTGTGCACACGTACTGTTCCACCATGTTAGTGAAATGTTGCCTCCTGCTAACACGTTGCGTATCAGGTGGTGGTGCAGTTAGCTGTGGCGTGTTGACAAAACTTTTCCACATCTCTGCCATGCTAACCCTGCCCTCAGAGGAGCTGGCCGTGACACAGCTGCCTTGGCGACCTCTTGCTCCTCCTCTGCCTTGGCCTTGGGCTTCCACTTGTTCCCCTGTGACATTTGGGAATGCTCTCAGTAGCGCGTCTACCAACGTGCGCTTGTACTCGCGCATCTTCCTATCACGCTCCAGTGCAGGAAGTAAGGTGGGCACATTGTCTTTGTACCGTGGATCCAGCAGGGTGGCAACCCAGTAGTCCGCACACGTTAAAATGTGGGCAACTCTGCTGTCGTTGCGCAGGCACTGCAGCATGTAGTCGCTCATGTGTGCCAGGCTGCCCAGGGGTAAGGACAAGCTGTCCTCTGTGGGAGGCGTATCGTCATCGTCCTGCATTTCCCCCCAGCCACGCACCAGTGATGGGCCCGAGCTGCGTTGGGTGCCACCCCGCTGTGACCATGCTTCATCCTCATCCTCCTCCACCTCCTCCTCATCCTCGTCCTCCTCGTCCTCCAGTAGTGGGCCCTGGCTGGCCACATTTGTACCTGGCCTCTGCTGTTGCAAAAAACCTCCCTCTGAGTCACTTCGAAGAGACTGGCCTGAAAGTGCTAAAAATGACCCCTCTTCCTCCTCCTCCTCCTCCTGGGCCACCTCCTCTTCCATCATCGCCCTAAGTGTTTTCTCAAGGAGACATAGAAGTGGTATTGTAACGCTGATAACGGCGTCATCGCCACTGGCCATGTTGGTGGAGTACTCGAAACAGCGCAACAGGGCACACAGGTCTCGCATGGAGGCCCAGTCATTGGTGGTGAAGTGGTGCTGTTCCGCAGTGCGACTGACCCGTGCGTGCTGCAGCTGAAACTCCACTATGGCCTGCTGCTGCTCGCACAGTCTGTCCAGCATGTGCAAGGTGGAGTTCCACCTGGTGGGCACGTCGCATATGAGGCGGTGAGCGGGAAGGCCGAAGTTACGCTGTAGCGCAGACAGGCGAGCAGGCAGGATGTGAACGCCGGAAGCGCGAACAGACGGCCCGCACTTTATGCAGCAGCTCTGACATGTCGGGGTAGTTGTGAATGAACTTCTGCACCACCAAATTCAGCACATGCGCCAAGCAAGGGATGTGCGTCAAACCGGCTAGTCCCAGAGCTGCAACGAGATTTCGCCCATTATCGCACACCACCAGGCCGGGCTTGAGGCTCACCGGCAGCAACCACTCGTCGGTCTGTTGTTCTATACCCCGCCACAACTCCTGTGCGGTGTGGGGCCTGTCCCCCAAACATATGAGTTTCAGAATGGCCTGCTGACGTTTACCCCGGGCTGTGCTGAAGTTGGTGGTGAAGGTGTGTGGCTGACTGGATGAGCAGGTGGAAGAAGAGGAGGAGGAAGCTGAGTAGGAGGAGGTGGCAACAGGAGGCAAAGAATGTTGCCCTGCGATCCTTGGCGGCGGAAGGACGTGCGCCAAACAGCTCTCCGCCTGGGGCCCAGCTGCCACTACATTTACCCAGTGTGCAGTTAGGGAGATATAGCGTCCCTGGCCGTGCTTACTGGTCCACGTATCTGTGGTTAGGTGGACCTTGCCACAGATGGCGTTGCGCAGTGCACACTTGATTTTATCGGATACTTGGTTGTGCAGGGAAGGCACGGCTCTCTTGGAGAAGTAGTGCCGGCTGGGAACAACATACTGTGGGACAGCAAGCGACATGAGCTGTTTGAAGCTGTCTGTGTCCACCAGCCTAAATGACAGCATTTCATAGGCCAGTAGTTTAGAAATGCTGGCATTCAGGGCCAGGGATCGAGGGTGGCTAGGTGGGAATTTACGCTTTCTCTCAAATGTTTGTGAGATGGAGAGCTGAACGCTGCCGTGTGACATGGTTGAGATGCTTGGTGACGGAGGTGGTGGTGTTGGTGGTACATCCCCTGTTTGCTGGGCGGCAGGTGCCAACGTTCCTCCAGAGGCGGAGGAAGAGGCCGAGGCGGCAGCAGCAGAGGCGAGCGGCAGCAGCAGAAGAGGTAGCAGGGGGAGCCTGAGTGACTTCCTTGTTTTTAAGGTGTTTACTCCACTGCAGTTCATGCTTTGCATGCAGGTGCCTGGTCATGCAGGTTGTGCTAAGGTTCAGAACGTTAATGCCTCGCTTCAGGCTCTGATGGCACAGCGTGCAAACCACTCGGGTCTTGTCGTCAGCACATTGTTTGAAGAAGTGCCATGCCAGGGAACTCCTTGAAGCTGCCTTTGGGTGCTCGGTCCAGATGGCGGCGGTCAGTAGCAGGCGGAGTCTCTTGGCGGCGGGTGTTCTGCTTTTGCCCACTGCTCCCTCTTTTGCTACGCTGTTGGCTCGGTCTCACCACTGCCTCTTCCTCCGAACTGTGAAAGTCAGTGGCACGACCTTCATTCCATGTGGGGTCTAGGACCTCATCGTCCCCTGCATCGTCTTCCACCCAGTCTTGATCCCTGACCTCCTGTTCAGTCTGCACACTGCAGAAAGACGCAGCAGTTGGCACCTGTGTTTCGTCATCATCAGAGACATGCTGAGGTGGTATTCCCATGTCCTCATCATCAGGAAACATAAGTGGTTGTGCGTCAGTGCATTCTATGTCTTCCACCGCTGGGGAAGGGCTAGGTGGATGCCCTTGGGAAACCCTGCCAGCGGAGTCTTCAAACAGCATAAGAGACTGCTGCATAACTTGAGGCTCAGACAGTTTCCCTGGTATGCATGGGGGTGATGTGACAGACTGATGGGCTTGGTTTTCAGGCGCCATCTGTGCGCTTTCTGCAGAAGACTGGGTGGGAGATAATGTGAACGTGCTGGATCCACTGTCGGCCACCCAATTGACTAATGCCTGTACCTGCTCAGGCCTTACCATCCTTAGAACGGCATTGGGCCCCACCAAATATCGCTGTAAATTATGGCAGCTACTGGGACCTGAGGTAGTTGGTACACTAGGTTGTGTGGCTGTGGCAGAACGGCCACGTCCTCTCCCAGCACCAGAGGGTTCACTAACACCACCACGACCATGTCCGCGTCCGCGTCCTTTACTAGATGTTTTCCTCATTGTTATCGTTCACCACAACAACAAAAATATTATTGGGCCCAATGTATTGAATTCAAATTCAGACCTTTTTTTAAAGGCACCTAACACTATCTGGCTATCTATTTAGGTACCGTATTACACTAATACAGGCACAGCAGTAACCTCAGATTTAGCTGACTATAAATTTGAGGCCTATTATTTAGGCGCTGGGTGACAGATACGTTTACAGACACAATTAGACTGGGATATGCACAGTAGCATGTGTGTGAAGTTATTTAGAATGACCCTATGTGCACCTTGAATCTTTTATACCCTTTTAGGGATAGATTTAAAGGAGGTCTGATACAGCAGAAACCACTAATTTAGAGAATTGCTAAATTGGGAATTGTATTTCAACCCAGAACAAAAACTGTGCTTTGACGGACACTAAATAACTTGACCAGCTACAGCAATAACGACAGATTTGCATGACTATAAATTTGAGGCCTATTATTTAGGCGCTGGGTGACAGGTATACGTTTACAGACAGAATTAGACTGGGATATGCACAGTAGCGTGTGTGTGAAGTTATTGAGAATGACCCTATCTGCACTTTGAATCTAATATACCCTTTTAGGGATAAGTTTAAAGTAGGCCTGATACAGCAGAAACCACTAATTTAGAGAATTGCTAAATTGGGAATTGTATTTCAACCCAGAACAAAAACTGTGCTTTGACGAACACTAAATAACTTGACCAGCTACAGCAATAACGACAGATTTGGATGACTATAAATTTGAGGACTATTATTTAGGCGCTGGGTGACAGGTATACGTTTACAGACAGAATTAGACTGGGATATGCACAGTAGCGTGTGTGTGAAGTTATTGAGAATGACCCTATCTGCACCTTGAATCTAATATACCCTTTTAGGGATAAATTTAAAGTAGGCCTGATACAGCAGAAACCACTAATTTAGAGAATTGCTAAATTGGGAATTGTATTTCAACCCAGAACAAAAACTGTGCTTTGACGGACACTAAATAACTTGACCAGCTACAGCAATAACCACAGATTTAGCTGACTATAAATTTGAGGCCTATTATTTAGGCGCTGGGTGACAGGTATACGTTTACAGACAGAATAAGACTGGGATATGCACAGTAGCGTGTGTGTGAAGTTATTGAGAATGACCCTATGTGCACCTTGAATCTTATATACCCTTTTAGGGATAGATTTAATGTAGGTCTGATACAGTAGAAAACACTAAATTAGAAAATTGCAAAATTGGGAATTGTATTTCAACCCAGAACAAAAACTGTGCTTTGACGGACACTAAATAACTTGACCAGCTACAGCAATAACCACAGATTTAGCTGACTATAAATTTGAGGCCTATTATTTTGGCGCTGGGTGACAGGTATACACTTACAGTCAGATTTAGCCTGGGATATGGCCAAAAAATAACCACACTATTGATGGTTAAATGCACTTGGTGTGACAGCTTGACCCTGATGTAGGATATAGCCAAAAAACATTCACACTATTGAGGGTTAAATGCACTTGGTGACAGCTTGCCCCTGATGTAGTATATGGCCAAAAAATAACCACACTATTGATGGTTAAATGCACTTAGTGTGACAGCTTCACCCTGATGTAGGATATAGCCAAAAAACAACCACACTATTGAGGGTTAAATGCACTTGGTGGCAGCTTGTGCTGGCACACCACAATACACAAAATGGCCTCCGATCACCCCAGAAAAAAGTGACTGAAAAACGCTCTGGGCAGCCTAAAATCAGTGAGCAATTAAATAGCAGCAGTTCAATCATCCACAGCTGCAGATCGATCTCTGAATGAAGTCTTTTGGAGGAGTTAATTACTGCCTAATCTCGCCTTAACGTCGCAGCTGCAACCTCTCCCTATACTGATCAGAGCAGAGTGACGTGCGGCGCTACGTGACTCCAGCTTAAATAGAGGCTGGGTCACATGCTGCACTGGCCAATCACAGCCATGCCAATAGTAGGCATGGCTGTGACGGCCTCTTGGGGCAAGTAGTATGACGCTTGTTGATTGGCTGCTTTGCAGCCTTTCAAAAAGCGCCAAGAAAGCGACGAACACCGAACCCGAACCCAGACTTTTACGAAAATGCCCGGGTTCGGGTCCGTGTCACGGACACCCCAAAATTCGGTACGAACCCGAACTATACAGTTCGGGTTCGCTCATCCCTACTCAGGGGTATACAAATCTGCAAATTTGGTGTTAAAGTGGTCTATGAGGGGCTGAATTTTGTGGAGCGGGTCAAAAGCTGGGTGGCCTCTGGGACGAGAGGTTCTGTTGTCACTAAAGTACAGGAAACGTAGGATGGTCTCAAATCGTGTCCTTGACATGGCAGCATGCTTTTTTGTTAGGCCCATGTTCAGGAGAAGGCCCAGAAAAGTTTTAAATTCAGAAACTTGGACGGGTTTCCACCGGAAAGACTGGGCATAAAAGCTTCCCGGGTTGGCGGCTATAAATTGAGTGGCATACCGGTTTGTTTCTGCCACGACTAAGTCCAAGAGCTCCGCAGTCAAGAACAGCTAAAAAAAAAACAGTGCCGATCTGAGCTGTCTCAACCCGAACTCCAGACTGGGCGGTGAAAGGGGGAACTACTGGTGCGGCTGAAGTTGGGGGCTGCCGATCAGGGTTTGCCAGCACCTCAGGGACTCTAGGGGCTCTACGGGCCTGTCTGTGTGGTGGCTGCAATGGGGGAACTAATGCACGTGCCACCGTACCAGCTTCAACTGCCCTTCTGGTGCTCGCCGCTTCACCATGTTGCACGGCAGTGCTGGTACTAGGTCCAGGATGGGCTGCGCTGCTGGTGTATGCCTCACCACTTAATTCGAAAGCGCCAGCCCCACTCTAGTGCCCTTGAAGTGGATCCTGCGCAACCTGTGGTCTAGAAACACAGGGTCGGGTACGCCTGGTGGTATCAGGGACCTCAACCTCCTTGTCCGAACTTTGGGTCAGACTGCCACTGCTTTCTACGGGTTCGTATTCTGACCCGCTGGATTCGTCAGATGAGGGTTCCCATTCCTCATCCGACTGGGTCAGAAGCCTGTAGGCCTCTTCAGAAGAATACCCCTTACTTGCCATTTGGTCAACTAAATTTAGGGGGTATTCCCTCAGACTGCCCAAGAAAAAAAGCAAGCCTGTCTTACAAATGGGAGGCTAGCAAAGTACTGGAAGCCGCTGCGATTGATAAAAAATATCAAAACTGATTATTTTTTTTATCACCGCAGCGCTTGTAAAGTGATTGTGCAGTGATAAAAAATAAATAAAAATTTGTCACTGCGGCAGGGCGGGTGTGGGTGAACGCACTTGTGGGCGACCGATCAGGCCTGATCAGGCAAACACTGCGTTTTGGGTGGAGGGTGAACTAAGGTGACACTAATACTATTTTAGATCTGACTGTGATCAGTTCTGATCACTTACAGATACTATAAAAGTACCAATGCTGATTAGCAATACGCTAATCAGCGAATCAGTGACTGCGGTGCGGTGGGCTGGGTGTTAACCGGCGCTAACTACCTAACAAAGGGGCCTAAACTATCCTAAAACCTAACAGTCAATACTAGTGAAAAAAAAGTGATAGTTTACACTGATCACTTTTTTCCCTTTCACTAGTGATTGACAGGGGAGATCAAGGGGTGATCAAGGGGTTCATTGGGGTGATGGGGGTTGATCTGGGGCTAAATGTGTGGTGTTTGTGTACTCACTGTGATGTGTGCTCCTCTGTTTGGACCAACCGACGAAAAGGACCAGCAGAGGAGCACGGAAGCCATTTAACACCTTATATTTATAAATATAAGGTGTTATATGGCTTCTGATTCAATTTTTTTAAAGTCACCAACCTGCCAGCGATGATCATTGGCTGGCAGGCTGGTGACGAAATACTCCTGTAACGATTCCCGACCCGCACTGCGCATGTGCGGGTCGGCTCTGCCCGAAATCTTGCGTCTCGCGAGAGGACGCATCGGCGTGTCCAGGAGGAATTACAGGGCCACCGCCACGACGCGGTCCTGAGGCGGTTAAAGGGTGTATCTCACACGGCCTGAACCAGACTAGGCCTCAATTAAAGGTTTGTTTGGCCAAAATAGCTGTATTTCAAATACCTGAATTAAACCCCTGTATTTAAAGGATGTATCTCACACGGCCTGACCCACAGTAGGCCTGAATTAAAGATTTGTGCACCAAATGGCGGTATTTAAAATATCTGAATATAACCCAAATGTGTAAAGGGTGTATCTCTCAATGACATATGCAGCAAAGACTGCCAAATAAACTTTTTTTGCCCAAACGGGTGTTTGTTTGATAACTAAATATGGCAGCAGTATATAACCCTGGAATTTAAAACGGCAAGATGCTGCAAGGCCTGAAATATTGTGTGTTTTGCCCCAAAAAGGGTGTTTTATTAATGAAAGAATATAAGCCCTGTATACACAGGGTGTATCTCACATGGCCTGACCCACGGTAGGCCTCAATTAAAGATTTGTGCACCAAATGGCGGTATTTCAAATATATGAATATAAACCAAATGTATAAAGGGTGTATCTCAAAATTACATATGCAGCAAAGGCTGCCAAATAAACTTTCTTTTGCATAAACAGGTGTTTGTTTAATAACTGAATATGGCAGCAGTTTATAACCCTGGAATTTCAAATGTCAAGATGCTGCAAGGCCTGAAATATTGTGTATTTTGTCCCAAAAAGGGTGTTTTATTAATGAAAGAATAGAACCCCTGTATTTAAAGGGTGTATCTCACATTCCCTGATCCACTCTAGGACGCTATCAGTAGTAAGAAGGTAAATGTTTTGTCAAACTGCAAAGTGACAGGTTCCCACGCCCCCTTTTATACAGATACCCCTGCCCTTTTTATATTGCTTGATTTCTAAATTTATAGTGCTTGATATTAAAATTTATATTGCTTGATATTAAAATTTATATTGCTTGATATTAAATTTATATTGCGTGATATTAATTTAATATAATAATAGCATTAAAAAAATCAAACGATGACAAATTTAATTTGTTTTAAAAAGCTTTATTAATTTTCCTTATTTACAACAGTCCTGTCGGGACAGACACGTTTGATTGTAATTACAGCATCGTATACATAAGCGTTTCATGAACGCACAATATGGTCTTTTTTCTAAAATCGTTAGTGAGCATTTTTAACACATTTTCAAAAGACATTCCTTTAGCGAGACATTGTAAGATATAGATACAGTAATGGCCGCAGACCGTACTAACGGCGCCTTGTATTTGTCTGTTTTGATACCTTATAGTCTTAGAATTTTTATATAAAAACTGCATAAAGTCGCCAGGAAATATTTAATTTGCGGGTGATAAACCATAACTATAAAAAAAAAATAGATATATAATTTGGGTATAATATAATTCAAATAAATGCTTCCCCCGCTGATACGAATTATCCGTATTTACAATGTATGCCGCGGGCCTGTCGATGATTTTACCCCCCCCCCGGTAATAAATTGCACGGAAATACACCTTTAAATATGCGCCTGGCATTAATATCAGCTATAATAACACAGGCAATTTCATAATTATTCATGTTTATTGAAAATCATATGATACCTCCCGCCGATTTATTTATTTCAATAATATTTTCATGAGCTGAATATACAATCATGTTAATTGTATTCGCAATCGGTTCAGCAAATCTAATTTCAGCTCTCAGATTGCCAGTTTTTACTAGAGAGAAATGACCGCAGGGCTCTTGATCCTGCGATAAATTAAAAGCGAACAAAGTATAACCGTTCAAAAACTCATGCCGATCCACAGATAAAGCGTTGTCGGCCTTGTGTTTCCCCGAAATATGTACTAGGGACATATATTCACGAACAGCTGATTCGTCTTGGAAGTTAGGTTGAAAAGGTTTTGCCGGTATCTGTTAACCATCCAAATATAAGGCTCCATAATTCACATTATAGTGGTTGAAGCACAAAGGATTTCTTTGGTAACTCCCGGAAAATGATTCGTTATCCACAAACACGAGTATTACTGTTTTTGGTAATTTTCAGAGAAAAATATTCTCGTGGTTAGATATGCGAATACCGGCAGTTACGCTATACAATTTAAGCGACGCCTGATTGATCGAGTACATTGCGTTAGCTGTTAACAGAGCGCGACTGTGACCGATTCTTACAGCGGGCGATACTTGTACTCTTTTGACAAACATGGAAGCGTGCTGTATTTGGACTATAAAATGGGGCACCTCGGTTGACATAAGGCAGAAAGTGTCTTTGTTTTGGTCAATTTTATCTTTAGATCTAAACCGTTCAGTATTAACTTTGGTTAATTAAATATATCGGCGTAAATGGGGCCCATTAATTCCACACTTTTAGAGCGGGCGGAATACTGTGCTCTCTTGCTGAAACCGACATTACGCCCGTCAAGAACCCGGTCATCATGATGTCCCGCTGTGTCTTTATAGAATAAACCGTCTGTAAATTGGGACGCTAAAGTTTGTAAATGATCATTTATTAGGGCTTCTATATACGCTCTATAAGTATAAAGGTTGTCGCTTCTTGAAATCAACGTGTCGCTGAGCGTTATATCCAGTTGATTAAAAAGACTCGCTATAGGCTAGTTAATAAGTGCAACGCGGGATCCTTCTGGTATGGGTGTGTTATCAGGACTAACGATTCTGCAAACGACGTGTATCAATGTGTTATTAAGGTCGTAATAATATTCACCGCTGCCCATGATGTTGAATTCCAAAGGTGCATTGTCAGTGATTGCGGAGATTGGCTGCACCTCTGCATAAAGCGATTTTTCAATGCTTGTTTGTGTAGGCAGCATTTGAAAGATGTCCAACATTGATTTGGCGTACTCGGAGGATGCGTCATGCATGAAAGCCATAGTGTCTGACTAGAAGATGACGCTCAGTGAACGACTTCTTGTTTTCTGGTGGCGACGTCTCTGTAGGTTGTACTACTTTATTCATAAAAGTTGATAAGACAATGGTAGCGCATTCACGTTTTCTTTTACGCATTTTTTCACGTATTTGTACGACACCAGAGCCCTCCTGACCTTGCATCGCCCTATTTATACGATCCATAAAGACTGTCGACGCAGTAGTGACAACATTTTTAGCGATGTTAGGGGCGGCTGTTTTCACGTGCTGCTTTACAAGCTCCACGCCTTTCTTAAATAGGGGAATGACACAACGGAACAGGCCCGGAAATAACCCAGTGAGGCCAGAACCATGCATGAATTCTGTACCGTGAAATCCGTCCAAACCATGACCGGCGTGCGTTATGTAATTTTGTGTATTTGCGTCCGGGTCACCGTACACTCTCTGGGACAACATTTTAGTGCGTCGTCACAGCGCGCGGTCTAAAGTGTAATCGCACAATAGTCTTACCGTATTTGAATTTAACAAGTTTAGCCTGATCCTTGAATATCGACATTGTAACCGTGTCAAAATAAACAGGTATATAGTCCGTCCGGTGATACTTTTGCGTGACTATCTCAACATTTTTACCTCCTAACTCAACAGTTCTTAAAAGTTGTACGTAACTGTCGCCAACAAGTTGATGTTGGACGATATCTGTACAAACAAACATTGTATAAAAACCAGCTTTAATATCGGGATTCATTTTTTTCTCTTTTGATGAAACTAGAGCAATCCCCTTCATACCACCAGCATGATGTTCTAAAACAGGTAAGCCGGGTCCTTTGTAGCGGAGAGTGATGTGCTCAGTGTCTAAATTCTTGAGCGACAGAGCTTACAAATACCCCGGCAGCCCCAAAATATTCCCCAACTTCACACAAGGCATGAACTTGTATAATGGTGAATTCATAAATGGTTCTGTTAATATCGTTGTATCTTAGACGCAGTTGATCGGGAGGTATTTTTATAGATTCAAGTTTGCTATTAATGGCTTTGATTAGCTCGTACATATTGGAGTATTGACCCGATTTAACAAAAAGCTCGCTGATCGGCTCGTCGCACTGCACGATGTAGAATACACCATCTCCGGGGCCAAAGGTTTCCCACGTATGTGGATACTGAATCTCCACTAAAGGCACTACGTAAGGACCGCAAAGATGGACCGATTTTGCTAACTTAGTGGTGTAATCGGAGATGTTGTTTTCGGGATAAAGTTTGGCGGAGGTGTTGCAGGGTAGCGTGATAAAAAACGATCCGTCCTCCATAGTTTACAGACTCATCAACTATTTTTCAGGCACCCAAGAATCCACTTTACAAAACACAATGTTTTACCCCGAACTTTCTTCTTTTTCAGTATTTTTTCTATCCTGTAAACCCGTCGCTTGTCGAGAGTTACTTTTTAGTCTTCCTCCGGGTAGAACGAGCCTTCAATTAACTCGTCGGACAGGTCTTTCAACTTATAAAGGGGTCTGAGGCCGCTAGTGTTTACAGCATAAATTTTAAATATCTCGTCCGTATAGGTTTGTTCATACCCCTTTGTGAAAACCCCCTTATAATGTACAATTCTGATGTGATTACCTATATTTAATACCCGTTTAACTTTTTTAATATTAGCGTAATAACCGTAGATATTTTTTCAAAAGGCTAAAGAGTTCTCTTTTGTCACATCGACGGGGCGCCGCCTTATAGTTCTGTGGTATGTGCGGTTATAACTATACACCAGGTCTTGTAACTTGTCGATGTACCTGTATGTGTTTTGTTCTCTAAGATAGCGCCACATTTTAGTTTTCAGCATTCTATTAAAACGTTTGACCAACGCTGCCTTAACAGCTTTTGTAGTTAAAAAATTATGTATTTTATAGGTTTCACAAAGACGTCTCATAGGTTTGTTTATAAACTCACAGCCCCGATCAGTCTGGAGCTTTCTGGGGGTTCAACCGCTTAACTTAAAAATCTGATCAAAAGCGGAAGCCACTGTAGCGCCGGACTTATTTGAAAGGCCCGACACCCAAGCATATTTAGATAGAATATCAACGACCGTCAGCAGGTATTTTACATCATAATTTTCTTTAGAAAAATCCATCATCGACACAAGATCTGCCTGCCATTGATCATCTATATCAGACACCATAACCTTGTTTCTTGTAAAGGATTTTTTAACAGGTTTGTACAATGTGTAAGTATCCTCGTTGCTCAACCAGTTTATTAAAGAGTCTTTTCTTATCCCAAATTTACAAACTTCTCTGAATAAGGATTCCACGCCCCCATAAGAGCCGACAACTTTTGGCATGTAGTACTGTCTCAATATTTGGGCATTTGCAGGCATTTTAGCAGCGTTTTAAGCAGTGTATACTCAACAACGCGTCCTAACTGTTTATACAATTTTAAATAATCAAGCTATTATATTTATTGTAAAATGAAAAAACAGACTACATTTTATTTAAAACAGTTTATGTATAGTAAATAAAAACATTATAAGACATTACACACAAATAAATTTGATAAAATATCAGGTTTATCGAGGGGGTCCCGCAGACGCTGATCTATTTCCAACGGACAAGGTAAATTTGGCTGTTGTTGCTGATCTTATGGAGGCGGCTTGTGAAAATCTTGAAATACAAAACGCATTCACCAAATACGTACACCACAGAAATTTGAGCATTATGTATCTCGTTCAAAACATTTTTTGTCAGGGTAAGAAAAGCCGAACCATAAATTTAAACACTAAATACATGGTCCTTTTTAAGAACCCTTGTGATAAATTATAGGTTGTTACGTTGGCTCGGCAGATGTACCCCGGTAAAACACGTTTCTGTCACAACCAGACAGCTGAGAAGCTCTGACAGTGGACTAATTGCTTCCCTTTAAATTCCTCCCCAGAATGCTTTTATGGGCGGCTTATACTTCTTCCTGGAGTGTGTGTGCATGCTGACTTTGTTCTCCTGTTTGCTACAAAGCTAAGTGTTGTACCTTTATCTGTTATTTTCTGTTTGCTGGATCCCAGGTGACCCTGACTCCCTCCGTATCTTGTGTAGGGAGCCGGTGGTCGTGTCCCCTCACTATTGTAGGGTGCTCAGGGCTTTATAGTCAAGGTTCGTGGATATGCAAACCTCCACCATTAGGATCTTTGCATAGGCTGAGCAGCCAGGGAAAGTGCCAGGTCTTCTGCAGGGATCTCCCTTGGTTCCTTAGCTTTTGGATGCTACACACAAGCCTTACGGCTATTTACTTATAGATTTAAGATCTGACACGCCTGAGGTCCTACGACTCAGAACCGGTCTGTTCCCACCAGCTCTAAATTAAGGTATCTCACATCTTTACAGTTATTTTTGTTAGCGTCGCTGGTGCAGTAAGGATGTCAAACAGGATCCGGCGTAATTGGGATCTTTTGAAAGCATTAGTCAAAACAAATCTGAAGGCCCGAAAATCAATATTACGTAACGCCAGTAATGATTTGATATCGGCTTTTGGCGAGATCGCTCTCAATATCCTTAAAGGAAAGATTTCTCTTAAAAAGTGCCCAAAAAATATATTGAAAAAATGGGGTAGGGCTTTAAAGAAATGAAGCGCTAAAAAGTACTCCATTAAAGGAAAGAATCGCATTGTGAACCAGAGCGGCAGTTTTATAGGAGCTTTGCTCGGCTTTGCAATACCTTTAATCACTAGCCTGATAGCTAATACAGCCAGTGGTTCATAATGCAGTATGCCGAGAAAATGTTACTGGTTTCCAAAAATGAATTGGACAGGCTTAAAAAAACATCCGTAGATGCAACAGATATATGCCAAACCGCCATACGCCGATTAGATGATGAGATTAGCGAAATACTACACAGAAATGAAAAAATTAAGAGATACACAGCAGTGTTACAGAGGTACTTGATGCTCAACAAACAGTACGGTAAAGAAATGTCGACTTTAACCCTGATTACACAGCAGCAAACCGATCAACAACAATTGTCAAATGCAGCCTCAATCAGCACAGATACTAACGAGATACTTGACAGTACTAATACACGTTATAGAAAAAATGCTGAACTATTGTTAAGTAAACTGTATCGGGTAATAAGCCGTACTGGAACGATATGGGTGAATTCATTTACAAAGAACAAACTGTACCCGGATCCAACATTATTGACCTGATTCAAACAACTACCCAGAGTCATGGGTTGCCTAAGATTAAACCTCACGGTTGGGACTATTTTATGGAGACTATCGCACAGCCGTCAACGGTTATCGGTAATACAAGAACAAGAGAACTTTTCGATAATTTGAAAAAGCGGTCGCTGAGTGAGCCCTTTGATGAGGCTCTAAGCCCTTTTACACCATCGGTGTTATTAACATCGTGTCGACGCATGGCTCCTTACTACCTAAAAAGAGGCTCCCGCCTTTGTTGCAAGTGGCTTGGTTAATGTTGTAAATTTTCTTACTTTGGCGATTGTATATAAACTTTCTTTGTATTAAACATCTTATAATGTTTTTATTTGTTTTACATACATTTTTACTTTGCATGCATACAAAATTTATTTGTGTGTAATGTCTTATAATGTTTTTATTTACTATACATAAACTGTTTTAAATAAAATGTAGTCTGTTTTTTCTTTTTACAATAAATATAATAGCTTGATTATTTAAAATTGTATAAACAGTTAGGACGCGTTGTTGAGTAGACGCTGCTTAAAACGCTGTTAAAATGCCTGCAAATGCCAAAATATTGAGAAAACAGTACTACATGCCAAAAGCTGTCGGCTCTTATGGGGGCATGGAATCCTTATTCAGAGAAGTTCAGAAATTTGGAATAAGAAAAGACTGTAAAAAACTGGTTGAGCAACGAGAATACTTACACATTGTACAAACCTGTTAAAAAATCCTTTACAAGAAACAAGGTTATGGTGTCTGATATAGATGATCAATGGCAGGCAGATCTTGTGTCGATGATGGATTTTTCTAAAGAAAATAATGGTGTAAAATACCTGCTGATGGTCGTTGATATTCTATCAAAATATACTTGGGTGTCGGGCCTATCAAATAAATCCGGCGCTACAGTGGCTTCCACTTTTGATCAGATATTTAGGTTAAGCGGTTGAACCCCCAGAAAGCTCCAGACTGATGGGGGCTGTGAGTTTATAAACAAACCTATGAGGCGTCTTTGTGAAACCTATAAAATGCATCATTTTTTAACTAATAAAGCTGTTAAGGCAGTGTTGGTCGAACATTTTAATAGAACGCTGAAAACTAAAATGTGGCGCTATCTTAGAGAACAAAAAACGTACAGGTACATCAACAAGTTACAGGACCTGGTGTATAGTTAGAACCGCACATACCACAGAACTATAAGGTGGCGCCCCGTCAATGTGACAAAAGAGAACTCTTTAGCGGTTTGGAAAAATATCTACGGTTATTACGCTACTATTGAAAAAGTTAAACCGGTATTAAATATAGGTGATCACGTCAGAATTGTACGTTATAAGGGGGTTTTCACAAAGGGGTATGAACAAACCTATACGGACGAGATATTTAAAATTTACGCTGTAAACACTAGCGGCCTCAGACCCCTTTATAAGTTGAAAGACCTGTCCGACAAGTTCATTAAAGGCTCGTTCTACCCGGAGGAAGTCCAAAAAGTAACTCTCGACAAGCTACGGGTTTACAGGATAGAAAAAATACTGAAAAAGAAGAAAGTTCGGGGTAAAACGTTGTGTTTTGTAAAGTGGTTAGGATACCCTGACAAGTTTAACTCTTGGGTGCCTGACAAACAGTTAATGAGTCTGTAAACTATGGCGGATGGATAGTTTTTCATCACGCTACCCTGCAACGCCTCCGCCAAACTTTATCCCGAAAACAGCATAGCCGATTACACCACTAAGTTAGTAAAAGAGGTCCATCTTCGCAAGTCCTTACGAAGTGCCTTTAGTGGAGATTCATCATCCACATACTTGGGAAACCTTTGGCCCCGCAGCGTGACGAGCCGATCAGCGAGCTTTTTGTTAAATCGGGTTATTACTCCGATATGCACGAGCTCATCAAAGCCATTAATAGCAAACTTGAATCTATAAAAATACCTCCCGATCAACTGCGTCTAAGATACAACGATATTGACAGAGCTTTTTATGTAATGAATTCACCATTATACAAGTTCATGCCTTGTGTGAAGTTGGGGAATATTTTGGGGCTGCCGGCGTATTCGCAAGCTCCGTCGCTCAAGAATGTAGACACCGAGCACATCACTTTCCGCTAAAAAAAGGACCCAGCTTTCCTGTTTAAGAACATCATGCTGGTGGTATGAAGGGGATTGCTCTAGTTTCATCAAAAGAGAAAAAAATTAACCTGGATATTAAAGCTGGTTTTTATACAATGTTTGTTTGTACAGATATCGTCCAACATCAACTTGTTGGTGATAGTTACGTACAACTTTTAATAACTGTTGAGTTAGGCAGTAAAAATGGTGAGATAGTCACGCAAAAGTATCACCGGCTGGACTATATACCTGTTTGCAAACATCATTTTGACACGTTTACAATATCGATACTCACGGATCAGGCTCAACCTGTTAAATTCAAATACGGTAAGACTATTGTGCGAATAACACTTTAGACCGCGCGCTGTGACGACGCACTAAAATGTTGTCCCAGAGAGTGCATGGTGACCCGGATGCATATACGCATTAATACATAACGCAAGCCGGTCATGGTTTGGACGGATTTCACGGTACAGAATTCATGCATGGTCATAGCCTCGCCGGGTTATTTCGGGGTCTGTTCCGGCGTGTCGTTCCCCTATTTTAGGAAGGAGTGGAGCTTGTAAAGCAGCACGTGAAAACAGCCGCCCGTAACATCGCTAAAGACGTTGTCACTACGGCATCGACAGCCTTTATGGATTGTATAAATAGGGCGACACAAGGCCAGGAGCTCTCTGGTGTAATACAAATACGTAAAAAAACGCGTAAAAGAAAACGTGAACACGCTGCCATTGTCTTATCAACTTTTATGAATAAAGTAGCACAACCTACTGAGACATCGCCGCCAGAAAACAAGAAGTCGTTCACCGAGCAACATCTTCTAGTCAGACGCTATGGCTTACGTGCATGACGCATCTGTCGAGTACGCCAAATCAGAGTTGGACATCTTTCAAATATCGCCTACACAAACAAGCATTGAAAAATCGCTTTATGTATAGGTGCAGCCAATCACCGCAATCACTGACAATGCACCTTTGGAATTCTACATCACGGGCAGCGGTGAATATTATTACGACATTAATAACACATTGTTACACGTCGTTTTCACAATCGTTAGTCCTGATAACACACCCATACCAGAAGGATCTTGCATTGCACTAATTAACTAGCCTATAGCGAGTCTTTTTAATCAACTGGATATAACGCTCGGTGACACGTTGATTTCAAGAAGCGACAACCTTTATACGTATAGAGCGTATATAGAGGCCCTAATAAATTATGATTCACAAACTTTAGCGTCCCAATTTACAGCCGGTTTATTCTATAATGACACAGCGGGACATCATGATGACCGGGTTCTCGACAGGCGTAATGTTGGTTTCAGCAAGAGAGCACAGTATTCCGCCATCTCTAGAAGTGTGGAATTATTGGGCCCCATTTACGCCAATATATTTAAACAACAATTTGGGGATTAAGCGTTTATTTTTTGTTTACACCTTGATGCTGAATGTGGGACAAATATTCACGAAATGTCACTTCTTTCCACAACAAAAACAGACTCCCTTCATATGATTAGAGCTCTTACCAGCAATCCCAGGAGTAGCTCCCCCCAACTGCATAAGCTCCTCACAAGGCGTAACCATAGGTGTCTCTATACCAAAGAAAGCCGCCACCTTTTTTGACAGTACGTCCTGAGGATGAGGACCCTTAGATTTCCCCCTCAAGGGTCTATCCAGACATACAGCTAAGGACATAGCTGCTTCCAATGACTCAGGTTTTTCATGAAAGGTCAATGCGTCCTCCAGCCTCTCAGATAGACCCTGACAGAACAGGCTACGCAGAGCAGGATCATTCCACTCCGTATCCGTAGCCCATCTCCTAAATCCCGAGCAATAGATTTCTGCGGAGCGTTCTCCCTGCCGTAAACCACATAACTTTGTCTCAGCCTGAGAGATCCGATCTGGGGCATCATAAATAAGACCCAAGGCTCTAAAACATTCATCTACCGAATGGAGGGATGGTGATCTGGTCGGCAGAGAAAAAGCCCAAGACTGTACATCATCTTTAAGCAAAGAAATTATCATACCCACATGTTGACACTCATCCCCAGAAGAGTATAGACGCAGCTTAAAGTACAACTTACACGATTCCCTGAACCAAATGAAATTGTCACTAACCCCAGAAAATCTGTCGAGGAGGGCAAACTTAGGTTCAGGGCAGGCCTGGTACCCACCATCGAAACCAGCTGCCTGTGGTCTCTGAATCCGTAAAACTGTCGTGCAGAGGTCAGCTACCTCCAAATAGAGTCCCTGCAGCTGACCAGTACAGACATAGGATCCATAACTGCACTGACCTGAATGAAATGGCGGTTTATTTGGCTGTAGATAATGTCACGATCAGTGTGGCGGGAAACTCCACACTGAACACAGGAGGGAAGGGGAACAGTAACTGGGCTTGGAAGAAACAGGTCACCTCCTATACAACCCTAATCCAGGCCCTAACTATCTATCAATATGAATTTTGAAGGTAGGAATATTCATAAGCAGGATACCTAGGCCTTAATATGCCTATAAGGCCCTGGAAATGGTTAGGACCAGAGACAACCCATTCCTCCCCAGATGGAAGAATGGAAGTCTTTGTCTCAGGCCCAGATACAAACAATAGGGAATATAACAAACACAAGCAAATGCGACACTTAAC
Source organism: Bufo gargarizans (assembly GCF_014858855.1). NCBI lineage: Eukaryota > Metazoa > Chordata > Amphibia > Anura > Bufonidae > Bufo > Bufo gargarizans. The sequence continues at coordinate 259,421,702 of NC_058083.1, forward strand.
TTCTGTAGAGACGGACAGACAGGAATATCAGAGACAAACTCACACCAGCTCAACCAAACCCAAATGTAGCTATCTACCTCATAGTCAGAAGGGTGGGGTCAGGCTATAAAGGGTAGAAGTGATTACCACTGAGCAACAGCCGAGAAAAGGGAAGTGGTCATTAACCCTATCAACACTGAATCAAGAGAAATAAAGGAGGCTGTTAGATTCCTCCACGCTGAGCCAATCTCCTTGATTTCCTGACATCAGTCACCTGAGGGACCGTGACACCGGCATCCTCCATTGTATGTATTTTTGCTGGGGATTGCCGTTAGCAAAGGATCACTTGCGGAGGAATTCCTCCCCTGATTATAAACACACTACAGTGTTTGGGGTTGAGCAATTCCTCCCATTTAGGCCACTTTATTCAGTGATTTTTATTTACATGTATTGAATGTTCTAATGCTTGTCATTGGTAACATTCTGGTGCACCTGGTAGCCTGTGTCACATGGCCTGTTATAGGTGGGGCTTGCAGCCTCCTCCTCCCTCCCATTGTATTAGGGATCTTACTATGGAGGTATGTAGGAGCTTGGCTGTGAGTCGATCCATAGCACCTATCAGACTGTGTTCACACACGATAGGTAGTTTAGCGGTAGAACCTACGCCACACTGAGATACCTTGACGGGGTGCGCAGAGCTCCTATATGTTCCTGACTGGAAGATATTAGCTAAAGTCTCAGCTTTTAACATTAGCGTGAGGGTCTAGCCAGTATGATCAGTCGATTATTATTGTGGTGCACCTTTTTTCAGTGATTTATGTTTTTTTTATATTTTCATCCACGCATTATTTATTCTTGTGTAGGATGTTTTTTGTGGTGCATGTGGTCCGCTGCCGACATCCTCCATTGTATGCATTTTTGCTGGGGATTGCCCTTAGCAACGGATCACTTGTGGAGGAATTTCTCCCCTGATTATAATCACGCTACAGCCTTTGGGGTTGACTATTTTCTCCCTGAAAGAACAAATTGAACAGCTGCTGACAAGGGATTAAGAAGAGGCATTTGAAAAAAATTTTTAAAAAGAAATACAAACTATTAAGTCGAGGAAATTTCAGTAGGATCTAAGTGATTACAGATAACAGAAAAAAATATATAGGTGGTGGAGTTGTACTGAAAGGTCTAGATCAGGGTCTCGCTCTCTCAATTACATCCCTAAAAACTGAAGAAGAATGTGGAGCCTTTTATTTAGTTGAACGCTCAAGGCCCAGGCAGCGAACAAAATTAGAGAAGCATGGTTACATCCTTCGTATTTCTGCCCCAAAAAGAAAAAACTGAGCTCCCAACAACCAGGAGAAGAGACTTAGGGATTGAAGGTAATTAACCTCTCAACACACACTGAGTGCATGCCAAATTCAGGTGTTGCAGAATGGCGTGTTGTTCTCATCTACTGGTAGATTTGACTATTTGGGGGCAGTTAAAGATCTTGAGTAGAGTTGAGCGAACACCTGGATGTTCGGGTTCGAGAAGTTCGGCCGAACTTCCCGGAAATGTTCGGGTTCGGGATCCGAACCCGATCCGAACTTCGTCCCGAACCCGAACCCCATTGAAGTCAATGGGGACCCGAACTTTTCGGCACTAAAACGGCTGTAAAACAGCCCAGGAAAGGGCTAGAGGGCTGCAAAAGGCAGCAACATGTAGGTAAATCCCCAGCAAAGAAATGTGGATAGGGAAATGAATTAAAATAAAAATTAAATAAATAAAAATTAACCAAAATCAATTGGAGAGAGGTCCCATAGAAGAGAATCTGGCTTCCCGTCACCCACCACTGGAACAGTCCATTCTCAGATATTTAGGCCCCGGCACCCAGGCAGAGGAGAGAGGTCTCGTAACAGAGAATCTGGCTTCATGTCAGCAGAGAATCAGTCTTCATATCATAGCAGAGAATCAGGCTTCACGTCACCCACCACTGCAACAGTCCATTTTCATAAATTTAGGCCCAGCACCCAGGCAGAGGAGAGAGGTCCCGTAACAGAGGATCTGGCTTCATGTCAGCAGAGAATCAGTCAGCATGTCATAGCAGAGAATCAGGCTTCACGTCACCCACCACTGCAACAGTCCATTGTCATAAATTTAGGCCCAGCACCCAGGCAGAGGAGAGAGGTCCCGTAACAGACAATCTGGCTTCATGTCAGCAGAGAATTAGTCTGCATGTCATAGCAGAGAATGAGGCTTCATGTCAGCCACCACTGCAACAGTCCATTGTCATAAATTTAGGCCCAGCACCCAGGCAGAGGAGAGAGGTCCCATAACAGAGAATCTGGCTTCATGTCAGCAGAGAATCAGTCTGCATGTCATAGCAGAGAATCAGGCTTCACGTCAGCCACCACTGGAACAGTCCATTGGCATATATTTAGGCCCAGCACCCAGGCAGAGGAGAGAGGTCCCGTAACAGACAATCTGGCTTCATGTCAGCAGAGAATCAGTCTTCATGTCATAGCAGAGAATCAGGCTTCACGTCACCCACCACTGCAACAGTCCATTGTCATAAATTTAGGCCCAGCACCCAGGCAGAGGAGAGAGGTCCCGTAACAGACAATCTGGCTTCATGTCAGCAGAGAATTAGTCTGCATGTCATAGCAGAGAATGAGGCTTCACGTCAGCCACCACTGCAACAGTCCATTGGCATATATTTAGGCCCAGCACCCAGGCAGAGGAGAGAGGTCCCGTAACAGACAATCTGGCTTCATGTCAGCAGAGAATCAGTCTTCATGTCATAGCAGAGAATTAGGCTTCACGTCACCCACCACTGTAAGAGTCCATTTTCATAAATTTAGGCCCAGCACCCAGGCAGAGGAGAGAGGTCCCGTAACAGAGGATCTGGCTTCATGTCAGCAGAGAATCAGTCTGCATGTCATAGCAGAGAATCAGGCTTCACGTCACCCACCACTGCAACAGTCCATTGTCATAAATTTAGGCCCAGCACCCAGGCAGAGGAGAGAGGTCCCGTAACAGACAATCTAACTTCATGTCAGCAGAGAATTAGTCTGCATGTCATAGCAGAGAATGAGGCTTCACGTCAGCCACCACTGCAACAGTCCATTGTCAGATATTTAGGCCCAGCACCCAGGCAGAGGAGAGAGGTCCCGTAACAGAGAATCTGTCTTCATGTCAGCAGAGAATTAGTCTGCATGTCATAGCAGAGAATCAGGCTTCACGTCACCCAACATTGGAACAGTCCATTGGCATATATTTAGGCCCCGGCACCCAGACAGAGGAGAGGTTCATTCAACTTTGGGTAGCCTCGCAATATAATGGTAAAATGAAAATAAAAATAGGATTGAATGAGGAAGTGCCCTGGAGTCCAATAATATATGGTTAAGGGGAGGTAGTTAATGTCTAATCTGGACAAGGGACGGACAGATACTGTGGGATCCATGCCTGGTTCATTTTTATGAACGTCAGCTTGTCCACATTGGCTGTAGACAGGCGGCTGCGTTTGTCTGTAATGACGCCCCCTGCCGTGCTGAATACACGTTCAGACAAAATACTGGCCGCCGGGCAGGCCAGCACCTCCAAGGCATAAAAGGCTAGCTCTGGCCACGTGGACAATTTAGAGACCCAGAAGTTGAATGGGGCCGAACCATCAGTCAGTACGTGGAGGGGTGTGCACACGTACCGTTCCACCATGTTAGTGAAATGTTGCCTCCTGCTAACACGTTGCGTATCAGGTGGTGGTGCAGTTAGCTGTGGCGTGTTGACAAAAGTTTTCCACATCTCTGCCATGCTAACCCTGCCCTCAGAGGAGCTGGCCGTGACACAGCTGCCTTGGCGACCTCTTGCTCCTCCTCTGCCTTGGCCTTGGGCTTCCACTTGTTCCCCTGTGACATTTGGGAATGCTCTCAGTAGCGCGTCTACCAATGTGCGCTTGTACTCGCGCATCTTCCTATCACGCTCCAGTGCAGGAAGTAAGGTGGGCACATTGTCTTTGTAGCGTGGATCCAGCAGGGTGGCAACCCAGTAGTCCGCACAGGTTAAAATGTGGGCAACTCTGCTGTCGTTGCGCAGGCACTGCAGCATGTAGTCGCTCATGTGTGCCAGGCTGCCCAGGGGTAAGGACAAGCTGTCCTCTGTGGGAGATGTATCGTCATTGTCCTGCCTTTCCCCCCAGCCACGCACCAGTGATGTACCCGAGCTGCGTTGGGTGCCACCCCGCTGTGACCATGCTTCATCCTCATCCTCCTCCACCTCCTCCTCATCCTCGTCCTCCTCGTCCTCCAGTAGTGGGCCCTGGCTGGCCACATTTGTACCTGGCCTCTGCTGTTGCCAAAAACCTCCCTCTGAGTCACTTCGAAGAGACTGGCCTGAAAGTGCTAAAAATGACCCCTCTTCCTCCTCCTCCTCCTCCTGGGCCACCTCCTCTTCCATCATCGCCCTAAGTGTTTTCTCAAGGAGACATAGAAGTGGTATTGTAACGCTGATAACGGCGTCATCGCCACTGGCCATGTTGGTGGAGTACTCGAAACAGCGCAACAGGGCACACAGGTCTCGCATGGAGGCCCAGTCTTTGGTGGTGAAGTGGTGCTGTTCTGTAGTGCGACTGACCCGTGCGTGCTGCAGCTGAAACTCCACTATGGCCTGCTGCTGCTCGCACAGTCTGTCCAGCATGTGCAAGGTGGAGTTCCACCTGGTGGGCACGTCGCATATGAGGCGGTGAGCGGGAAGGCCGAAGTTACGCTGTAGCGCAGACAGGCGAGCAGCAGCAGGATGTGAACGCCGGAAGCGCGAACAGACGGCCCGCACTTTATGCAGCAGCTCTGACATGTCGGGGTAGTTGTGAATGAACTTCTGCACCACCAAATTCAGCACATGCGCCAAGCAAGGGATGTGCATCAAATTGGCTAGTCCCAGAGCTGCAACGAGATTTCGCCCATTATCACACACCACCAGGCCGGGCTTGAGGCTCACCGGCAGCAACCGCTCGTCGGTCTGTTGTTCTAAAAACGCCACAACACCTGTGCGGTGTGGGGCCTGTCCCCCAAACATATGAGTTTCAGAATGGCCTGCTGACGCTTACCCCGGGCTGTGCTGAAGTTGGTGGTGAAGGTGTGTGGCTGACTGGATGAGCAGGTGGAAGAAAAGGAGGAGGAAGCCGAGAAGGAGGAGGTGGCAACAGGAGGCAAAGAATGTTGCCCTGCGATCCTTGGCGGCGGAAGGACGTGCGCTAAAAAGCTCTCCGCCTGGGGCCCAGCTGCCACTACATTTACCCAGTGTGCAGTTAGGGAGATATAGCGTCCCTGGCCGTGCTTACTGGTCCACGTATCTGTGGTTAGGTGGACCTTGCCACAGATGGCGTTGCGCAGTGCACACTTGATTTTATCGGATACTTGGTTGTGCAGGGAAGGCACGGCTCTCTTGGAGAAGTAGTGGCGGCTGGGAACAACATACTGTGGGACAGCAAGCGACATGAGCTGTTTGAAGCTGTCTGTGTCAACCAGCCTAAATGACAGCATTTCATAGGCCAGTAGTTTAGAAATGCTGGCATTCAGGGCCAGGGATCGAGGGTGGCTAGGTGGGAATTTACGCTTTCTCTCAAATGTTTGTGAGATGGAGAGCTGAACGCTGCCGTGTGACATGGTTGAGACGCTTGGTGACGGAGGTGGTGGTGGTGGTGTTGGTGGTACATCCCCTGTTTGCTGGGCGGCAGGTGCCAACGTTCCTCCAGAGGCAGAGGAAGAGGCCGAGGCGGCAGCAGCAGAAGAGGTAGCAGGGGGAGCCTGAGTGACTTCCTTGTTTTTAAGGTGTTTACTCCACTACAGTTCATGCTTTGCATGCAGGTGCCTGGTCATGCAGGTTGTGCTCAGGTTCAGAACGTTAATGCCTCGCTTCAGGCTCTGATGGCACAGCGTGCAAACCACTCGGGTCTTGTCGTCAGCACATTGTTTGAAGAAGTGCCATGCCAGGGAACTCCTTGAAGCTGCCTTTGGGGTGCTCGGTCCCAGATGGCGGCGGTCAGTAGCAGGCGGAGTCTCTTGGCGGCGGGTGTTGTGCTTTTGCCCACTGCTCCCTCTTTTGCTACGCTGTTGGCTCGGTCTCACCACTGCCTCTTCCTCCGAACTGTGAAAGTCAGTGGCACGACCTTCATTCCATGTGGGATCTAGGACCTCATCGTCCCCTGCATCGTCTTCCACCCAGTCTTGATCCCTGACCTCCTGTTCAGTCTGCACACTGCAGAAAGACGCAGCAGTTGGCACCTGTGTTTCGTCATCATCAGAGACATGCTGAGGTGGTATTCCCATGTCCTCATCATCAGGAAACATAAGTGGTTGTGCGTCAGTGCATTCTATGTCTTTCACCGCTTGGGAAGGGCTAGGTGGATGCCCTTGTGAAACCCTGCCAGCGGAGTCTTCAAACAGCATAAGAGACTGCTGCATAACTTGAGGCTGAGACAGTTTCCCTGGTATGCATGGGGGTGATGTGACAGACTGATGGGGTTGGTTTTCATGCGCCATCTGTGCGCTTTCTGCAGAAGACTGGGTGGGAGATAATGTGAACGTGCTGGATCCACTGTCGGCCACCCAATTGACTAATGCCTGTACCTGCTCAGGCCTTACAATCCTTAGAACGGCATTGGGCCCCACCATATATCGCTGTAAATTCTGGCGGCTACTGGGACCTGAGGTAGTTGGTACACTAGGACGTGTGGATGTGGCAGAACGGCCACGTCCTCTCCCAGCACCAGAGGGTCCACTAACACCACCACGACCATGTCCACGTCCGCGTCCCTTACTAGATGTTTTCCTCATTGTTATGGTTCACCACAACAACAAAAATATTATTTGGCCCAATGTATTGTATTCAAATTCAGCGGGATATAAATTTGAGGCCTAGTATTTAGGCGCTGGGTGACCGGTATGGATTTAGTGACAGAATTAGACTTGGAAATGCACAGTAGCGTGTGTGTGAAGTTATTCTGAATGACCCTATGTGCACCTTGAATATTATATACCCTTTTAGGGATAGATTTCAAATAGCTCTGATATAGCAGAAACCACTAAATTATGAAATTGCTAAATTGGGAATTGTATTTCAACCCAGAACAAAAAATGTGCTTTGACGGACACTAAATAACTTGCCCATCCACAACAGGACAGCGGTAACGACAGATTTAGCGGGATATAAATTTGAGGCCTACTATTTAGGCGCTGGGTGACCGGTATGGTTTTAGTGACAGAATTAGACTTGGAAATGCACAGTAGCGTGTGTGTGAAGTTATTCTGAATGACCCTATGTGCACCTTGAATATTATATACCCTTTTAGGGATAGATTTCATATAGCTCTGATATAGCAGAAACCACTAAATTATGAAATTGCTAAATTGGGAATTGTATTTCAACCCAGAACAAAAAATGTGCTTTGACGGACACTAAATAACTTGCCCATCCACAACAGTACAGCGGTAACGACAGATTTAGCGGGATATAAATTTGAGGCCTACTATTTAGGCGCTGGGTGACCGGTATGGATTTAGTGACAGAATTAGACTTGGAAATGCACAGTAGCGTGTGTGTGAAGTTATTCTGAATGACCCTATGTGCACCTTGAATATTATATACCCTTTTAGGGATAGATTTCAAATAGCTCTGATATAGCAGAAACCACTAAATTATGAAATTGCTAAATTGGGAATTGTATTTCAACCCTGAACAAAAAATGTGCTTTGACGGACACTAAATAACTTGCCCATCCACAACAGGACAGCGGTAACGACAGATTTAGCGGGATATAAATTTGAGGCCTACTATTTAGGCGCTGGGTGACCGGTATGGATTTAGTGACAGAATTAGACTTGGAAATGCACAGAAGCGTGTGTGTGAAGTTATTCTGAATGACCCTATGTGCACCTTGAATATTATATACCCTTTTAGGGATAGATTTCAAATAGCTCTGATATAGCAGAAACCACTAAATTATGAAATTGCTAAATTGGGAATTGTATTTCAACCCTGAACAAAAAATGTGCTTTGACGGACACTAAATAACTTGCCCATCCACAACAGGACAGCGGTAACGACAGATTTAGCGGGATATAAATTTGAGGCCTACTATTTAGGCGCTGGGTGACCGGTATGGATTTAGTGACAGAATTAGACTTGGAAATGCACAGTAGCGTGTGTGTGAAGTTATTCTGAATGACCCTATGTGCACCTTGAATATTATATACCCTTTTAGGGATAGATTTCAAATAGCTCTGATATAGCAGAAACCACTAAATTATGAAATTGCTAAATTGGGAATTGTATTTCAACCCTGAACAAAAAATGTGTCTTGACGGACACTAAATAACTTGCCCATCCACAACAGGACAGCGGTAACGACAGATTTAGCGGGATATAAATTTGAGGCCTACTATTTAGGCGCTGGGTGACCGGTATGGATTTAGTGACAGAATTAGACTTGGAAATGCACAGTAGCGTGTGTGTGAAGTTATTCTGAATGACCCTATGTGCACCTTGAATATTATATACCCTTTTAGGGATAGATTTCAAATAGCTCTGATATAGCAGAAACCACTAAATTATGAAATTGCTAAATTGGGAATTGTATTTCAACCCTGAACAAAAAATGTGCTTTGACGGACACTAAATAACTTGCCCATCCACAACAGGACAGCGGTAACGACAGATTTAGCGGGATATAAATTTGAGGCCTACTATTTAGGCGCTGGGTGACCGGTATGGATTTAGTGACAGAATTAGACTTGGAAATGCACAGAAGCGTGTGTGTGAAGTTATTCTGAATGACCCTATGTGCACCTTGAATATTATATACCCTTTTAGGGATAGATTTCAAATAGCTCTGATATAGCAGAAACCACTAAATTATGAAATTGCTAAATTGGGAATTGTATTTCAACCCAGAACAAAAAATGTGCTTTGACGGACACTAAATAACTTGCCCATCCACAACAGGACAGCGGTAACGACAGATTTAGCGGGATATAAATTTGAGGCCTACTATTTAGGCGCTGGGTGACCGGTATGGATTTAGTGACAGAATTAGACTTGGAAATGCACAGTAGCGTGTGTGTGAAGTTATTCTGAATGACCCTATGTGCACCTTGAATATTATATACCCTTTTAGGGATAGATTTCAAATAGCTCTGATATAGCAGAAACCACTAAATTATGAAATTGCTAAATTGGGAATTGTATTTCAACCCTGAACAAAAAATGTGCTTTGACGGACACTAAATAACTTGCCCATCCACAACAGGACAACGGTAACGACAGATTTAGCGGGATATAAATTTGAGGCCTACTATTTAGGCGCTGGGTGACCGGTATGGATTTAGTGACAGAATTAGACTTGGAAATGCACAGTAGTGTGTGTGTGAAGTTATTCTGAATGACCCTATGTGCTCCTTGAATATTATATACCCTTTTAGGGATAGATTTCAAATAGCTCTGATATAGCAGAAACCACTAAATTATGAAATTGCTAAATTGGGAATTGTATTTCAACCCTGAACAAAAAATGTACTTTGACGGACACTAAATAACTTGCCCAGCCACAACAGTACAGCGGTAATGACAGATTTAGCGGGATATAAATTTGAGGCCTAGTATTTAGGCGCTGGGTGACCGGTATGGATTTAGTGACAGAATTAGACTGGGATATGGCCAAAAAATAACCACACTATTGCTGGTTAAATGCACTTGGTGTGACAGCTTGACCAACCACACTACTGAGGGTTAAATGCACTTGGTGACGGGCGCAGCTTGCCCCTGATGTAGTAGATATGTGGCCAAAAAATGAACAGACTATTGCTGGTTAAATGCACTTGGTGTGACAGCTTCACCCTGATGTAGGCTTTAGCCAAAAAACAACCACACCATTGAGGGTTAAATGCACTTGGTGACAGGCGCAGCTTGCCCCTGATGTAGTATATGGCCAAAAAATGAACAGACTATTGCTGGTTAAATGCACTTGGTGTGATAGCTTTACCCTGATGTAGGCTTTAGCCAAAAAACAACCACACCATTGAGGGTTAAATGCACTTGGTGACAGGCGCAGCTTGCCCCTGATGTAGTATATGGCCAAAAAATGAACAGACTATTGCTGGTTAAATGCACTTGGTGTGACAGCTTGACCAACCACACTACTGAGGGTTAAATGCACTTGGTGACGGGCGCAGCTTGCCCCTGATGTAGTATATGGCCAAAAAATGAACAGACTATTGCTCGTTAAATGCACTTGGTGTCACAGCTTGACCAACCACACTACTGAGGGTTAAATGCACTTGGTGACGGGCGCAGCTTACCCCTGATGTAGTATATGGCCAAAAAATGAACAGACTATTGCTGGTTAAATGCACTTGGTGACGGGCGCAGCTTGCCCCTGATTTAGTATATGGCCAAAAAATGAACAGACTATTGCTGGTTAAATGCACTTGGTGTGACAGCTTCACCCTGATGTAGGCTTTAGCCAAAAAACAACCACACCATTGAGGGTTAAATGCACTTGGTGACAGGCGCAGCTTGCCCCTGATGTAGTATATGGCCAAAAAATGAACAGACTATTGCTGGTTAAATGCACTTGGTGTGACAGCTTGACCAACCACACTACTGAGGGTTAAATGCACTTGGTGACGGGCGCAGCTTGCCCCTGATGTAGTATATGGCCAAAAAATGAACAGACTATTGCTGGTTAAATGCACTTGGTGTCACAGCTTGACCAACCACACTACTGAGGGTTAAATGCACTTGGTGACGGGCGCAGCTTGCCCCTGATGTAGTATATGGCCAAAAAATGAACAGACTATTGCTGGTTAAATGCACTTGGTGACGGGCGCAGCTTGCCCCTGATTTAGTATATGGCCAAAAAATGAACAGACTATTGCTGGTTAAATGCACTTGGTGTGATAGCTTGACCAACCACACTACTGAGGGTTAAATGCACTTGGTGACGGGCGCAGCTTGCCCCTGATGTAGTATATGGCCAAAAAATAAACAGACTATTGCTGGTTAAATGCACTTGGTGTGACAGCTTCACCCTGATGTAGGCTTTAGCCAAAAAACAACCACACCATTGAGGGTTAAATGCACTTGGTCGCAGCTTGGATGCACTTGGTCGCAGCACCGCACAAGACACAAAATGGCCGCCGATCACCCCAGAAAAAAGCGACTGACAAACGGTCTGGGCAGCCTAAAAACAGTGAGCATTTGAATTTCAGCAGCTCAATGATGCACAGCTGCAGATCGATCGATTAATCAAGTCCTTTGGAGGAGTTAATCTGCCTAATCTCGCCCTACTGTCGCAGCCGCAACCTCTCCCTACGCTAATCAGAGCAGAGTGACGGGCGGCACTATGTGACTCCAGCTTAAATAGAGGCTGGGTCACATGGTGCTCTGGCCAATCACAGCCATGCCAATAGTAGGCATGGCTGTGACGGCCTCTTGGGGCAAGTAGTATGACGCTTGTTGATTGGCTGCTTTGCAGCCTTTCAAAAAGCGCCAAGAAAGCGTCACAAAAGCGCCAAGAAAGCGACGAACACCGAACCCGAACCCAGACTTTTACGAAAATGTCACGGACACCTAAAAATTCGGTACGAACCCGAACTATACAGTTCGAGTTCGCTCATCCCTAATCTTGAGCTATATGCCCGTAAATTGATTTAAAAAAAAAAAGTTTTAATAGGGGAGAAGACATGACACCTTGGGCATCTTCTGCCCAGCAACAGGTCCTTAGAGATTTAGAATCACTATTGATTGAACAACAGGAAAAGAAGGCAGGTCACTAGATAAATTTAAAAAACTTCAAAGATGTTGTCATTAAGCCAGCAAATAAGATTTGCGATCCGGCCAGTGCAGATGTACAAAAAGGAGGCCTTTCATCAACATAATAACAGCGGATGTTATAGGAGACTGGAGACAGATCCCACTAACTGCTTTAAGAAAGAGTTGGATTTGATTTTGTAGGAGGAATCTGTCAAAAACATTATCATCCAGAGAATGATGGAGGAACTGTTACACAGTGAGAAGTTGGGTCTGGGAAAACAGGTATTTTCCTCCCAGTATGTGCTGCTGGGCTGATTTACAGCCAGGTGAGGTCAAATACCAGACAAGATTTTAAGTGCGGGTCCAGGTTTTGGCAGCACCTGGCTGTCCTTAAATAAGCAGCTGGGCTCAGAAGCAAAGTCTCTGTGTTGGGATCTGGGAGCCTTGTGTCTGGATGAAAAAAAGTACCATGGCACTCACCATCAATCTTGAACTGCAGGTTTATTTCATGATAACAAAAAGGTGGTGGACATGGAACAATGCACAAGTGTGTGAATCAGCAACAGCTGTTTTGCGCTAATCTGCGCTTTGTCAAGCCTCCTTTGACGTGCAGGGGAGGAGGAATTAAATACCTCCCTCCCATGTACGTCATTGCTATACATGTGCATGAATGCATAAAAAACATATACAAACTTTAAAAACATTCAAATAAAGACAGCCAAATCATTTTTATCATTTAACCCTAAAGGTCCCATAGCTTGCGTTTTAATTAATCACGCTACCTCCCGTTGGAGGAGGATGCATTTTCTGTCTCCCCCTCTTCTAGGGGTCTGGACTTCCTCTATCCCTGCACATGTCAAAGTCTCACTCCTCCCTCTATGTTCAGTATGTATATGCTCAATTATTCTGGTCGCCCCATTTTTGTTGATTATTGACTTTTTGTGTTCCCTGAAGCATATGTATAGACACCTGTGCGTTTTTTCCTATGTAGTATCTCCCACATGGGCAAAAGATCACATATACCACATATTGGGTTTTACAGTGTATGAATTGTTTTACAACATGTCCCACACTACCTATTTGTAGATATCTTTGTATACAAAATTGCACATAGAACAGTGTCCACAGGGGTAATTCACTTTAGGGGCACTCCTAACCAATCAGTTATCCACTGGGCAGGGAAGGTTGCTTCTAACAATGGCATCCTCTATAGTCCTACTTCTGCGAAAAAATAATAATGGGGTGACTCTTCACTCTAGCTGATAGAGCCCCTCTGTAACATCTGCCAATTATTTGAAATTACTTTTTTAATTGTAGGAGCCATTTGGGAATAATCGAATGTGAACACGGCTCTACCCGCTTCACCTCTATTATACTGTCTCCTCTTCTTATTTTTTACCAATATATACCAATATCTGGTATATGTGATCTTTTGCCCATTTGGGAGATACTACATAGGAAAAACGCACAGGTGTCTATACATACGCTTCAGGGAACACAACAAGTCAATAATCAACAAAAATGGGGCGACCAGATTAATTGAGCATATACATGCTGAACATGGAGGGACGAGTGAGGCTTTGACATGTGCAGGGATAAAGAAAGTACAGACCCCTAGAAGAAAATGCATCCTCCTCCAACGGGAGGCAGCGTGGATAATTAAAATGCAAGCTATGGGACCTTTAGGGTTAAATGATAAAAATGATTTGGCTGTCTTCATTTGAATGTTTTTAAAGTTTGTATATGTTTTTTATGCATCCATGCACATGTATATCAATGATGTACATGGGAGGAAGGTATTTAAATCCTCCCCTGCACGTCAAAGCAGGCTTGAAAAAGCGCAGATTAGCGTGAAACAGCTGTTGCCGATTCACACACTTGTGCATTGTTCCATGTCCACCACCTTTTTGTTATCATGAAATAAACCTGCAGTTCAAGATTGATGGTGAGTGCCGCGGTACTTTTTTCTACTTCTATATTGTATCACATGGACTATCAAACCAGCAGAGCACCACCTTGAGACCACTGACTCAGTGCGATTTTGCATTTGTAGTGATCATACAGACACATGCAGCAGTGCCAGCTGCGCCTTTTCTAATTTCTTTGCATTGTTGTGAATAAAACACTGGACTGTTTGATCCAAATAACTTGTTGTTGCCTTTATGCTGCGTCCGCTAATCCTGTCTAACAGAGCAAAACCCCACAATTGGTGGAGGATGTGTGCAAGAGCAGTGAGGCTGGAGTGAACGACGATATTTTTGGTTTCTGCATTTTTCAGGCACTGTTGTATGTCGCACATTAAACCAGCTGTGTTGCAACCAGTGACACTCACGACTAAATAAAGGCTGTTGTGAAGGCTCTCATGGAGGCTAATCTGCAGCAGCGAGAGACAAACCTGCAGCAATGCGAGGCTAATAAACAGCAGCAGATGACTAACCAGTTGCTGCTACAACACCTGAAGGCTTTGCAAACAGCAGGAGCAAAGCGTCCTAAAATGACCCCCGCAGACGATATCGAAACCTACCTGGCGATGTACGAGAAAGTAGCTATCAGGGAAAAGCTACCCCATGACCAGTGTGCTGAGGTTGTCGCTCCGTTCCTTGCATCCGATTCCCAGTGAGTGTATTTCTTCTTGCTGGACGATCAAGCAGCTGACTACCAGAAATTCAAGGGTGAGATTCTGGCAAGACTGGGTTCTGGCAAGACTGGGGGTGAATGTGTTGATCCGGGCCCAGCGGTGCATCAGTGGGGGTTCAACCCGGCTGAGCATGCAAGACTACAGTATTATGATTTAATTTACCTACAAAAATAAAACAGTAGATAATTAATAATGTCGTCACCATGGGTTACAGAGACTGAAAGAAGTGAATGGTGATACTTATTAAGACTTAACTTTTAATCAATATAAAGTGTAGCAGGGCACACCTGCACTTGAGGTCACACAGGAGAGTAGGGTGGATAGTTATATATTTTTATTTTTGTCAATTCAATACAAGAAAAATATACTTATAAAATTATTAAACAGTATGCTATATAGACTTAAATTCCTCTAAAAATGGGTATCGCTAAAATGTAACAACACATGTGTGATCCTATGGGAAGGATATCTTGATGGCCAAGTTCCTTACTAATGATAGTGTCCAATACACTTGGTATGATCAGGTTTGTATTGTCAAGAGTCATAGATTAAATGCCGTATAGTCAGAGTGCCACTCACTCCGGTTTCTTTTGCCGTTAGTTGACAATGCAACAGATCGCTCTGCCTGTGTATACACTCGTTCGGCACTTTTGTTACTTACAGTTCTCTGTAGGTTTGTGCCGACTGTGCTGAAATTTCACGTGGCGTCCCACGTGTGATGCGTTATTCAGGCTGCGGTATATCCTCCAGGAGATAAAATCAGGGATCCACGGTAATCCACGGTGATCAGTTGTAGAAGTGCAGTCTCAGTAATTTGGTAAACTTCAGTTCCTGCACGGGTACTCAATCACGCAGGCAGGTCAGATGTTGCTGCGGCTGATGAGTTTTAAAAGATTTTTCAATTTTTTCTACCAAGTTGTGATTACCAATCCCGTTACTCCTGGTCGACTTGAAGCGCTTCAATACGTCCTTAGTCTCATGGAATTGTCCTACCAGACGCGTTTCGGAGTTAACTTGACTCCTTCCTCAGTACCACTCCATTTTTTGCCTAGGAGGTGAGCCTTCTCTAAGCTTTTTCTCAATTTAACTTTTAATCAGTCCAATTAATAATAATCTCTTAAGGTGTATCAAGACAAAAACAATATTTGGCTGCTCAGAGTACTCAATAAACCTCTAGCATAAAGGTGCACGGCGGCACCAAAAGAATAATAACCAATCTGGCAGGACTATTGGTTATTATTATCAGTTATTATTCTTTTGGTGCCGCCATGCACCTTTATGCTAGAGGTTTATTGAGTACTCTAAGCAGACAAATATTGTTTTTGTCTTGATACACCTTAAGGGACTATTATTAATTGGACTGATTAAAAGTTACGTCTTAAAAACTTACTTCACCTCTTGCAAAAATGGCTACAGCTGAGTCCCACTGTTATGCTGCATTGTCTGTTAGCCGATATGTTCTGGAGGGCTTTTCCCCAGGCTCCGAGTTTTGAGCCAATAAAACCTGCCTGGGATGTACTGCTGGCGGTGTCAAGAGCCTGGTCATGTAAGGGCTGACTGTCCCCATAGGATTGAGCCCATAAACACTAACTATGTGTAACGGGTGAAGTTGTAGATAGCTGGAACTTATAAATAAATGACCGACTGGCTTGATCCTAAACTAAGGAGCATATAGGTGAGCCCTTTAAAACCCTAAGAGCTCTCCCTCACTGCTATGCACATGCAAGGGTCTCAATGGTAGACGATTGCATGCCCACGTACCTAAGAGTATGTGGCACCTGAAAACCCTATAATAGTGAGGGGACACGACCACCGGCTCCCTGCACTTAATACGCATGGAGTCAGGGTCACCTAGAATCAAGCCAGCAAGGAAACACAATAAAGGAAAAGACTTATCTGAGCAAACAGCAGCAGAAGCCTCCAGCAGTGAACACTTCATCCAGGAAGTAGTATAAACCGCAAGGTGAGGCAGTATGGGAGGGAATATAAAGGAAGACGATTAGTCTAAATAAGTGACACCTGGCAGAAGGAAAGGAGATCACAAAGTGAAACCAAAACAAAAAACATCATACAAGAGGTAGAGAAGAACGTCTGTCAGACCTTCTCACAGAACTGGCGGTGACACTATGGCTACCGTCAGTTGCTACATGTGCAACAGGTACCCCAGAGTCTCTAGATCACTTGTGCCAGGTGGAAGGTGGAAGTGGGTGACACTCCGGAGGAGGCTCTGCTGGACTCAGGGAGTCTGGTGACCCTAGTAAGGGCTACCCTGGTGCGGTCCACTGAGTATACTGGCCGGGGTGATGTGCATCCACGGAGACTTAAAAGACTACCCCACCGGTGTCTCTAACCATAATTGCCGGTAGATGGACCCATGAGGTGGCTGTCGCCAAAAATCTACCTTATTAACTCATAATTGGGCTTCCCGACACTGTGGCCTGCTATGAGAGTGACTGATACCCATGAGATAGGGATAGCCCTAGCAGAGTGGCCAGGCTCAGGGGGAGACCAGAACCCTGGGAACCTGAGACGGAAGGGCCAGCGGTAGGGCTGACAGCCACTTTGGTGGAAGAGGGGGGAGACAACCTCACTAAGTGTGATGGTGGGAGATGTGGAGGACTTGCCGCCGGGTCCTGAATTGGTAGACCTCAATGTCTTCAGGGATAATTTTGGTACCGCCCAACGTTGGGACCCAACCATATCCCGCGCATGTGAAAATGTGTTAATTGTAGTGTTGAGCGATCATGCTCACCCAAATACCATTTCGGCTCAAGCATCGCTATGCTCGGCACATGGCGGAACCCGGCCGAGTACCGCATGTGCTTGAGCGCAATGCTCAAGTCTCCTTACCGCACGTTTTGCGGCTGCTAAGCAGCCAATAAACGTGCAGGTAAGTACTACCCTCACTGTAATGCCAGTAGCCATGTTGGCTACTGGCATTACAGTGAATGGCTGACCAGAACACGTTATCGGGTGCTATATAGCACCCGATGACGCGTGTTTGGCTCATTCTAAGTCAGGGAAAGCTGAGCATAGGAAGGGACAGAGAGTGTAGGGAGTGTAATTGAATTACATTTTTCTAAAAAAAGTTTCATAGACCCAAAGGTCCTTGTAAGGACTATTGGTTGTGACAGCAGCAATATATGTTTCTAGCGCAACCTGCCCTAAATTGCTCAGTGTTAGGGAGAGCTGTGCATAGGAAGGGACAGTGTAGGGAGTGTAATAGGAAGATTTTTCTACAAAAACTTTTCAGAGACCCAAAAGTCCTTTTAAGAACTATTGTGTGTGACAAAAGCAAAATATATTTTTAGCTCATCCTGCGCAAAATACCGTGTGATAGGGCACTGCGGATGGTTAAATTATTTGTGCCACATCTCCTGTGTAAATTGTGCTCATCCCTAAAATATCAGTGACATCCAGTGCACTTTTTCCATAGACGGTGTCCGCTGCGGACAGTTAAATTATCTGCGCCACATTTCCTGTTTAAAGTGTGTGCATCCCTAAAATATTAGTGACATCCAGTACACTTTTTCCAAAGACAGTGTCCCCAGCAGACAGTTAAATTATCCATGCCACATCTCCTGTTTAAAGTGTGCGCATCCCTAAAATATCAGTGACATCCAGTACAATTTTTCCGTACATGGTGTCCGCTGCGGACAGTAAAATTATCCACGCCAGCTTTCCTTTTTAAATTGTGCGCATCCCTAAAATATCATTGACATCCAATGCACTTTTTCCATTGACCGTGTCCCCTGCGGACAGTAAAATTATCCGCGGCACATCTCCTGTTTAAAGTGTGTGCATCCCTAAAATATCAGTGACTTGACATCCAGTGCACTTTTTATGTAGACGGTGTCCCCTGCGGTCACTTAAATTATCCGCGCCATAACTCATGTTTAAAGTATGCGCATCCCTAAAATATCAGTGACATCCAGTGCACTTTTTACGTAGACGGTGTCCCCTGTGGACAGTTAAATTGCGCCACATCTCCTATTAAAGTGTGTGCATCCCTAAAATATCAGTGATGTGACATCCAGCGCACTTTTTCCGTAGACTGTGTCCGCTGTGGACATTTTAATTATCTGTGCCACATCTCCTGTTTAAAGTGTGTGCATCCCTAAAATATCAATGACATCCAGTGCACTTTTTCCGTAGATGGTGTCCCCTGCGGACAGTTGAATTATCTGCGTCACATTTCCTGTTTAAAGTGTGCGCATTCCTAAAATATCAGTGACATCCAGTACTCTTTTTCCATAGACACTGTGATCTGTGACATTACCTGTTCTGTATAACGTTTCCTCATCACAAATAGCTTTGCAATAATTTTTTTCACATACACTGCCAAATCTTACATTGACATACTTTCAAGCATATATCACATTTAAAATCAAGAAGGCGAGCAGTAAGGGACGGGAAAGTGGCTGTGATGCTGATGGTGCACGCAGATGCCGTGGCCCTGAGCACGGAAAAACAGTGCCTGCCGCCAGAGCACAAGAAAAACATTCATCCAAGATACCTAGCTTTATGTCCCAGTTTGCAGGACTGCACATGACACCACTCTTGAAGTCAGACCAGTGCGACCAGGTGGTCGGTTGGATTGCAGCAGATAATGCTTCCAGTCGGTTAAGCACCACCCTGTCTTCCACCAAGTCCAGTTTGAGCTGTCAGGAGTCTGGTCAACACAATCTTCACCCTGATCCTCCTTCCTCCCACCATTTATAGTCTGGCCAAACAAGTGATCCCACATTTGGATACTCTGAGAACCTCTTCTTATCATCATTACTTGATTTGGCCATCTCGCAAAGCTCACTTGATGAGGGACATAAGATCTTGTGCCCTGATTCCCAACATCTTGAGCATCCACAGTCACAAGAACATGATAATGGGGAACGGTAATTAGTGTTTAATGAGGTAAATGATGATGAGACACAGTTGCCAGTGAGTCAACCACAATTACAGTCTCAAGAGTTTTGATGAAGAGGATGAGACACAGTTGTCAATCACTGAGGTTGTGGTTAGGTCAACAAATCAGGAGGATGATCAGAGTGAGGAAGTGGAAGAGGAGGTGGTGGACGATGAGGTCACTGACGCAACCTGGGAAGGTGGAAAGCCGAGCGAGGACAGCAGTACAGAGGGGGAGGGAACTGCAGCACCGCAACAGGCTAGGAGAGGCAGTGGGGTGGCAAAAGGGAGAAAGCGGGCCACACCACACAGGCCCACAACTGTTCCATGGAGAAACCCCTTGTGGAAATGGAAATCTCACTTGCCAAGGGGTAGATGTTCCGCAATATGCCGCTTTTTTTAGGAAAGTGTGGACAACAAAAGAAAAGTAGTTTGGAACCTGTGCCATAAGAAAATGAGCCCGGGCGTGAACACTAACAACCTCACCACCACCAGCATGATCCGCCACATGGAATTCAAGCACCGTAATAAGTGGGACAAATTGCCTCCTCTTTCCCTGTGTTATGTGCTGGCCAATCCCCTGTCGAAGGCGCAGGCCGGGATGCATCCAACCCTGCACCTGGACCTTTGCAAGCAGGACCAGCGACCACATCCACTTCCGTGTCCCAGCACAGCGTACAAATGTCCTTACCCCAGGCATTTGAACTCAAGCGCAAATACCCAGCCACTCACTTACAGGCTATAGCACTATATGCGCAACTTTCCAAATTACTAGCCCTGGAAATGTTGTCATTTAGGCTTGTGGACATTAAGGCCTTCCGCAGCCTGATGTCGTCGACCGTCCCTCGTTATGCAGTCCCCAGCTGCCACTATTTTTCATGGTGTGCCCGCCTTACACCAACATGTTTCCCGTAACATCACACGTGCCCTGACCAACGCAGTTACTGGGAAGGTCGACTTAACCATAGATACATGGACAAGTGCATTCAGCCAGGGACACTGCATTTCCCTGATGGCACACTGGGTAAACGTTGTGGAGGCCGGGAGCGAGTCATACCCTGGGATAGCACAGGTGCTACCAACACCAAGGATTGCAGGCCCTACGTCGATCACGGTTTCCACCAGCTCCTATGTTAGTTGCTCCAACCCCCACTTCTTCTCCTCCGCCTCCTCCTCCACTTCCATCTCCGAATTATCCACGTGCAGCATCAGTCAGTCAGTTGGTAACTGGAAGGAGTGTAGCACTGCAGTGGGGAAGCGGCAACAGGCCGTGCTGAAGCTTATATGCTTAGGGGACCAATGGCACACCGCCACTGGCTCTCGCCAATCAACCTAGAACCAGGCATCGTTATGTCTGATAATGGCCATAACTTGATGGCAGCTTTGGAGCTAGGCAAGCTCAGACAAATCCCATGCCTAGCCCACATGTTCAACCTTGTGGGTCAGCCGTTTCTCAAAACCTGCCACAATTTGCCTCAGATACTGGTGAAGGTGCGCCGTGTGTGTGCACATTTCCGCAAGTCACCGACAGCTTCTGTTGGTCTGTCAACGCTGCAGTAGCGCTTGAAATTGCCAGCTCACGGCTGTTGTGCAACGTGAGCACGCACTGGAACTCCACGTTCCACATGTTGGCCAGGCTTTGTGAGCAGCAGAGGGCAGTAGTGGAATACCAGCTGCAACATGGTCGTCATCTTTCCAGTCAGCTTCTGCTATTCACAAGCGAGGAGTGGGCATAGATGTGTGACGTCTGTGTGGTTTTAAGAAACTTTGAGGAATCAACACAGATGGTGAGCGACAATAACGCTATTATCATCGTAACCATCCCACTTCTGTGTCTACTCAAATGCTAGCTGCTCACAATTAAGGATGATGCTTTGCATGTGGAAGCGGTGGAAATGGGGGAAGATATTACATAGGGTGATAGCCAGACCACCCTCAGTTTGTCTTCTCAGCGCAAATTGGACAATGAAGAGGAGGAGGAGCAGGAAACGGTTGTCTCCGCTACTGAGGGTAGTACCCATGAAAGTTTAATTCCATCTGTTCAGCGTGGGTGGGCAGAAGAGGAGGAAGAGGATGAGGAGATTGAGAGTCATCCTCCTGATGACGACAGCGAAGTCTTGCCTGTTGGTACTCTGGTACACATCGCTGACTTCATGTTAGGCTGCCTTTCCCGTGACCCGCGCGTTATATGCATTTTAGACAACACGGATTACTGGTTGTTCACCCTTATCGACACCCGCTAAAAAGAGAAGATAAGACGAGCAAAATGGTGCAATACCAGAAGATCCTTGTTGAAAAATTGCTCCAAAAATTTCCAGCTGACAACGCTGGCGGCAGAGTCCATAGTTTCTTGGCCAAACAAGGATGGGGGACAAGGGGAACACACAGCAGTTCCAACAGAGGCAGGGCAACACTCTCCAAAGCCTGGGATAGTTTCATGACCCTGATGTGCGGCCTAGTATCACAAGGAGGTAAAAATTTTGGAAGATAGCAGACCGTGTCGGCGTCCTCAATGATCCCTCAGTGCCTTACAACTACTGGGTGTCCAAGCTGGACATGTGGCACGAACTGGCGCTCTACGCTTTGGAGGTGCTGGCCTGCCCTGCTGCCAGGTTTTAGTCATAGCGGGTTTTTAGTTCTGCTGGTGGCATTATAATAGATAAGCATATCCGCCTGTCAACTGAAAATGCTGACAGGTTGACTCTTATAAAAATGAACAAGGCCTGGATTGACCATGTCTTCTCGACTCCACCAGAGGAAAGCAGCTGAACATAAAGGCACTTTAAATGTGTTGTTTATAATGTACTGAATACACTGTATTCCCATGCACCCCTTCCACCACAAACAAGGGTATATTGTTGAATCTTCCTTTTCTCATCTTCCTCCTCCTCCTCTTCCATCATATCAACATGCTTTACGTCACATATAATGCCCTCACATATATGCCCTTTGCTTATAATGTTTTACAGTGTCAGCTCACATGCAGGCCCTCGCATATAATTTTTTAGAGTGTCAGCTCGGCTGCAGGCCCTTGCCTATAATTTTTTAAAGGGTCAGCTCAGCTGCAGGCCCTCACATATAATTTTTTAGAGGGTCAGCTCACCAGCAGACCCTTACCTACAATCTTTTAAAGGGTCAGCTCACCAGCAGGCCTGCACTTAAAATCTTTTACAAGGTCAGCTCACCTTCAGGCCCTCACCTCAAATCTTTTACAGGATCAGTTCACCAGCAGACCCGCACCTAAAATCTTTTACAGGGTCAGCTCAGCAGCAGGCCCGCACCTCAAATCTTTTACAGGGTCTGCTCACTTGAAGGCCCTCGCATTTAATGTTTTAGAGGGTTAGCTCACCTGCATGTCCTTGCATATAATGTTTTACAGGGTCAGCTCACCTGAAGGCCCTCGCATATAATGTTATAGAGCGTCAGCTCACCAGCAGGCCTGCACCTAAATTCTTTTCCAGGGTCAGCTCACCAGCAGGCCTGCACCCCAAATCTTTTACAGGGTCAGCTCACCTGAAGGCCCTCACATATAATTTTTTACAGGTTCAGCTCACCAGCAGGCCTTCACCTACATTCTTTTACAGGGTCAGCTCACCAGCAGGCCTGCACCTAAAAATGTTTACAGGGTCAGCTCATCTGCAGGCCCCACCTAAAATATTTTACAGGGTCAGCTCACCTGCTTGCCGTCACCTAATTATACCTAATAGGTAATTTGGGTGCTGCCTTGCTTGGATGTGGTAGCCGTAGCTGTTTCTCAGGCTTCCTCTCCAGCATCGAACCATGATTCCCCCTTTACCCATAGTCTACATGGTTTGGGCTGAAAATAACATTGAAAGTTGATAGGGCAGACATCCGAATGGATCTTCACCATCACGGGGATGTTCCATTGTCCCCAGGCTATCTAGAGTCACCAAAGCGGCAGCAGGCCCTCGACCATAATGTTTTAGATGGTCAGATCAGCAGGCCCTTGCTCCACATGTTTTTTAAGGGTTACCAGCAGGCCATCAATCATAATATTTCAATGCTGTGTATGATGCCCTTCTGTAGGAGTGAAGGAGCCCCACTTCATGAACAATTGTACCACAATGTGAATGAGGCCCTCCTTTATGTGATATAAAGGTTGTATTGGAGGGCTTCTTCCTTGTAAATTTTGGTAGCACTTGCACTTTATATACAAGTAAATATATAGGAAAGAATGTTTCCTATCAATTGTTCCTAAAAAAAAAATAAAAAAAAATTGGGTTTTGTGCGTATTATTGTCAGTCTGTAAAAGTGGCATACTATTCGGACAACATTGTTCCCAGCAGCTACCTGTGAGTACAAGATGCATCCAGACATCCTCCCTATGCTGTTCCAGAACCATTTCGGTAGTGTGGTAAACCAGGCACCCTTCCCTCTTCAGAGCATGGGGTACCTGGTTTAATGCTCGGGTTCTCCCAATGACTTCCATTATACTCGGCTGCTCGGTTGAGCACCCGAACATCTCAATGTGTTTGGCCCGAGCACCCGATCAACACTAGTTAATAGTAGATGATGAACCACAAGAACCTGGGACAAAGTTAGTGTTTCCCCGTTTTGTGGTTCAACAGGATATGTTGTATCGGGTAAACCAACTACGCGTTGAGCCTATTGAACAGTTGGTGGTCCGCAAGGCTTATCGCAAGCTTGTGTTAGATCTAGCCCACCAGCATGTTCTGGGGATGCAGAAAACTCAGGATAATATTCTACAGCGGTTTTACTGGCCCAGCATATTCAAAGAAGTGGAGGAATTTTGTAAGTCTTGCCCGACCTGCCAGATAACTAGCCCCCAGTCACACTTTCGTAGTCCCCTAATACCTCTCCCGATTTTCAAAGTACCATTTGACCTCATAGGCCTAGTACCGAAGTCCGCCAGAAGGCATCAACACATCTTGGTCATTCTAGACCACGCAACTCGGTACCCAGAGGTGGTGCCACTGCGACATACCTCGGCCAAACTCATAGCTAAGGAGTTAATGGAGATGTTTTCCCTAAGTAGGACTACCTAAAGAGGTTCTGACCGACCAAGGGACCCCTTTTATGTCCAAGGTGATGAGGAAACTCTGTAAGTTGCTGCACATAAAATATCTACGGAAGTCTGTTTACCATGCGCAAACAGACGGTCTGGTAGAACGGTTTAACCAAACATTGTTTAAACAAATATGTTGAAAAAGGTTATGTCTAAAGATGTGAAGGACTGGGGCCTCCTTCTGCCCTATCTCATGTTCGGAGTGCGAGAGGTTCCCCAGACCTCTACTGGGTTCTCTCCCTTTGAACTGCTATATGGCAGACACTGTCGTGGTCTCATGGACGTGGCCAAAGAGGTGTTTTTGGAACAACAACCCACTCCACATAAAAGTGTCATTGAGTACGTTACCCAGATGCAAGATCTGATAGAGACAGTGTTGCCTCTTGTTAGGGAGCATATATTCGGCAGGTTCGGGTCAGGATCTTTAACCTGGGTGATCGGGTTTTGGTTCTGGTGCCGACCTTGGACAGTAAGTTGCTGGCTAGGTAGCAGGGGCCCTACAAGGTACTCGAGAAAATTGGAGTTGTAAACTACAAGGTAGAGTTGAGCGAACACCTGGATGTTCGGGTTCGAGAAGTTCGGCCGAACTTCCCGAAAATGTTCGGGTTCGGGATCCGAACCCGATCCGAACTTCGCCCCGAACCGAACCCCATTGAAGTCAATGGGGACCCGAACTTTTCGGCACTAAAACGGCTGTAAAACAGCCCAGGAAAGGGCTAGAGGGCTGCAAAAGGCAGCAACATGTAGGTAAATCCCTGCATCCCCTGCAAACAAATGTGGATAGGGAAATGAATTAAAATAAAAATTAAATAAATAAAAATTAACCAAAATCAATTGGAGAGAGGTCCCATAGCAGAGAATCTGGCTTCCCGTCACCCACCACTGGAACAGTCCATTCTAAGATATTTAGGCCCCGGCACCCAGGCAGAGGAGAGAGGTCCCGTAACAGAGAATCTGGCTTCATGTCAGCAGAGAATCAGTCTTCATATCATAGCAGAGAATCAGGCTTCACGTCACCCACCACTGCAACAGTCAATTTTCATAAATTTAGGCCCAGCACCCAGGCAGAGGAGAGAGGTTCCGTAACAGAGAATCTGGCTTCATGTCAGCAGAGAATCAGTCAGCATGTCATAGCAGAGAATCAGGCTTCACGTCAGCCACCAATGCAACAGTCCATTGTCAGATATTTAGGCCCAGCACCCAGGCAGAGGAAAGAGGTCCCGTAACAGAGGATCTGGCTTCATGTCAGCAGAGAATCAGTCTTCATATCATAGCAGAGAATCAGGCTTCACTTCACCCACCACTGCAACAGTCCATTTTCATAAATTTAGGCCCAGCACCCAGGCAGAGGAGAGAGGTCCCGTAACAGACAATCTGGCTTCATGTCAGCAGAGAATCAGTCTTCATGTCATAGCAGAGAATGAGGCTTCACGTCACCCACCACTGTAAGAGTCAATTTTCATAAATTTAGGCCCAGCACCCAGGCAGAGGAGAGAGGTCCCGTAACAGACAATCTGGCTTCATGTCAGCAGAGAATCAGTCTTCATGTCATAGCAGAGAATCAGGCTTCACGTCACCCACCACTGTAAGAGTCCATTTTCATAAATTTAGGCCCAGCACCCAGGCAGAGGAGAGAGGTCCCGTAACAGACAATCTGGCTTCATGTCAGCAGAGAATCAGTCTTCATGTCACAGCAGAGAATCAGGCTTCACGTCACCCACCACTGTAAGAGTCCATTTTCATAAATTTAGGCCCAGCACCCAGGCAGAGGAGGGAGGTCCCGTAACAGACAATCTGGCTTCATGTCAGCAGAGAATCAGTCTTCATATCATAGCAGAGAATCAGGCTTCACGTCACCCACCACTGCAACAGTCAATTTTCATAAATTTAGGCCCAGCACCCAGGCAGAGGAGAGAGGTTCCGTAACAGAGAATCTGGCTTCATGTCAGCAGAGAATCAGTCTGCATGTCATAGCAGAGAATCAGGCTTCACGTCAGCCACCAATGCAACAGTCCATTGTCAGATATTTAGGCCCAGCACCCAGGCAGAGGAAAGAGGTCCCGTAACAGACAATCTGGCTTCATGTCAGCAGAGAATCAGTCTTCATGTCATAGCAGAGAATCAGGCTTCACGTCACCCACCACTGTAAGAGTCAATTTTCATAAATTTAGGCCCAGCACCCAGGCAGAGGAGAGAGGTCCCGTAACAGACAATCTGGCTTCATGTCAGCAGAGAATCAGTCTGCATGTCATAGCAGAGAATCAGGCTTCACGTCAGCCACCAATGCAACAGTCCATTTTCATAAATTTAGGCCCAGCACCCAGGCAGAGGAGAGAGGTCCCGTAACAGACAATCTGGCTTCATGTCAGCAGAGAATCAGTCTTCATGTCACAGCAGAGAATCAGGCTTCACGTCACCCACCACTGTAAGAGTCCATTTTCATAAATTTAGGCCCAGCACCCAGGCAGAGGAGGGAGGTCCCGTAACAGACAATCTGGCTTCATGTCAGCAGAGAATCAGTCTTCATATCATAGCAGAGAATCAGGCTTCACGTCACCCACCACTGCAACAGTCAATTTTCATAAATTTAGGCCCAGGACCCAGGCAGAGGAGAGAGGTTCCGTAACAGAGGATCTGGCTTCATGTCAGCAGAGAATCAGTCTGCATGTCATAGCAGAGAATCAGGCTTCACGTCACCCACCACTGTAAGAGTCAATTTTCATAAATTTAGGCCCAGCACCCAGGCAGAGGAGAGAGGTCCCGTAACAGACAATCTGGCTTCATGTCAGCAGAGAATCAGTCTTCATGTCATAGCAGAGAATCAGGCTTCACGTCACCCACCACTGTAAGAGTCCATTTTCATAAATTTAGGCCCAGCACCCAGGCAGAGGAGAGAGGTCCCGTAACAGACAATCTGGCTTCATGTCAGCAGAGAATCAGTCTTCATGTCACAGCAGAGAATCAGGCTTCACGTCACCCACCACTGTAAGAGTCCATTTTCATAAATTTAGGCCCAGCACCCAGGCAGAGGAGGGAGGTCCCGTAACAGACAATCTGGCTTCATGTCAGCAGAGAATCAGTCTTCATATCATAGCAGAGAATCAGGCTTCACGTCACCCACCACTGCAACAGTCAATTTTCATAAATTTAGGCCCAGCACCCAGGCAGAGGAGAGAGGTTCCGTAACAGAGAATCTGGCTTCATGTCAGCAGAGAATCAGTCTGCATGTCATAGCAGAGAATCAGGCTTCACGTCAGCCACCAATGCAACAGTCCATTGTCAGATATTTAGGCCCAGCACCCAGGCAGAGGAAAGAGGTCCCGTAACAGACAATCTGGCTTCATGTCAGCAGAGAATCAGTCTTCATGTCATAGCAGAGAATCAGGCTTCACGTCACCCACCACTGTAAGAGTCAATTTTCATAAATTTAGGCCCAGCACCCAGGCAGAGGAGAGAGGTCCCGTAACAGACAATCTGGCTTCATGTCAGCAGAGAATCAGTCTGCATGTCATAGCAGAGAATCAGGCTTCACGTCAGCCACCAATGCAACAGTCCATTTTCATAAATTTAGGCCCAGCACCCAGGCAGAGGAGAGAGGTCCCGTAACAGACAATCTGGCTTCATGTCAGCAGAGAATCAGTCTTCATGTCACAGCAGAGAATCAGGCTTCACGTCACCCACCACTGTAAGAGTCCATTTTCATAAATTTAGGCCCAGCACCCAGGCAGAGGAGGGAGGTCCCGTAACAGACAATCTGGCTTCATGTCAGCAGAGAATCAGTCTTCATATCATAGCAGAGAATCAGGCTTCACGTCACCCACCACTGCAACAGTCAATTTTCATAAATTTAGGCCCAGGACCCAGGCAGAGGAGAGAGGTTCCGTAACAGAGGATCTGGCTTCATGTCAGCAGAGAATCAGTCTGCATGTCATAGCAGAGAATCAGGCTTCACGTCAGCCACCACTGCAACAGTCCATTGTCATAAATTTAGGCCCAGCACCCAGGCAGAGGAGAGAGGTCCCGTAACAGACAATCTGGCTTCATGTCAGCAGAGAATTAGTCTGCATGTCATAGCAGAGAATCAGGCTTCACGTCAGCCACCAATGCAACAGTCCATTGTCAGATATTTAGGCCCAGCACCCAGGCAGAGGAGAGAGGTCCCGTAACAGAGGATCTGACTTCATGTCTGCAGAGAATCAGTCTTCATATCATAGCAGAGAATCAGGCTTCACGTCAGCCACCACTGTAAGAGTCCATTTTCATAAATTTAGGCCCAGCACCCAGGCAGAGGAGAGAGGTCCCGTAACAGACAATCTGGCTTCATGTCAGCAGAGAATCAGTCTTCATGTCACAGCAGAGAATCAGGCTTCACGTCACCCACCACTGTAAGAGTCCATTTTCATAAATTTAGGCCCAGCACCCAGGCAGAGGAGGGAGGTCCCGTAACAGACAATCTGGCTTCATGTCAGCAGAGAATCAGTCTTCATATCATAGCAGAGAATCAGGCTTCACGTCACCCACCACTGCAACAGTCAATTTTCATAAATTTAGGCCCAGCACCCAGGCAGAGGAGAGAGGTTCCGTAACAGAGAATCTGGCTTCATGTCAGCAGAGAATCAGTCTGCATGTCATAGCAGAGAATCAGGCTTCACGTCACCCACCACTGTAAGAGTCAATTTTCATAAATTTAGGCCCAGCACCCAGGCAGAGGAGAGAGGTCCCGTAACAGACAATCTGGCTTCATGTCAGCAGAGAATCAGTCTTCATGTCATAGCAGAGAATCAGGCTTCACGTCACCCACCACTGTAAGAGTCAATTTTCATAAATTTAGGCCCAGCACCCAGGCAGAGGAGAGAGGTCCCGTAACAGACAATCTGGCTTCATGTCAGCAGAGAATCAGTCTGCATGTCATAGCAGAGAATCAGGCTTCACGTCAGCCACCAATGCAACAGTCCATTTTCATAAATTTAGGCCCAGCACCCAGGCAGAGGAGAGAGGTCCCGTAACAGACAATCTGGCTTCATGTCAGCAGAGAATCAGTCTTCATGTCACAGCAGAGAATCAGGCTTCACGTCACCCACCACTGTAAGAGTCCATTTTCATAAATTTAGGCCCAGCACCCAGGCAGAGGAGGGAGGTCCCGTAACAGACAATCTGGCTTCATGTCAGCAGAGAATCAGTCTTCATATCATAGCAGAGAATCAGGCTTCACGTCACCCACCACTGCAACAGTCAATTTTCATAAATTTAGGCCCAGGACCCAGGCAGAGGAGAGAGGTTCCGTAACAGAGGATCTGGCTTCATGTCAGCAGAGAATCAGTCTGCATGTCATAGCAGAGAATCAGGCTTCACGTCAGCCACCACTGCAACAGTCCATTGTCATAAATTTAGGCCCAGCACCCAGGCAGAGGAGAGAGGTCCCGTAACAGACAATCTGGCTTCATGTCAGCAGAGAATTAGTCTGCATGTCATAGCAGAGAATCAGGCTTCACGTCAGCCACCAATGCAACAGTCCATTGTCAGATATTTAGGCCCAGCACCCAGGCAGAGGAGAGAGGTCCCGTAACAGAGGATCTGACTTCATGTCTGCAGAGAATCAGTCTTCATATCATAGCAGAGAATCAGGCTTCACGTCAGCCACCACTGCAACAGTCCATTTTCATAAATTTAGGCCCAGCACCAAGGCAGAGGAGAGAGGTCCCGTAACAGACAATCTGGCTTCATGTCAGCAGAGAATCAGTCTTCATGTCATAGCAGAGAATGGGGCTTCACGTCACCCACCACTGTAAGAGTCAATTTTCATAAATTTAGGCCCAGCACCCAGGCAGAGGAGAGAGGTCCCGTAACAGACAATCTGGCTTCATGTCAGCAGAGAATCAGTCTTCATGTCATAGCAGAGAATCAGGCTTCACGTCACCCACCACTGCAACAGTACATTTTCATAAATTTAGGCCCAGCACCCAGGCAGAGGAGAGAGGTCCCGTAACAGACAATCTGGCTTCATGTCAGCAGAGAATTAGTCTGCATGTCACAGCAGAGAATCAGGCTTCACGTCAGCCACCAATGCAACAGTCCATTGTCAGATATTTAGGCCCAGCACCCAGGCAGAGGAGAGAGGTCCCGTAACAGAGGATCTGGCTTCATGTCAGCAGAGAATCAGTCTTCATATCATAGCAGAGAATCAGGCTTCACGTCAACCACCACTGCAACAGTCCATTTTCATAAATTTAGGCCCAGCACCCAGGCAGAGGAGAGAGGTCCCGTAACAGACAATCTGGCTTCAAGTCAGCAGAGAATTAGTCTGCATGTCACAGCAGAGAATCAGGCTTCACGTCAGCCACCAATGCAACAGTCCATTGTCAGATATTTAGGCCCAGCACCCAGGCAGAGGAGAGAGGTCCCGTAACAGAGGATCTGGCTTCATGTCAGCAGAGAATCAGTCTTCATATCATAGCAGAGAATCAGGCTTCACGTCAACCACCACTGCAACAGTCCATTTTCATAAATTTAGGCCCAGCACCCAGGCAGAGGAGAGATGTCCGGTAACAGACAATCTGGCTTCATGTCAGCAGAGAATCAGTCTTCATGTCATAGCAGAGAATCAGGCTTCACGTCACCCACCACTGTAAGAGTCCATTTTCATAAATTTAGGCCCAGCACCCAGGCAGAGGAGAGAGGTCCCGTAACAGACAATCTGGCTTCATGTCAGCAGAGAATCAGTCTTCACATCACAGCAGAGAATCAGGCTTCACGTCACCCACCACTGTAAGAGTCCATTTTCATAAATTTAGGCCCAGCAGCCAGGCAGAGGAGAGAGGTCCCGTAACAGACAATCTGGCTTCATGTCAGCAGAGAATCAGTCTGCATGTCATAGCAGAGAATCAAGCTTCACGTCAGCCACCAATGCAACAGTCCATTGTCAGATATTTAGGCCCAGCACCCAGGCAAAGGAGAGAGGTCCCGTAACAGAGGATCTGGCTTCATGTCAGCAGAGAATCAGTCTTCATATCATAGCAGAGAATCAGGCTTCACGTCACCCACCACTGCAACAGTCCATTTTCATAAATTTAGGCCCAGCACCCAGGCAGAGGAGAGAGGTCCCGTAACAGACAATTTAGGCCCAGCACCAGAGGGTCCACTAACACCACCACGACCATGTCCACGTCCGCGTCCCTTACTAGATGTTTTCCTCATTGTTATGGTTCGACACAACAACAAAAATATTATTTGGCCCAATGTATTGTATTCAAATTCAGCTGAATATAAATTTGAGGCCTAGTATTTAGGCGCTGGGTGACCGGTATGGATTTAGTGACAGAATTAGACTTGGAAATGCACAGTAGCGTGTGTGTGAAGTTATTCTGAATGACCCTATGTGCACCTTGAATATTATATACCCTTTTAGAGAATAGATTTCAAATAGCTCTGATATAGCAGAAACCACTAAATTATGAAATTGCTAAATTGGGAATTGTATTTCAACCCAGAACAAAAAATGTGCTTTGACGGACACTAAATAACTTGCCCATCCACAACAGTACAGCGGTAACGACAGATTTAGCGGGATATAAATTTGAGGCCTAGTATTTAGGCGCTGGATGACCGGTATGGATTTAGTGACAGAATTAGACTTGGAAATGCACAGTAGCGTATTTGTGAAGTTATTCTGAATGACCCTATGTGCACCTTGAATATTATATACCCTTTTAGGGATAGATTTCAAATAGCTCTGATATAGCAGAAACCACTAAATTATGAAATTGCTAAATTGGGAATTGTATTTCAACCCAGAACAAAAAATGTGCTTTGATGGACACTAAATAACTTGCCCATCCACAACAGGACAGCGGTAACGACAGATTTAGCGGGATATAAATTTGAGGCCTAGTATTTAGGCGCTGGGTGACCGGTATGGATTTAGTGACAGAATTAGACTTGGAAATGCACAGTAGCGTGTGTGTGAAGTTATTCTGAATGACCCTATGTGCACCTTGAATATTATATACCCTTTTCGGGATAGATTTCAAATAGCTCTGATATAGCAGAAACCACTAAATTATAAAATTGCTAAATTGGGAATTGTATTTCAACCCAGAACAAAAAATGTGCTTTGACGGCCCTAAATAACTAGCCCATCCACAACAGGACAGCCGTTACGACAGATTTAGCGGGATATAAATTTGAGGCCTAGTATTTAGGCGCTGGGTGACCGGTATGGATTTACTAACAGAATTAGACTTGGAAATGCACAGTAGCGTGTGTGTGAAGTTATTCTGAATGACCCTATGTGCACCTTGAATATTATATACCCTTTTAGGGATAGATTTCAAATAGCTCTGATATAGCAGAAACCACTAAATTATGAAATTGCTAAATTGGGAATTGTATTTCAACCCTGAACAAAAAATGTGCTTTGATGGACACTAAATAACTTGCCCAGCCACAACAGTACAGCGGTAACGACAGATTTAGCGGGATATAAATTTGAGGCCTAGTATTTAGGCGCTGGGTGACCGGTATGGATTTAGTGACAGAATTAGACTGGGATATAGCCAAAAAATAACCACACTATTGCTGGTTAAATGCACTTGGTGTGACAGCTTGACCAACCACACCATTGAGGGTTAAATGCACTTGGTGACGGGCGCAGCTTGCCCCTGATGTAGTATATGGCCAAAAAATGAACAGACTATTGCTGGTTAAATGCACTTGGTGTGACAGCTTCACCCTGATGTAGGCTTTAGCCAAAAAACAACCACACCATTGAGGGTTAAATGCACTTGGTGA
Source organism: Bufo gargarizans (assembly GCF_014858855.1). Taxonomy (NCBI): domain Eukaryota; kingdom Metazoa; phylum Chordata; class Amphibia; order Anura; family Bufonidae; genus Bufo; species Bufo gargarizans. The sequence goes on from NC_058083.1 coordinate 259,454,833, forward strand.
CAGGCGCAGCTTGCCCCTGATGTAGTATATGGCCAAAAAATGAACAGACTATTGCTGGTTAAATGCACTTGGTGTGACAGCTTGACCAACCACACTACTGAGGGTTAAATGCACTTGGTGACGGGCGCAGCTTGCCCCTGATGTAGTATATGGCAAAAAAATGAACAGACTATTGCTGGTTAAATGCACTTGGTGTGACAGCTTGACCAACCACACTACTGAGGGTTAAATGCACTTGGTGACGGGCGCAGCTTGCCCCTGATGTAGTATATGGCCAAAAAATGAACAGACTATTGCTGGTTAAATGCACTTGGTGTGACAGCTTGACCAACCACACTACTGAGGGTTAAATGCACTTGGTGACAGGCGCAGCTTGCCCCTTATTTAGTATATGGCCAAAAAATTAACAGACTATTGCTGGTTAAATGCACTTGGTGTGACAGCTTCACCCTGATGTAGGCTTTAGCCAAAAAACAACCACACCATTGAGGGTTAAATGCACTTGGTCGCAGCTTGGATGCACTTGGTCGCAGCACCGCACAAGACACAAAATGGCCGCCGATCACCCCAGAAAAAAGTGACTGACAAACGGTCTGGGCAGCCTAAAAACAGTGAGCAATTGAATTTCAGCAGCTCAATGATGCACAGCTGCAGATCGATCGATTAATCAAGTCCTTTGGAGGAGTTAATCTGCCTAATCTCGCCCTACTGTCGCAGCCGCAACCTCTCCCTACGCTAATCAGAGCAGAGTGACGGGCGGCGCTATGTGACTCCAGCTTAAATAGAGGCTGGGTCACATGGTGCTCTGGCCAATCACAGCCATGCCAATAGTAGGCCTCTTGGGGCAAGTAGTATGACGCTTGTTGATTGGCTGCTTTGCAGCCTTTCAAAAAGCGCCAAGAAAGCGTCACGAAAGCGCCAAGAAAGCGACGAACACCGAACCCAAACCCAGACTTTTACGAAAATGTCCGGGTTCGGGTCCGTGTCACGGACACCCCAAAATTCGGTACGAACCCGAACTATACAGTTCGAGTTCGCTCATCCCTACTACAAGGTACACCAGCCAGGGCGGCGAAAGCCAGAGCTGGTTTACCATGTGAATTTACTCAAACTGTGGAAAGATAGGGAAACCTGTACAGAAGACAGCCTGCGGCCGGGTTTTCTAGAAGAAGAGGTACCGTCCCCTTTGTCTAATGCAAGAGAGGCGGCTGCTACAATATAAATTGCTGACAGCCTCTCCTCTAAACAGACTCAGGAGGCCAGGGAGCTTGTAAGTCGGAACACGGATGTGTTCTCAGACCCCCCTGAATGCACTTCCATAATCTAGCATGACATTGTCACTGAGCCTCAGGCAAAAGTCTATTTAAAGGGAACCTGTCACCAGCTTTATGGTGTCCTAACTAAGGGCAACATAAATAAGTGACTGATTCTCTTAGCAAAATGCTGGGTCACTTTCTTTAATTGACCCAGTCAATCTGCCAAAATCTTGTATTGAAAAGCTCCAGCTGATAATGGTGAGTCCTGAATATTCATGAGCTCCTGACTCTCCCCGCCTACCTGCTGCTGAATGACAGTTTTTTTTCCATATCAATCAGCAGCAGGTGGGCAGGGGAGTGGCTATAGCTCTGAATTAAATATACACTGGACTCAATGACATCACACTGGACTCAAATCAGCTCATTAGCATGCGGCATGTGGCATCTTTGTGTGTATATTATGAGGTAACCATCTGTAACACCAGTAAGTGAATACATCTAAGGTACTGTACTTTTTAGTAGTTAATGATTGTATATAATTAGTTAGATTATAATCAAATATCCACATGACAGGTTCCCTTTAAAACCATACCGATTCTTGGTGACAAGCCATATCGGAGGAGGTGCAGCTAATGTTGCAGCTAGACGTCATTCAGGAGTCAAAAAGTGAGTGGGCCAGTGCTATAGTATTGATATCCAAGCCGGACGGGACGTTGCGGTTTTGTAATGACTTTCGAAGACTTAACGAGTTTCAAAGTTCGATGTGTATCCCATGCCCCAGGTGGATGAGCAAATCAAGAGGTTAGGACACGCCCGGTATTTTTATGTTTTGGACCTTACAAAAGGGTACTGGCAGGTGCCCTTAACGGAGGCTGCCAAAGAGAAAACTGCCTTCATCACGCCTGAGGGAGGACTGTATCAATATAAGGTCTTACCCTTTGGTCTGCATGTAGCTTTCGCCACTTTTCAGCGACTAATTGACATTGTGCTCTATCCACATTGTCGGTACGCTTCAGCTTACCTGGACGATATTGTCATCCACAGTACCGATTGGGAAAGTCAACTACCCAAAGTGGAGGCTGTAGTGGACTCCCTTCAGAAAGCTGGCCTAACCGCTAACCCCCAAAAATGTGCTATAGGGTTAGATGACACTAAGTACCTGGGGGTATGTCATTGGGCTGTCACGGCCGAGGATGGCGAAAACCCTCAGCCGTGCGGTGCCAGGAGATGGTAGGGTTGTCACTTGGCCAGAACCACAGAATTAGGGAGCAGGTCACCTCCTAGAGCTTCCCTAATCTGACCCTGACTCCTAGCTGCATGGGCCGCCCTTAAAGGTAGGAGGGCCCATACTCAGGAACCTCGGATCTCTACTGACCCTCCGTCGGTCCCTGAGCTAGGAGCTGGGTAGACAGCCCGTTCCTCCTGGAGACGGAGAAACAGGAGTCTAATGTGGCCAAGCTACAAAGGGAAACAGAAACAGCTATGGCAGTGACAGACAAAAGCAATCCACACAACACTCACCTGCCACAGACAACACAACCAGGAACCCATGTGCAGGTGCTGTTTGTTCAAGACACCAAGGAACACAGCACACACCAGACATCACACAGGAACCCAGGACCATAAGCTGCAATAATACAAAACCCCACACACACCTAGATAACACCGTGTAACAAAGTTTTATGACCAGAAGGGAGGCCCCCACTGGTAGATGGAAATACACAGTAGGCTGCTCCAGCTATGCCTGGCTGAAGCAACCTACTGAGCCAAGCCCAAGACAGAGGCTTTATAGGCCTAAGAGGCCACACCCAACGGTCAGACACACCCAGTGACTCACACACACACTGGGAATGGAGTTAACCCTTCCAGCACCAGGGAAGGGAAACACCAACTTAAAGGGAAAGTGTCCAACTCAAGAACACACTGTGGCTGTTACCGCAGGCAACGACATGGGTGGCAAGCATGTCCTGGGAGTCAGCCCGAAGGCCGGAACACTGCCACCACATGTACACATACAACCAAACGTTGCCACGGGCAACCACAGTGAAGGAAAGATGTCAGTGCACACCACACATAAAACAGAGTGCACACAGACATACAAAAGTGCATACATACACACACACAAACTCCAAGGAAACCGCACACATACCTGTTGTCCGCGGCAACCGCACCTGAGGCAAACAGAAAAATGCCTCCAGCTGCGGTTAACACAACAACCCAAAACCGTGGGCAACTGTATGCGGCTCCCAAGGAGTCACGGCCATAAACATGGTCGTGACACTCCCACCCCTCAAAGCCCCCCCCACCAAAAAAAAACTACTAGTGAGGGACTCACACAAGGGGATGGGAGAAGGGAACATCCACTCTCAGGAAATGGTTCCCAGAAAGTCGCTGCCAGCTGCATCCTTTCCCAGCACACACTAAGCCAGTCCAACGAGGCCTGCAGCCCGCCACAGCGACACGGAAAGAGAACCACTGAGAATGGACGAGGGGACTCTCCACTCACGTCCCCACTCCAGTCGCTGCCAGCAGACACTCCTAACCAGCACTCAGCCGGACCACTAACGGAGTGCTGCCAGCAAACAACCAGAGATGGGAACATGGAGAGGGACGAGGGATCACCAACACAGACACGGAAGGTAAGGTGGCGGGGAATAAGCCACCAACCGTGCCGTTAATGGTGATCCCCCTTAACGCTCTCCCTCCGGAGAACGCGCATGCAGGCCACAAACAGATGGCACTGCATGCTGCACCCTCTTTCGAAGGTGTGCAAACCGCACACCAAACAAAACACCACAAGTGCAATAAAACTCAGGGGACGCCAAGACAAAGCGCGGTGAAGGGATTGCGGGGAAACGCCACTCACTGCGCCGTCAGCGACGAAACCCCCACAACGCTCTCCCTCCGGAGAACACGCATGCACCCCATCCGCAGACGGCGGTACATGCTTCACCCTCTTACGAGGGAACCAGGTGAGGAGCACTTCTGGTCATACTGTCCCAGTGACTCACACACACACTGGGAAGGGAGTTAACCCTTCCAGCACCAGGGAAGGGAAACACCAACTTAAAGGGAAAGTGTCCAACTCAAGAACACACTGTGGCTGTTGCCGCAGGCAACGACATGGGTGGCAAGCATGTCCTGGGAGTCAGCCCGAAGACCGGAGCACTGCCACCACATGTACACATACAACCAAACGTTGCCACGGGCAACCACAGTGAAGGAAAGATGTCAGTGCACACCACACATAAAACAGAGTGCACACAGACATACAAAAGTGCATACATACACGCACACAAACTCCAAGGAAACCACACACATACCTGTTGTCCGCGGCAACCGCACCTGAAGCAAACAGCAAAATGCCTCCAGCTGCGGTTGACACAACAACCCAAAACCGCGGGCAACTGTATGCGGCTCCCAAGGAGTCACGACCATAAACATGGTCGTGACATGGGCACGGAGTCATCAAATTCAAAGTGAATAAAATAGAGGTGATACAGAATTGGACCTGACCTGTCACCACTAGGCAAATAAAGTCATTCCTGGAAATGGTGGGCTATTACTTGAGGTTTGTTCTCCACTTTGCTACTCTAACCACACGCTTGACAGGACTCTTAAAGGGACACAAGTCAACGAGGGTTCGCTGGGATGATCGGGCGGAAGAGGCTTTCTCCACTTTGAAGTCGGCCCTGTGCGGGTCCCCGATTTTGGTGAACCCCGACTTCAAAAGGAACTTTATAGTACAAACCTATGCCTCTGAAGTAGGCCTCAGTGTTGTACTGTCTCAGGAATTAAATGGGGAGTAGCCTCCCGTTGTCTTCCTTGGCCATTAGCTCACACCAGCCGACACCCGGTATAGTATAGTGGAGAGAGAGTGCTTGGCTATCAAGTGGACTCTAGAATCTCTCCGCTATTATTTATTAAGGAGAAAATAAACCACTCCCCTCTCAAGTGGATGAGCCAGGCCAAGGATAGAAATGCCTGGGTCACCCGATGGTTTATCTCCCTTCAAAACTTCAGGTCAAATACCGAACCGGATTTTAAGTGCTGGTCTGGGTTTTGGCAGCACCTGGCTGTCCTATGCGCCCTCATATGCATATCTGTTTCTGGGGCTGTAGGAGAGTGAGATTGTCCAAAATACTCCATACTCCTGTGGTCAAGGTATATAGACAATGTATGCTTCATCTGGCAGGGCTCCATGTCACATCTGGAAAGTTTTCTGAGAACTCCTAATGATAATGAATTTAACATAAAGTTGACCTGGAAGTATAGTCAAGAGACGGTGGATATTTTGATAATGAGACGGCCTGATTGCTTTATATCTACTAATATCTACAGGAAAACAATGGCAGTCAACTGCCTCCTGCATACTCCCATTTTTCGAAAGTGGTACTGGCAATTCCAGTTGGTCAGTTCCTCCAAATGCAACGCATATGCTCTGACGATAGCAGCTTTGAATGACAATCTCCTTTTTTGATCAGACATTTCCCCAAAGGGAACTAGAAGGAAAATAATGAGTAAAAGAAGAGAAAACAAAATAATTATGCAACAGTGATATTCATTACCCCTTTAATAGGTGATGGCATTCCAGGAGCGATAGTGCAGGACCAAAGGATGAGGCAGAGGTGAAGTCAAACAAGCAATGGTTCAAGGCAGGCATCACAGTACAGGTCAAGCAATCCGGATCAGCAACAGGAGAGTCGAGGCAAAGCAGGCAAGGATCAAACAGGTAGCAGAGTTCAGAAACACAAGCGCGGATCAGGTAAACAGAAACACAAGCACAGATAACAGCAACCTCTGCAGGACACACGAATCTTTGATGCTCAGGCACCTGGGAAGGGGGCTGGACCACTAAAACAGGTGCAGGATGGCTGGCATTTGTCGCACAGGTCATATGTGCAAAACCCTTGCATCACAGGGACTAACATCCCTCCGTTACATCACATATATATTTTTAATTTTTCTTTTAACATCCACAATGGCATATTTTTGGCAAATGCTTGTTGACCCACCGCATGCTGGGTCAACCGGTGTTCCTGATGATAGGCAATTGCACTAGATTTAGCACTTTTTGGTGGGAGGCACCCTGATGCACCATGTATCATCATACTGGCATGTCGTCCCATAATTTAATTTCTTGTCACTAATTGGGGACCTTTGTTCTCTGTATCTAGTTGTATATGGGAGTTTTACGCCTGTGTACCCTTGTTTGGTGCCTGATGGGTCACTGGTCTTCTTACGGTGCCCCCCTGGTCCCGAAAATGGACACTAATGTAGCTACCATCCATTTTTCTTATAAGTGTCACACTGGAGCACTTGCACTTTAAATGTGGAATCTGCACAGTTATATTAGTCTGGTAATATTTTATATATATAGGTATTTATGCACTGCCACTTTATATAATTATTTGGTAATTTCATACATACAAGTATATAAGCATTGTCACTTTATATGACGAATATTTGTCACATATACAGTACAGACCAAAAGTTTGGACACACCTTCTCATTCAAAGAGTTTTCTTTATTTTCATGACTATGAAAATTGTAGATTCACACTGAAGGCATTAAAACTATGAATTAACACATGTGGAATTATATACATAACAAAAAAGTGTGAAACAACTGAAAATATGTCATATTCTAGGTTCTTCAAAGTAGCCACCTTTTGCTTTGATTACTGCTTTGCACACTCTTGGCATTCTCTTGGTGAGCTTCAGGAGGTAGTCACCTGAAATGGTCTTTCAACAGTCTTGAAGGAGTTCCCAGAGATGCTTAGCACTTGTTGGCCCTTTTGCCTTCACTCTGCGGTCCAGCTCACCCCAAACCATCTCGATTGGGTTCAGGTCCAGTGACTGTGGAGGCCAGGTCATCTGGCGCAGCACCCCATCACTCTCTTTCATGGTCAAATAGCCCTTACACAGCCTGGAGGTGTGTTTGGGGTCATTGTCCTGTTGAAAAATAAATGATGGTCCAACTAAACGCAAACCGGATGGAATAGCATGCCGCTGCAAGATGCTGTGGTAGCCATGCTGGTTCAGTATGCCTTTAGTTTTGAATAAATCCCCAGCAGTGTCACCAGCAAAGCACCCCCACACCATCACACCTCCTCCTCCATGCTTCATGTTGGGAACCAGGCATGTAGAGTCCATTCGTTCACCTTTTCTGCGTCGCACAAAGACACGGTGGTTGGAACCAAAGATCTCAAATTTGGACTCATCAGACCAAAGCACAAATTTCCACTGGTCTAATGTCCATTCCTTGTGTTCTTTAGCCCAAACAAGTCTCTTCTGCTTGTTGCCTGTCCTTAGCAGTGGTTTCCTAGCAGATATTCTACCATGAAGGCCTGATTCACACAGTCTCCTCTTAACAGTTGTTCTAGAGATGTGTCTGCTGCTAGAACTCTGTGTGGCATTGAGCTGGTCTCTAATCTGAGCTGCTGTTAACCTGCGATTTCTGAGGCTGGTGACACGGATGAACTTATCCTCCGCAGCAGAGGTGACTCTTGGTCTTCCTTTCCTGGGGCGGTCCGCATGTGAGCCAGTTTCTTTGTAGCGCTTGATGGTTTTTGTGACTGCACTTGGGGACACTTTCAAAGTTTTCCCAATTTTTCGGACTGACTGACCATCATTTCTTAAAGTAATGATGGCCACTCGTTTTTCTTTACTTAGCTGATTTTTTCTTGCCATAATACAAATTCTAACAGTCTATTCAGTAGGACTATCAGCTGTGTAGCCACCTGACTTCTCCACAACGCAACTGATGGTCCCAACTCCATTTATAAGGCAAGAAATCCCACTTATTAAACCTGACAGGGCACGCCTGTGAAGTGAAATCCATTTCAGGTGACTACCTCTTGAAGCTCATCAAGAGAATGCCAAGAGTGTGCAAAGCAGTAATCAAAGCAAAAGGTGGCTACTTTGAAGAACCTAGAATATGACATATTTTCAGTTGTTTCACACTTTTTTGTTATGTATATAATTCCACATGTGTTAATTCATAGTTTTAATGCCTTCAGTGTGAATCTACAATTTTCATAGTCATGAAAATAAAGAAAACTCTTTGAATGAGAAGGTGTGTCCAAACTTTTGGTCTGTACTGTATATATATATATATATATATATATATATATATTTATAGAGTAGTAAGGCGCAAGGGGCCTTCATTGATGGAAGGTATGTGTCACCGAGATTCCTGGCCTCGGTGAGGTAAAAGCCGGTAGTTTTAAGTGTCAGCGGCAGCTAGTGCTAGTTGACACTGTTTGTTGTTAGTGTGGCTGTAAAGCCGATACGGGCCGGCTCTTACTGGGAGTAGCCTAAGTGCTGGGTGGGTGGCTGCTCCTCACGCTTCAGGTTGGGTCTTCATTCGCCTATATATGACCCAGCCAGCAGTCTGGGTGTGGATTATCCTCCATCTGACAGTGGAGTGCTGTCAGTCTCTGTGTGTTTTGGAACTGAGAACTTGTGCCGTGCTAAAGGGCTGAGAGACGCCTGCTGGGAAACAGGTCCTAAAGCATGCTGTGGACTGCGGGTGGAAAAACTGCTGACCAGGTGAAGGCTTTTGTTCTGTGGACTTTTTATGGTGTGAACAAAGACTTCAAACCGTAACTTTTTGTTTTTTCCTATGTGTGAATAAAACACTGAACTGTTTAAGTTAAAGTCTTTGTGGTTGCCTCTGTACTGCATCTGCTAGCCTGTCTACCAGAGCAAATCCCCACTATAGATATATATATATATATATATATATATATATACAGTACAGACCAAAAGTTTGGACACACCTTCTCATTCAAAGAGTTTTCTTTATTTTCATGACTATGAAAATTGTAGATTCACACTGAAGGCATTACAACTATGAATTAACACATGTGGAATTATATACATAACAAAAAAGTGTGAAACAACTGAAAATATGTCATATTCTAGGTTCTTCAAAGTAGCCACCTTTTGCTTTGATTACTGCTTTGCACACTCTTGGCATTCTCTTGTTGAGCTTCAAGGGGTAGTCACCTGAAATGGTTTTCACTTCACAGGTGTGCCCTGTCAGGTTTAATAAGTGGGATTTCTTGCCTTATAAATGGGGTTGGGACCATCAGTTGCCTTGTGGAGAAGTCAGATGGATACACAGCTGATAGGCCTACTGAATAGACTGTTAATATTTGTATTATGGCAAGAAAAAATCAGCTACGTAAAGAAAAACGAGTGGCCATCCTTACTTTAAGAAATGAAGGTCAGTCAGTCCGAAAAATTGAGAAAACTTTGAAAGTGTCCCCAAGTGCAGTCACAAAAACCATCAAGCGCTACAAAAAAAAAAAAACTGGCTCCCATGCGGACCGCCCCAGGAAAGGAAGACCAAGAGTCACCTCTGCTGCGGAGGAAAAGTTCATCCGAGTCACCAGCCTCAGAAATCGCAGGTTAACAGCAGCTCAGATTAGAGACCAGCTCAATGCCACACAGAGTTCTAGCAGCAGACACATCTCTAGAGATGTTAAGAGGAGACTGTGTGAATCAGGCCTTCATGGTAGAATATCTGCTAGGAAACCACTGCTAAGGACAGGCAACAAGCAGAAGAGACTTGTTTGGGCTAAAGAACACAAGGAATGGACATTAGACCAGTAGAAATCTGTGCTTTGGTCTGATGAGTCCAAATTTGAGATCTTTGGTTCCAACCACCGTGTCTTTGTGCGACGCAGAAAAGGTGAACGGATGGACTCTACATGCCTGGTTCCCACCGTGAAGCATGGAGGAAGAGGTGTGATGGTGTGGGGGTGCTTTGCTGGTGACACTGTTGGGGATTTATTCAAAATTGAAGGCATACTGAACCAGCATGGCTACCACAGCATCTTGCAGCGGCATGCTATTCCATCCGGTTTGCGTTTAGTTGGACCATCATTTATTTTTCAACAGGACAATGACCCCAAACACACCTCCAGGCTGTGTAAGGGCTATTTGACCATGAAGGAGAGTGATGGGGTGCTGCGCCAGATGACCTGGCCTCCACAGTCACCGGACCTGAACCCAATCGAGATGGTTTGGGGTGAGCTGGACCGCAGAATGAAGGCAAAAGGGCCAATAAGTGCTAAGCTTCTCTGGGAACTCCTTCAAGACTGTTGGAAGACCATTTTAGGTGACTACCTCTTGAAGCTCATCAAGAGAATGCCAAGAGTGTGCAAAAGCAGTAATCAAAGCAAAAGGTGGCTATTTAGAAGAACCTAGAATATGACATATTTTCAGTTGTTTCACACTTTTTTGTTATGTATATAATTCCACATGTGTTAATTCATAGTTTTGATGCCTTCAGTGTGAACCTACAATTTTCATAGTCATGAAAATAAAGAAAACTCTTTGAATGAGAAGGTGTGTCCAAACTTTTGGTCTGTACTGTATATACATTAACTATGCACTGCCACTGCATATAATGACCATTATGGGTAATAGTAAAGATATGACGATAGATGTTATTTGTACAATACTCTTATGGTGACTTCATATTATTTGTTCATTTTTTATATATAAGTGTTTATGCATGGTCATTATATATAATGACTATTGTGAGTTACAGTATAGATTATGGTTCCTGTTTATATAATACTCTTATTGTATAATTGATGGGTAGTCTCTCTAATGTATTTCTACCATGCTGCGATCCAGTGCATGTGCTGCATGTGCTCACTGACATGCTACAGTGTGAGGTCACCTGGCGTGCGTGCCACATTATGATGCGGATGGCATGGACATGCTGAAGGATGGAGCAAGGCATCACGGCAGATTTGCGTTCATACAGGTGGGCTTACAGGTGCTAGTAGTCCTCCATGACTTCTTCTACCAACATGCCCTATATACAGATGAAACTCGAAAAATTAGAATATCGTGCAAAGTTCATTTATTTCAGTAATGTAACTTAAAAGGTGAAAAAACATATGAGATAGACTCATTATATGCAAAGCATATATATGTCAAGCCTTTATTTGTTATAATTTGGATGATTATGGTTTATAGTTTATGAAACCCTAAAGTCACAATTTTGAGGTACCCTTCGCTCAGGGGATTTGGATTAATTAGACTAGAGTGTGACACTTTGAGCCTAGAATATTTAAACTTTTCACAATATTCTAATTTTAAGCTGCAGTAATGCAATTCCTTTTAATTTGCATTACTGAAATAAATGGACTTTTGCACGATAGTCTAATCTTTCGAGTTTTACCTTTATACTCTGTTCATTTGTACTGATATCACCTCCTGACAAAGCCTTCAGGGTGAAACGCTCTTCGAGGTGTTTGTCTTTGGGGCCTTGTTCCTAATCTACACCAAATTATATTACCGGGTTTGCCTAATAGCATATTCTAATGCTTTTTGATATAGTATTTCTGTTTACTAGCTGTATTCAGCTTAGACCTCTGTGGCAGTTATGTTCTGTGCAGTTAAGACTTATGTGACAGCAATACAACTGACAATGGTTGCCATTGCGGCTGCAGAATTACTAATACGGGTGGTACCTTGAGATAGTTATTCATAATACCATAGAAGATTTTCTTGTGCCCCCTGTGAAAAGATTTGGTATTAATCCTTATTATTGATAATATTGTCCACTTGACTGGCCATATATGGTATGAATTTAGTGGGATATCTAGACAGCATAGCCATAAGGTAATAAATATATTATTGGAACATTGCCCTAGTTATCTATCTGTATCTCTTTTCCATTGTGCTACTCTCTCTCTCTTTCCAGTTATTTATTATGTAAATTATTGAAATATGCATTAATAAAGGTACACTAAGGAATTCAATGTATGGCTTGGTGAATGGTGTCTGAACCAAGGGTTTGGCTTTGTGTCTCATGTTAGCTCTCGTTGGAATGGAAAACAACTGTACAAGAAATATGGTTTGCATCTTTCTCTCAAGGAAACAAATGTGCTCAGTAAACAGTTCAAAGTATTTGCTAAGGAGCATTTAAACTAGGAAAGGGGGGCAAAAGAGTGATAATCCAGCAGGCCAACTGTCCCCCAGACAATACCAGAAGATGCCAGTAGCACATAGGTTAAGAAATGACAAGCTCAGAGTTTTGTCTACAAATGCTCACAGTTTAGGGAATAAGATCAATGAACTTGAGTCTATAATGGCATCTGAGAATATAGATTTAGTGGCTGTTACTGAGACATGGTTCAATGGGAGTAATGAATGTTATATAACAATACCAGGGTTCTCTCTATATAGGAAAGTCAGAGAAGGCAAGAAAGGGGAGAGGTGGCCCTGTATGTGAAAGGAAGAGATTCTAAGTCAGCTGTCTAAAATTAATACAAATAAGTCACAGGGGCCTGATGGGATACACCCAAAGCTATTAAAGAGCTTAGCGGTGAACTAGCAAAACTAGCAAATGTTGTGCCCATTCACAAGAAAGGTAGTAGGGAGGAATCGGGCAACTATAGACCAGTAAGCCTGACATCAATAGTGGGGAAATTAACAGAAACCATACTTAAGTAGAGGATTGTGGAACATCTAAAATCCCATGGATTGAAAGATGAAAAACAGCATGGGTTTACTTCAGGGAGATCATGTCAAGATTTTTTTTTGATTGGGTGACTAAAATAATAGATGGCGGAGGTGCAGTAGACATCGCTTATCTAGACTTAGTAAGGCTTTTGATACTGTCCCACATAGAAGGCTTATCAATAAATTGCAGTCTTTGTGCTTGGACTCCCATATTGTTGAATGGATAGGGCAGTGGCTGAGGGACAGACAACAGAGGGTTGTAGTAACTGGAGTACATTCAGACCATGGCCTTGTTACCAGTGGGGTACCCCAGGGATCTGTTCTGGGACTCATATTGTTTAATATCTTTATCAGCGAAATTGCAGAAGTCCTAAATGGTAAGGTGTGTCTTTTTGCTGATGACACAAAAATTTGTAACAGGGTTGATGTTCCTGGAGGGATACACCAAATGGAAAAGGATTTAAGAAAACTAGAGGAATGGTCAAAAATCTGGCAACTAAAATTTAATGTTGATAAGCGCAAGATAATGCACCTGGGGCGTAAAAACCCAAGAGCAGAATATAAAATCAGTGATACAATCCTAACCTCAGTATCTGAGGAAAGGGATTTAGGGGTCATTATTTCAGAAGACTTAACCACTTGCCATCTGGGCCATTTGCCCCCTTCCTGACCAGGCCTAATTTTGCAAAACTGACATATCTCACTTTATGTGGTAATAACTTTGGAACGCCTTTGCTTATCCAAGTCATTCAGAGAGTGTTTTCTCGTGACACATTGTACTTCATGATAGTCATAAATTTGAGTCAATATATTTCACCTTTATTTATGAAAATATCCCAAATTTACCCAAAATTTCAATTTCTCTGCTTTTAAAACAGAAAGTGATAACTCATAAAATATTTATTACTTAACATACCCCATATGTCTACTTTATGTTGGCATCATTTTGGAAATGTCATTTTATTTTTTTAGGACGTTAGAAGGCTTAGAAGTTTAGAAGCAATTCTTAAAATTTTTAAGAAAATTGCCAAAACCCACTTTTTAAGGTCTGAAGTCACTTTGTGGGGCTTACATAGTAGTTACCCCCATAAATGACCCCATTGTAGAAACTACACCCCTCATGTTACGTAAAACCGATTTTACAAACTTTGTTAACCCTTTAGGCGTTCCATAAGAATTAAAGGAAAATGGAGATCAAATTTTTTAATTTCACTTTTTGGGCAGATTTTCCATTTTAATCCAATTTTTTCTTTAACACATCGATGGTTAACAGCCAAACAAAACTCAATATTTATTACCCAGATTCTGCGGTTTACAGAAACACCCCACATGTGGTCATAAACTGCTGTATGGGCACATGGCAGGGCGCAGAAGAAAAGGAACTCCACATGGTTTTTAAATGCCATGTCCCATTTGATGCACCCTTACAGTAGAAACTCCCAAGAAGTGATCCCATTTTGGAAACTAGGGGATAAGGTGCCAGTTTAATTGCTACTATTTTTGGGTACATATGATTTTTTGATCATTCATTATAACACTTTATGGGGCAAGGTGACCAAAAAATGCGTTGTTTTAGCACAGTTTCTATTTATTTATTTTTACAGCGTTCATCTGAGGGGTTCAGTCAAGTGACATTTTTATAGCGCAGATTGTTACGGACGTGGCGATACCTAATATGTATACTTTTTCTTATTTATTAAAGTTTTACACAATAATAGCATTTTTGAAACAAAAAAATTATGTTTTAATGTGTCCATGTTCCGAGAGCTATATTTTTTTTATTTTTTGAGAGATTTTCTTATTTAGGGGCTCATTTTTTGCGGGATGAGGTGACGGTTTTATTGGTACCATTTAGTGGGACATAAGCATTTTTGATCACTTGGTGTTGCACTTTTTGTGATGTAAAGTGACAAAAATTGCTTGTTTTGACACAGTTTTTTTTATTTATTTTTTACGGTGTTCACCCGAGGGGTTAGGTCATGTGATATTTTTATAGAGCTGGTTTTTACGGACGCGGCAATACCAAATATGTCTATTTTATTTTTTCTATTTTTAACATTTTTTTTTCCTTACTTGGGGATTTTTTTTTTTACATGTGAAACCTTTTTTTTTTTTTTTTTTTTTCAACACTTTATTTTTTTATTTTACACTTTTCGTCCCCCATAAGGTCATACAAGACCTCTGGGGGACATTTACTTCACTTTTTCTATTTTTTTTTTTACTGTTGATTTCTCCTGTAACTGGGGCTGACATAGTAGCCCCAGTTACAGGAGAAATGCACCCCCCCAGAGAGGCTGTACAGCGCAATACAGCGCTGTACAGACTCAATGCAGGGCTGATCGAGGTCTGTGAGATACCTCACACAGCTCCTGCACTCTCCGGTCCCGGCATAGCGCTTCCTGCTCTGCATACACAGCGCTCGGTGAGCGCTGTGTATGCAGCGATCTAGAAGGCAGGGACACCTGGGCACTGTCCCTGCCTTCTCTCTGGGTTGCCCTGCTGTCACTGACAGCGGGCAACCCGATCAGCAGCTGCGCGATTAGCGTGCAGCTGCAGTTTCTGAACGGACATTCAGAAACGTCCGTTCAGAAATAGAGATCCACCCATAGGACGTTTATATCCTATGGGCGGACGGGAGGAGGTTAAAGGTAGGCAGACAATGTCATAGAGCAGCAGGAAATGCTAGCAGAATGCTTGGGTGTATAGGGAGATGCATTACCAGTAGAAAGAGGAAGGTGCTCATGCCGCTCTACAGAGCTCTAGTAAGACCTCATTTGGAGTATTGTGCTCAGTACTGGAGACCATATCTCCAGAAAGATATTGATACTTTGGAGAGAGTTCAGAGAAGAGCTACTAAACTAGTACATGGATTGCAGGATAAAACTTACCAGGAAATATTAAAGGACCTTAACATGTATAGCTTGGAAGAAAGACGAGACAGAGGGGATATGATAGAAACTTTTAAATACATAAAGGGAATCACCAAGGTAAAAGAGAAGAGAATATTTAAAAGAAGAAAAACTGCTACAAGAGGACATTGTTTTAAATTAGAGGGGCAAAGGTTTAAAAGTAATATCAGGAAGTATTATTTTTTCTGAGAGAGTAGTGGATGCATGGAATAGCCTTCCTGCAGGAGTTTAAGCATGCATGGGATAGGCATAAGGCCATACTTCAAATATGATAGGGCCAAGGGCTATTCATAATATTCAGTATATTGGGCAGACTAGATGGGCCAAATGGTTCTTATCTGCTGACACATTCTATGTTTCTATGTTTTACTATTTTATTGTAGTCTCATCCTACAGTTATATTTTTCCATCTGTCCCCTACTTCTTACTTGCCTGTCAAAAGCTTTTCAAGACATTTGGGGAAAAAAATTAAGTATAAGACTACAAGATAAGACTACACAGGGTTCAATGGTAGTCTGATGTCTTACAGACACATAGGAAATATTTAATTAAGACAATTAGCAAAGTTGCCTTATTTTTGTTTTTATTACATTGTTAAATATGCCCTTAAATGGTAACTGTAGCTTATTTTCCCTATAAATCAATAAAACAAGTGAAACTAAGAAATCTTGTATATCTTATCATAAGAAAATGCTTATTTCTACTATTATCAGACTCATCTCCTGCTTTCCTCTCCCTCCCCATTTCACACTTACATGAACCATGGAATGTGTCAATTATCATAAATGAATGTTCATAAATTCTGCTGTTAATCATCTGACAAACAAGCAAAATGCTAATTTGTCAGGTGATCTGTCATTTAAGCAGCACAAAAAGACATTTATCAAACTGGTGTAAAGTAGAACTGGTTTAGTTGCCCATAGGAGCCAATCAGATTCCACCTTTCATTTTGACAGCTCCTTTGGAAAATGAAACGTGGAATCTGATTGGTTGCTATGGTGAACTAAGCCCGTTCAACTTTAAACCAGTTTGATAAATGACCTCAATTGTTTGTTGGTAGCATATTGCCCTGTGCTTCTGACAGACAATTTAACTGGGGACAGATGATGCAGTATTAGGGGAAGATTGCTGTATTAGGGGAAGATACAGTTTGTTCCCGATCATTGTCCAGTTTGCATCCTTCCACGTAGATAATTCTTAATTTTCAATTCACCCTGCAAATCTGACGTTAGTGAAGACAACTTAGCGGTTCACTGAAGGATCAAATAACTTCTGCTGCCCATAGAAGTCTGTGAAAGAGGAAGGTGAATAGGGAGAGGCAAATGGAGAGAGGGAGAGTCCCAGAGAGATACACAGAGACAGTGCTGCTGGATAAGTGTTTTACTGTCTTACTTCAGTGCTGGATTCATATATAGTTGCAAGAAAAAGTATGTGAACCCTTTGGAATTATATGGATTTCTGCACAAATTGGTCATAAAATGTGATCTGATCTTCATCTAAGTCACAACAATAGACAATCACAGTCTGCTTAAACTAATAACACACAAATAATTAAATGTTACCATGTTTTTATTGAACACACCACGTAAACATTCACAGTGCAGGTGGAAAAAGTATGTGAACTCCTAGACTAATGACATCTCCAAGAGCTAATTGGAGTGAGGTGTCAGCCAACTGGAGTCCAATCAATGAGATGAAATTGGAGGTGTTGGTTACAGCTGCCCTGCCCTATAAAAAACACACACCAGTTCTGGGTTTGCTTTTCACAAGAAGCATTGCCTGATGTGAATGATGCCTCACACAAAAGAGCTCTCAGAACACGTATTTACGAATTTTTGACTTGCTTAAAACTGGAAAGGGTTATAAAAGTATCTCCAAAAGCCTTGCTGTTCATCAGTCCACGTTAAGACAAATTGTCTATAAATGGACAAAGTTCAGCACTGCTGCTACTCTCCCTAGTAGTGGCCGTCATGTAAAGATGACTGCAAGAGCATAGCGCAGACTGCTCAATGAGGTGAAATCCTAGTGTGTCAGCTAAAGACTTACAAAAGTCTCTGGCATATGCTAACATCCCTGTTAGCGAATCTACGATATGTAAGACAGTAAACAAGAATTGATTTCATGGGAGGATACCACAGAGGAAGCCACTGCTTTCCAAAAAAAAAAACCATTGCTGCACGTTTACAGTTTGCACAAGAACACCTGGATGTTCCACAGCAGTACTGGCAAAATATTCTGTGGACAGATGAAACCAAAGTTGAGTTGTTTGGAAGAAACACACAACACTATGTGTGGAGAAAAAGAGGCACAGCACACCAACATCAAAACCTCATTCCAACTGTGAAGTATGGTGGTGGGGGCATCATGGTTTGGGGCTGCTTTGCTGCGTCAGGGCCTGGATGGATTGCTATCATCGAAGGAAAAATGAATTCCCAAGTTTATCAAGACATTTTGCTGGAGAACCTAAGGCCATCTGTCCACCAGCTGAAGCTCAACAGAAGATGGGTGTTGCAACATGACAACGACCCAAAGCATAGAAGTAAATCAACAACAGAATGGCTTAAACAGAAGAAAATACGCCTTATGGAGTGGCCCAGTCAGAGTCCTGACCTCAACCCGATTGAGATGCTGTGGCATGACCTCAAGAAAGTGATTCACACCAGACATCCCAAGAATATTGCTGAACTCAAACATTTCTGTAAAGAGGAATGGTCAATAAGCAGACTGTGATTGTCTATTGTTGTGACTTAGATGAAGTTCAGATCACATTTTATGACCAATTGTGGAGAAATCCATATCATTCCAAAGGGTTCACATACTTTTTCTTGCAACTGTTTAAGCTGCAATATAATTTCTTCCACTACAGCTGCTGTTTATGGAGGTGTGCTACAGTGAAATACATAGATGAGAATCTCCTGTTTTCTCCCCGTGTAGCCTATGGGAGATCATAACAGCTAGACTGCATCTAGTATTTTAGGGAAATCTGTCAATTAGAGGTAGAGAATGCATAGGGAAAAACTGCTAAAGAAAATATGTAACATACGTCATATCATGGCCCGCTATAATATGTCCTTGTGTACACACAGCATCTTATTCTGAAAAAAATTACTTGGAGTGACAGGGTGTCGGACCCCCGCCGATTAGAAGCTGATAATCTATCCAGAGAATAGATCATCAGTTAAATGAAAGTGCAGAACCCCTTTAAGTTCTGACTGAGGTTATAAGTACCACTGCAATTTTTATTGTTATTCATTAATAGTTAATCATTTAATAGAAATAAATACATATTTAGATTTTTTTTCATCCTCTTCCTCATAAAGTAAAACAGATTACTAATGTTTTGGATATTAGTGAGAGAGCCCACGACTGATCATTGTACTGCATTCCACATGGCCAAAATGACTCTTCAGATCAGCTGAGAATAATATTAATCACGGGGAACCTCCCATAACTCTTACTATGTATTGGTATAACATTATTACAAGGAACCCAACTCTGTATACCTTAATAATAAATTAGAGCTTTAGCCAGCATTCAGTAATTGATTTAATTACAGCTATATTTACATTTTTATTATATTTGCCATTGTTGTTTTTCTTCAAATTACTAGTTGGAGTTCAGCCACATTGGTGCTCTCTCCATGATCAAGTGGATAAGGTGAGTATAATTTTTTTATTTTTTTTCACCCACCATTTAAGAAAAAAATTATTAGTTACCACAATGAGCAATGAAATTCGGCTTCACAGCTAATCAAATTTTTCATAAACTTCCAATCAAATTCCTCTTTGGATGCTTCAATTTGCTCAACATCACCTAGGACCACATTTTTTTTAAGTGGCTGCAACAACAAGGAAGAAAAATGTCAGTCTCTATAAGAAAATGAAATACAATCACCACATTTTGACTGCTACTCTAACTTCTGATTTACAAATATTTCTATGATTCTATGACGTATTTCCATAATTCTTTGAATTTAGCATCTTTTCATCACATCTTCATTAAAATAGTATGCATAAAATTACTAACTTTTTGTAACAAATTATGTCTTTTTAATGAAGGTATTTTGATGGCATGAGCTTTTATAAGCAAATAACTGTACTTTGATTTAACATTCACATACACTGCACTGGACAGCTGTAATATATTGTATGCCTTCAAATTTTACTCAAAAAATGTTGTTATACAGGAAAAGCCAGAAGTAAATTATAGGGCAATACATTTCTCATTGTTGCTATTGGTTTTCATCAGTGAAGACATGTTTTCACAACCAGCACTGGAGTGATGACTATGTTTGTGACATTATTTATATTCAAAGTAATCATATTGTACATTCAATAACAGAATGCAGTCAATACAGCATCTTACAAGGACACTGTGCAAAACGACAGTTGTATGTGAGACAGAAGGAAAAAAAAAGGCACCAACATCAAAATACTTTATTGATATTTATATTTGCTTTGGTGTAGTTAATAATTTAACAAAATGACTAAACCAATCTACAGGAATAATCTTGGATGAAAAATAATAAAAATGTATGTTAAAATGTTGCAAAAATATGAGAGGTTTAGCTTGTTCAAAATATTTTTTTCAAAAAGTATCAAGAAATGGCATGAATAGACAACAATGTAATGTAGTGAGTAAGGCCTCATTTACACGACCGATCCGCATGCGATCCGCATTTTTTGCGTATTGGATGCTGAGCCATTTATTTCAATGCGGCTGCAAAAAATGCGGACTGCACACTATGTACTGTCCGCATCCGTATGTCTGTTTTGCAGTCCTCCAAAAAAGATAGGACATGTCCTATTCTCAATAGTTTTGTGGATAAAATTAGGCATTGTTGCAAAGGGGCCGCAAAAAAAAAAACAGATGCAACACAGATGACACATGGATGTCAGCTGTATTTTTATGGACCGCAAAATACATACTGTATGGTTGTGTGAATGGCGCCTAAGGGGAATGTGTCATCAGAAAGTGACCTGTTTAAATTATGTTGATGTAATACATAGCATTTGAAATTTTTTGGTGGTTATATTCAATTTCCCATTTCCACATCTATGTCTATATATATCTAATAATAGGCCTTACTTCTTAGTCAGGATTACAGAGATAAGAGCTACACAAAGAGCTTGTGAAACAGTTCTCACAGCTACACAAGGAAAACTCCTGAAAAAATGTAATAAAGATCAATTGGAAAAAAAAAAGACCAACACAATAATTTAAAAAAGTCAGACTGCAGCTAACACAAAGTTTGCAGTGCATTTAATGGGAGGAATTCATCATCAGCGCCGCACAAGGGCGCACGCAACTGGCTGATCTGTTGCATGTGCCCTTGGCAGCTGAAGACATCTGTGCTGATATATACATGGATTGCTGAGAAAAATTATGTTACACCTAGAGGCTAAGTTCTCTCTGAAACTGGTGAGCCCTCTGCACTTTGGCAGTGAAAACATCATCACACCTGGGTATACCTGTCAATTAAAATACAGAGGGTATGGCAGTTGCAGAGAGAGCAGAGTCTCTAGGTGTAACGGCATCACCCACATTGCTTCTATATGCTTATTTGCATATATTAAAACTAAATTTTTCTCAGAAATACGGGCATATATAATCATGGGACCAACACAGATGCCTTCAGCTGCAAAGGGTACATGCAAAAGGTCAGCCAGTTTCATAGGTACAAATCTGCTGACAGAGGCCCTTTAAGGTTGGCGTCTGAATCACCACTCTTAATAAATCTCCACCAATGTTTCTTTATTTGACTGAATACTGTGCATTTGAATAATTGCTTATCCTGTGAGAAAATTGTGTGGCTCTTACCTGGGTTGAAAAGCTGATTGTTAGTAAGCTAACTTATAAGGACAGAGTGTCCAGTTGGGACAACCCTTTTAAGAATAGTTGACAGAACATATATTAGATAATGATGGTACCAGTGCTGGGAAGACTGTTGTGAAGTTTTTAGCAAATCAGTTTTTGGTTGCATTTGTATGGTTCATTGACTTTTGTTGAGTCATATTTCAGGTGGCAATAGCTAATTCTGCTAAATCAGTTCTTGATATGGGCATTCCACAGCTCCATAGCACTTACAGTTAAGAATCCTTTTTGTCACTGAAGATGGACATTTTCTTTCCTCTGGGTGGAATCAGTGTCTTACAGTGACCTCACAGCTAAAAACTACTCAGAGTATTCCTTATATGGATCTTTTTATATGTTGGAACACACTGAAATAAAAAGGAATAATTTCCAAAAGCAGACAGCCTTCTGTACTGTAAGAGATATGAAGCTATGGAAAAGTCAGACAATTGGATTTAACAGACCGAGCTGATACAACCTAAAAATGCACCCTAAAAAACAAACAAGCACAATTTGCTATAAGCTTCACACATATCACTAACCCTCAAGAGAAGCTTAGATAAAATAGCATAAAAGCTTATATGACAGTAGACAGACTGATTGGCACTAACACTTTTTCTACCATACTAAATATGAAGGGGATGTAATGGCCTAGAGCTAGGATTTTCATATGCATATGAGAAGTCCTTGAAGTGAGAGTGTAAAGAAGTGATAAAAGTAACATAAACAAATTGTATCAGAAGGTATCTAATTATTGTGAATAGATGTATAAAAAGCATGGCTGAAGATAGGGTTGCATTTTATGTTAGTGTAAATCATAAAGAAATATGTGTGGTGATAAAAATATAAACACATTTATATAATATTCCAGAGAAGTTGAATATATTCCTTCTGCAACAGAAGTAGTTTTTGGTTAGCTTCTCTTTGTTTTATGCTAAAAAATGTGTTGATATGTCTCCAGACATATTTCATGGATACATACTTCTCATAAATTAAATATTAGGGGTGATTTAGCAATATTAAAATGTATGGGTATCTGCTACAGATTATTTGTTTTACATGTTTTATCACCTTAGGAATGCTGTTTGTCATTCTTCTCACATTTAACGTAATGTAGTTATAAAGCTGATGCTTGAGCAGGAACAATCCTTTTAGATTAATCCATAACTTGCAAGGTTGAGCCAAGCAAACCTGGGAATTCATTCATCCTTGCATAATTCATCACATCACATTATGATTGTATTCATTTCAGGAGATTTTTTTCCAATTACAGAAGAAAGAAGAAAAGAGTATAGAAATAGTAGGAAAATGCCAAGAGTATATTAGCTGACAGTGACAACTAAGGTTTATTGTAATAGAGACTGCACAAAGCAATCAGCTGAATAGGTCCATGAAGGGCATATTTCCTTCTATAATTTATCACTTCTCAAATACCAAAAGAAAATATAAGATGGTATAACATCCCAAGGGCTTAACTTTTGATGTTGAGGGGGCATATGGTCATTGAATACTAATCTCTAGAAACAAAGCTTGACAAGAAAAGGAGATTTTTGAATAAAGATGTATATAAATTTCTATAGGTGGTTGTGGGTTATAATTTAAACATAATACAATGGATCTCTAGTTGATTAAAGGAAAAATAGGTATAATTATGTCTTCAGTTACAAGTGGTACAGGGTGTTTGTATTTTTAATGTGTATATCCAGTGATACATAAAAAATGTAAGATATGCAAGATATGTAAGATGAATGAAGTTATGAAAAATCTGATTTGGCTGCTTTGCCAAAAATCCACAAAGAAATTTGATTGGTGATGAATTACATTGTCACGAAGCGCATTTCTTTGTATGTAGTGGACGCAATGATGGGGATGGGGAACGGCGATCGTGCTGCCCCCAGTCATTGATCCCCTCAGATGCCATGATGTCACACGGCACTCAAGCAAGATTTTGCGTGGTATCTTCTATCAAAATGGCCACGACAGCCTCTCAGTGAGAAAATGAATGAGGTGAGTATGCATTTTTTTTACCACCATTTTCCCTGAAATTTTTATCAAAGTAATTTTATTTCGCTTCGATTTGCCCAACACTAATATGTATGCACTTCACTGTGTAAATTCAAGTCACTAAAAGCTGGATGTTTTATGCTGGGGCCTGGGTGATATCTAAACTTACATGGATATCTTACGCAAAGAAGAATGTGAGCTGTGTGTCTGAAGAGAAAACTACCTAGTTTGTTTTCCATTACTCATATAGCTCCAACATATTCCAAACCACTATACAGATTGTCATCATTAAAAAATGTATGTTTCCAATAGGGCCCACAGTTTAATTTCCCATATCTTAGCGTGGGTCCCAATGGTTTCTCCCAGTTCTGCCCTGAGGACACTGATGTAAATCTTCAGATTTTAAAGGGAAGTTTCAGCAAATGGAGTTGAGAATATGGTCTGGATTAATGATGTCCTCAATGCTGAGAAATACAAAAAGATAGTTAACCATCATGAAATCCCATCAAGGAGGCATCTGATTGTCTCCAAATTTATTCAGCAGCAGGCAATGACCCTAAGCATACAATGTCATTAAGAACTATCTTTAGCATAAAGAAGATGTAAACATCATCAATAGAGTTGAGCGAACACCTGGATGTTCGGGTTCGAGAAGTTCGGCCGAACATCCCGGAAATGTTCGGGTTCGGGATCCGAACCCGATCCGAACTTCGTCCCGAACCCGAACCCCATTGAAGTCAATGGGGACCCGAACTTTTCGGCACTAAAAAGGCTGTAAAACAGCCCAGGAAAGAGCTAGAGGGCTGCAAAAGGCAGCAACATGTAGGTAAATCCCCTGCAAACAAATGTGGATAGGGAAATGAATTAAAATAAAAATTAAATAAATAAAAATTAACCAAAATCAATTGGAGAGAGGTTCCATAGCAGAGAATCTGGCTTCCCGTCACCCACCACTGGAACAGTCCATTCTCAGATATTTAGGCCCCGGCACCCAGGCAGAGGAGAGAGGTCCCGTAACAGAGAATCTGTCTTCATGTCAGCAGAGAATTAGTCTGCATGTCATAGCAGAGAATGAGGCTTCACGTCAGCCACCACTGCAACAGTCCATTGGCATATATTTAGGCCCAGCACCCAGGCAGAGGAGGGAGGTCCCGTAACAGAGAATCTGTCTTCATGTCAGCAGAGAATTAGTCTGCATGTCATAGCAGAGAATGAGGCTTCACGTCAGCCACCACTGCAACAGTCCATTGGCATATATTTAGGCCCAGCACACACACAGGCAGAGGAGAGAGGTCCCGTAACAGAGAATCTGGCTTCATGTCAGCAGAGAATCAGTCTGCATGTCATAGCAGAGAATGAGGCTTCACGTCAGCCACCACTGCAACAGTCCATTGGCATATATTTAGGCCCAGCACACACACAGGCAGAGGAGAGAGGTCCCGTAACAGAGAATCTGGCTTCATGTCAGCAGAGAATCAGTCTGCATGTCATAGCAGAGAATGAGGCTTCACGTCAGCCACCACTGCAACAGTCCATTGGCATATATTTAGGCCCAGCACCCAGGCAGAGGAGGGAGGTCCCGTAACAGAGAATCTGTCTTCATGTCAGCAGAGAATTAGTCTGCATGTCATAGCAGAGAATGAGGCTTCACGTCAGCCACCACTGCAACAGTCCATTGGCATATATTTAGGCCCAGCACACACACAGGCAGAGGAGAGAGGTCCCGTAACAGAGAATCTGGCTTCATGTCAGCAGAGAATCAGTCTGCATGTCATAGCAGAGAATGAGGCTTCACGTCACCCACCACTGCAACAGTCCATTGGCATATATTTAGGCCTAGCACACAGGCAGAGCAGAGAGGTCCCGTAACAGACAATCTGGCTTCATGACAGCAGAGAATTAGTCTGCATGTCATAGCAGAGAATGAGGCTTCACGTCAGCCACCACTGCAACAGTCCATTGGCATATATTTAGGCCCAGCACACACACAGGCAGAGGAGAGAGGTCCCGTAACAGAGAATCTGGCTTCATGTCAGCAGAGAATCAGTCTGCATGTCATAGCAGAGAATGAGGCTTCACGTCAGCCACCACTGCAACAGTCCATTGGCATATATTTAGGCCCAGCACACACACAGGCAGAGGAGAGAGGTCCCGTAACAGAGAATCTGGCTTCATGTCAGCAGAGAATCAGTCTGCATGTCATAGCAGAGAATGAGGCTTCACGTCAGCCACCACTGCAACAGTCCATTGGCATATATTTAGGCCCAGCACCCAGGCAGAGGAGGGAGGTCCCGTAACAGAGAATCTGTCTTCATGTCAGCAGAGAATTAGTCTGCATGTCATAGCAGAGAATGAGGCTTCACGTCAGCCACCACTGCAACAGTCCATTGGCATATATTTAGGCCCAGCACACACACAGGCAGAGGAGAGAGGTCCCGTAACAGAGAATCTGGCTTCATGTCAGCAGAGAATCAGTCTGCATGTCATAGCAGAGAATGAGGCTTCACGTCACCCACCACTGCAACAGTCCATTGGCATATATTTAGGCCTAGCACACAGGCAGAGCAGAGAGGTCCCGTAACAGACAATCTGGCTTCATGTCAGCAGAGAATCAGTCTGCATGTCATAGCAGAGAATGAGGCTTCACGTCACCCACCACTGCAACAGTCCATTGGCATATATTTAGGCCTAGCACACAGGCAGAGGAGAGAGGTCCCGTAACAGACAATCTGGCTTCATGTCAGCAGAGAATTAGTCTGCATGTCATAGCAGAGAATGAGGCTTCACGTCAGCCACCACTGCAACAGTCCATTGGCATATATTTAGGCCCAGCACCCAGGCAGAGGAGAGAGGTCCCGTAACAGACAATCTGGCTTCATGTCAGCAGAGAATTAGTCTGCATGTCATAGCAGAGAATCAGGCTTCACGTCAGCCACCACTGCAACAGTCCATTGTCATAAATTTAGGCCCAGCACCCAGGCAGAGGAGAGAGGTCCCGTAACAGACAATCTGGCTTCATGTCAGCAGAGAATTAGTCTGCATGTCATAGCAGAGAATGAGGCTTCACGTCAGCCACCACTGCAACAGTCCATTGGCATATATTTAGGCCTAGCACACAGGCAGAGCAGAGAGGTCCCGTAACAGACAATCTGGCTTCATGTACAGCAGAGAATCAGTCTGCATGTCATAGCAGAGAATCAGGCTTCACGTCAGCCACCACTGCAACAGTCCATTGTCATAAATTTAGGCCCAGCACCCAGGCAGAGGAGAGAGGTCCCGTAACAGAGAATCTGGCTTCATGTCAGCAGAGAATCAGTCTTCATATCATAGCAGAGAATCAGGCTTCACGTCACCCACCACTGTAAGAGTCAATTTTCATAAATTTAGGCCCAGAACCCAGGCAGAGGAGAAAGGTCCCGTAACAGACAATCTGGCTTCATGTCAGCAGAGAATCAGTCTTCATATCATAGCAGAGAATCAGGCTTCACGTCACCCACCACTGTAAGAGTCAATTTTCATAATTTAGGCCCAGAACCCAGGCAGAGGAGAAAGGTCCCGTAACAGACAATCTGGCTTCATGTCAGCAGAGAATCAGTCTTCATATCATAGCAGAGAATCAGGCTTCACGTCA
This sequence comes from Bufo gargarizans, assembly GCF_014858855.1. NCBI lineage: Eukaryota > Metazoa > Chordata > Amphibia > Anura > Bufonidae > Bufo > Bufo gargarizans. The sequence continues at coordinate 259,481,978 of NC_058083.1, forward strand.
CCCACCACTGCAACAGTCCATTGTCATAAATTTAGGCCCAGCACCCAGGCAGAGGAGAGAGGCTCCCGTAACAGAGAATCTGGCTTCATGTCAGCAGAGAATCAGTCTGCATGTCATAGCAGAGAATGAGGCTTCACGTCACCCACCACTGCAACAGTCCATTGGCATATATTTAGGCCTAGCACACAGGCAGAGCAGAGAGGTCCCGTAACAGACAATCTGGCTTCATGTCAGCAGAGAATCAGTCTGCATGTCATAGCAGAGAATGAGGCTTCACGTCACCCACCACTGCAACAGTCCATTGGCATATATTTAGGCCTAGCACACAGGCAGAGCAGAGAGGTCCCGTAACAGACGATCTGGCTTCATGTCAGCAGAGAATCAGTCTGCATGTCATAGCAGAGAATCAGGCTTCACGTCAGCCACCACTGCAACAGTCCATGGTCATAAATTTAGGCCCAGCACCCAGGCAGAGGAGAGAGGTCCCGTAACAGACAATCTGGCTTCATGTCAGCAGAGAATTAGTCTGCATGTCATAGCAGAGAATCAGGCTTCATGTCAGCCACCACTGCAACAGTCCATTGGCATATATTTAGGCCTAGCACACAGGCAGAGGAGAGGTTCATTCAACTTTGGGTAGCATCGCAATATAATGGTAAAATGAAAATAAAAATAGGATTGAATGAGGAAGTGCCCTGGAGTCCAATAATATATGGTTATGGGGAGGTAGTTAATGTCTAATCTGGACAAGGGACGGACAGGTCCTGTGGGATCCATGCCTGGTTCATTTTTATGAACGTCAGCTTGTCCACATTGGCTGTAGACAGGCGGCTGCGTTTGTCTGTAATGACGCCCCCTGCCGTGCTGAATACACGTTCAGACAAAACGCTGGCTGCCGGGCAGGCCAGCACCTCCAAGGCATAAAAGGCTAGCTCTGGCCACGTGGACAATTTAGAGACCCAGAAGTTGAATGGGGCCGAACCATCAGTCAGTACGTGGAGGGGTGTGCACACGTACTGTTCCACCATGTTAGTGAAATGTTGCCTCCTGCTAACACGTTGCGTATCAGGTGGTGGTGCAGTTAGCTGTGGCGTGTTGACAAAAGTTTTCCACATCTCTGCCATGCTAACCCTGCCCTCAGAGGAGCTGGCCGTGACACAGCTGCCTTGGCGACCTCTTGCTCCTCCTCTGCCTTGGCCTTGGGCTTCCACTTGTTCCCCTGTGACATTTGGGAATGCTCTCAGTAGCGCGTCTACCAACGTGCGCTTGTACTCGCGCATCTTCCTATCACGCTCCAGTGCAGGAAGTAAGGTGGGCACATTGTCTTTGTAGCGTGGATCCAGCAGGGTGGCAACCCAGTAGTCCGCACAGGTTAAAATGTGGGCAACTCTGCTGTCGTTGCGCAGGCACTGCAGCATGTAGTCGCTCATGTGTGCCAGGCTGCCCAGGGGTAAGGACAAGCTGTCCTCTGTGGGAGGCGTATCGTCATCGTCCTGCCTTTCCCCCCAGCCACGCACCAGTGATGGACCCGAGCTGCGTTGGGTGCCACCCCGCTGTGACCATGCTTCATCCTCATCCTCCTCCACCTCCTCCTCATCCTCGTCCTCCTCGTCCTCCAGTAGTGGGCCCTGGCTGGCCACATTTGTACCTGGCCTCTGCTGTTGCAAAAAACCTCCCTCTGAGTCACTTCGAAGAGACTGGCCTGAAAGTGCTAAAAATGACCCCTCTTCCTCATCCTCCTCCTCCTCCTCCTGGGCCACCTCCTGTTCCATCATCGCCCTAAGTGTTTTCTCAAGGAGACATAGAAGTGGTATTGTAACGCTGATAACGGTGTCATCGCCACTGGCCATGTTGGTGGAGTACTCGAAACAGCGCAACAGGGCACACAGGTCTCGCATGGAGGCCCAGTCATTGGTGGTGAAGTGGTGCTGTTCTGTAGTGCGACTGACCCGTGCGTGCTGCAGCTGAAACTCCACTATGGCCTGCTGCTGCTCGCACAGTCTGTCCAGCATGTGCAAGGTGGAGTTCCACCTGGTGGGCACGTCGCATATGAGGCGGTGAGCGGGAAGGCCGAAGTTACGCTGTAGCGCAGACAGGCGAGCAGCGGCAGGATGTGAACGCCGGAAGCGCGAACAGACGGCCCGCACTTTATGCAGCAGCTCTGACATGTCGGGGTAGTTGTGAATGAACTTCTGCACCACCAAATTCAGCACATGCGCCAAGCAAGGGATGTGCGTCAAATTGGCTAGTCCCAGAGCTGCAACGAGATTTCGCCCATTATCACACACCACCAGGCCGGGCTTGAGGCTCACCGGCAGCAACCACTCGTCGGTCTGTTGTTCAATACCCCGCCACAACTCCTGTGCGGTGTGGGGCCTGTCCCCCAAACATATGAGTTTCAGAATGGCCTGCTGACGTTTACCCCGGGCTGTGCTGAAGTTGGTGGTGAAGGTGTGTGGCTGACTGGATGAGCAGGTGGAAGAAGAGGAGGAGGAAGCCGAGAAGGAGGAGGTGGCAACAGGAGGCAAAGAATGTTGCCCTGCGATCCTTGGCGGCGGCAGGACGTGCGCCAAACAGCTCTCCGCCTGGGGCCCAGCTGCCACTACATTTACCCAGTGTGCAGTTAGGGAGATATAGCGTCCCTGGCCGTGCTTACTGGTCCACGTATCTGTGGTTAGGTGGACCTTGCTACAGATGGCGTTGCGCAGTGCACACTTGATTTTATCGGATACTTGGTTGTGCAGGGAAGGCACGGCTCTCTTGGAGAAGTAGTGCCGGCTGGGAACAACATACTGTGGGACAGCAAGCGACATGAGCTGTTTGAAGCTGTCTGTGTCCACCAGCCTAAATGACAGCATTTCATAGGCCAGTAGTTTAGAAATGCTGGCATTCAGGGCCAGGGATCGAGGGTGGCTAGGTGGGAATTTACGCTTTCTATCAAATGTTTGTGAGATGGAGAGCTGAACGCTGGCGTGTGACATGGTTGAGACGCTTGGTGACGGAGGTGGTGGTGGTGGTGTTGGTGGTACATCCCCTGTTTGCTGGGCGGCAGGTGCCAACGTTCCTCCAGAGGCGGAGGAAGAGGCCGAGGCGGCAGCAGCAGAATAGGCCGAGGCGGCAGCAGCAGAAGAGGTAGCAGGGGGAGCCTGAGTGACTTCCTTGGTTTTAAGGTGTTTACTCCACTGCAGTTCATGCTTTGCATGCAGGTGCCTGGTCATGCAGGTTGTGCTCAGGTTCAGAACGTTAATGCCTCGCTTCAGGCTCTGATGGCACAGCGTGCAAACCACTCGGGTCTTGTCGTCAGCACATTGTTTGAAGAAGTGCCATGCCAGGGAACTCCTTGAAGCTGCCTTTGGGGTGCTCGGTCCCAGATGGCGGCGGTCAGTAGCAGGCGGAGTCTCTTGGCGGCGGGTGTTCTGCTTTTGCCCACTGCTCCCTCTTTTGCTACGCTGTTGGCTCGGTCTCACCACTGCCTCTTCCTCCGAACTGTGAAAGTCAGTGGCACGACCTTCATTCCATGTGGGGTCTAGGACCTCATCGTCCCCTGCATCGTCTTCCACCCAGTCTTGATCCCTGACCTCCTGTTCAGTCTGCACACTGCAGAAAGACGCAGCAGTTGGCACCTGTGTTTCGTCATCATCAGAGACATGCTGAGGTGGTATTCCCATGTCCTCATCATCAGGAAACATAAGTGGTTGTGCGTCAGTGCATTCTATGTCTTTCACCGCTGGGGAAGGGCTAGGTGGATGCCCTTGGGAAACCCTGCCAGCGGAGTCTTCAAACAGCATAAGAGACTGCTGCATAACTTGAGGCTGAGACAGTTTCCCTGGTATGCATGGGGGTGATGTGACAGACTGATGGGGTTGGTTTTCAGGCGCCATCTGTGCGCTTTCTGCAGAAGACTGGGTGGGAGATAATGTGAACGTGCTGGATCCACTGTCGGCCACCCAATTGACTAATGCCTGTACCTGCTCAGGCCTTACCATCCTTAGAACGGCATTGGGCCCCACCATATATCGCTGTAAATTCTGGCGGCTACTGGGACCTGAGGTAGTTGGTACACTAGGACGTGTGGATGTGGCAGAACGGCCACGTCCTCTCCCAGCACCAGAGGGTCCACTAACACCACCACGACCATGTCCACGTCCGCGTCCCTTACTAGATGTTTTTCTCATTGTTATGGTTCACCACAACAACAAATATATTATTTGGCCCAATGTATTGTATTCAAATTCAGCGGGATATAAATTTGAGGCCTAGTATTTAGGCGCTGGGTGACCGGTATGGATTTAGTGACAGAATTAGACTTGGAAATGCACAGAAGCGTGTGTGTGAAGTTATTCTGAATGACCCTATGTGCACCTTCAATATTATATACCCTTTTAGGGATAGATTTCAAATAGCTCTGATATAGCAGAAACCACTAAATTATGAAATTGCTAAATTGGGAATTGTACTTCAACCCAGAACAAAAAATGTGCTTTGACGGACACTAAATATCTTGCCCAGCAACAACAGTACAGCGGTGGGTAACGAGAGATTTAGAGGGATTTAAATTTGAGGCCTAGTATTTAGGCGCTGGGTCACCGGTATGGATTTAGTGACAGAATTAGACTTGGAAATGCACAGAAGCGGTGTGTGTGAAGTTATTCTGAATGACCCTATGTGCACCTTCAATATTATATACCCTTTTAGGGATAGATTTCAAATAGCTCTGATATAGCAGAAACCACTAAATTATGAAATTGCTAAATTGGGAATTGTACTTCAACCCAGAACAAAAAATGTGCTTTGACGGACACTAAATATCTTGCCCAGCAACAACAGTACAGCGGTGGGTAACGAGAGATTTAGAGGGATTTAAATTTGAGGCCTAGTATTTAGGCGCTGGGTCACCGGTATGGATTTAGTGACAGAATTAGACTTGGAAATACACAGTAGCGGGTGTGTGTGAAGTTATTCTGAATGACCCTATGTGCACCTTCAATATTATATACCCTTTTAGGGATAGATTTCAAATAGCTCTGATATAGCAGGAACCACTAAATTATGAAATTGCTAAATTGGGAATTGTACTTCAACCCAGAACAAAAAATGTGCTTTGACGGACACTAAATATCTTGCCCAGCAACAACAGTACAGCGGTGGGTAACGAGAGATTTAGAGGGATTTAAATTTGAGGCCTAGTATTTAGGCGCTGGGTCACCGGTATGGATTTAGTGACAGAATTAGACTTGGAAATACACAGTAGCGGTGTGTGTGAAGTTATTCTGAATGACCCTATGTGCACCTTCAATATTATATACCCTTTTAGGGATAGATTTCAAATAGCTCTGATATAGCAGAAACCACTAAATTATGAAATTGCTAAATTGGGAATTGTACTTCAACCCAGAACAAAAAATGTGCTTTGACGGACACTAAATATCTTGCCCAGCAACAACAGTACAGCGGTGGGTAACGAGAGATTTAGAGGGATTAAATTTGAGGCCTAGTATTTAGGCGCTGGGTCACCGGTATGGATTTAGTGACAGAATTAGACTTGGAAATACACAGTAGCGGGTGTGTGTGAAGTTATTCTGAATGACCCTATGTGCACCTTCAATATTATATACCCTTTTAGGGATAGATTTCAAATAGCTCTGATATAGCAGAACCACTAAATTATGAAATTGCTAAATTGGGAATTGTACTTCAACCCAGAACAAAAAATGTGCTTTGACGGACACTAAATAATCTTGCCCAGCTACAACAGTACAACGGGGTAACGAGAGATTTAGAGGGATTTAAATTTGAGGCCTAGTATTTAGGCGCTGGGTGACAGGTATGGGTTTAGTGACAGAATTAGACTTGGAAATACACAGTAGCGGGTGTGTGTGAAGTTATTCTGAATGACCCTATGTGCACCTTCAATATTATATACCCTTTTAGGGATAGATTTCAAATAGCTCTGATATAGCAGAAACCACTAAATTATGAAATTGCTAAATTGGGAATTGTACTTCAACCCAGAACAAAAAATGTGCTTTGACGGACACTAAATATCTTGCCCAGCAACAACAGTACAGCGGTGGGTAACGAGAGATTTAGAGGGAATTAAATTTGAGGCCTAGTATTTAGGCGCTGGGTCACCGGTATGGATTTAGTGACAGAATTAGACTTGGAAATACACAGTAGCGGGTGTGTGTGAAGTTATTCTGAATGACCCTATGTGCACCTTCAATATTATATACCCTTTTAGGGATAGATTTCAAATAGCTCTGATATAGCAGGAACCACTAAATTATGAAATTGCTAAATTGGGAATTGTACTTCAACCCAGAACAAAAATGTGCTTTGACGGACACTAAATAACTTGCCCAGCTACAACAGGACACGGTAACGAGAGATTTAGAGGGATTAAATTTGAGGCCTAGTATTTAGGCGCTGGGTGACAGGTATGGGTTTAGTGACAGAATTAGACTTGGAAATACACAGTAGCGGGTGTGTGTGAAGTTATTCTGAATGACCCTATGTGCACCTTCAATATTATATACCCTTTTAGGGATAGATTTCAAATAGCTCTGATATAGCAGAAACCACTAAATTATGAAATTGCTAAATTGGGAATTGTACTTCAACCCAGAACAAAAAATGTGCTTTGACGGACACTAAATATCTTGCCCAGCAACAACAGTACAGCGGTGGGTAACGAGAGATTTAGAGGGAATTAAATTTGAGGCCTAGTATTTAGGCGCTGGGTCACCGGTATGGATTTAGTGACAGAATTAGACTTGGAAATACACAGTAGCGGGTGTGTGTGAAGTTATTCTGAATGACCCTATGTGCACCTTCAATATTATATACCCTTTTTGGGATAGATTTCAAATAGCTCTGATATAGCAGGAACCACTAAATTATGAAATTGCTAAATTGGGAATTGTACTTCAACCCAGAACAAAAAATGTGCTTTGACGGGCACTAAATAACTTTCCCAGCTACAACAGGACAACGGTAACGAGAGATTTAGAGGGATTTAAATTTGAGGCCTAGTATTTAGGCGCTGGGTGACAGGTATGGGTTTAGTGACAGAATTAGACTTGGAAATACACAGTAGCGGGTGTGTGTGAAGTTATTCTGAATGACCCTATGTGCACCTTCAATATTATATACCCTTTTTGGGATAGATTTCAAATAGCTCTGATATAGCAGAAACCACTAAATTATGAAATTGCTAAATTGGGAATTGTACTTCAACCCAGAACAAAAAATGTGCTTTGACGGACACTAAATATCTTGCCCAGCAACAACAGTACAGCGGTGGGTAACGAGAGATTTAGAGGGAATTAAATTTGAGGCCTAGTATTTAGGCGCTGGGTCACCGGTATGGATTTAGTGACAGAATTAGACTTGGAAATACACAGTAGCGGGTGTGTGTGAAGTTACTCTGAATGACCCTATGTGCACCTTCAATATTATATACCCTTTTTGGGATAGATTTCAAAGAGCTCTGATATAGCAGGAACCACTAAATTATGAAATTGCTAAATTGGGAATTGTATTTCAACCCAGAACAAGAAATGTGCTTGAACGGACACTAAATAACTCGCCCAGCTACAGCACTAGGGACAGATTTAGCTGGATATAAATTTGAGGCCTAGTATTTAGGCGCTGGGTGACCGGTATGGATTTAGTGACAGAATTAGACTGGGATATGGCCAAAAAATGAACAGACTATTGCTGGTTAAATGCACTTGGTGTGACAGCTTCACCCTGATGTAGGCTTTAGCCAAAAAACAACCACACCATTGAGGGTTAAATGCACTTGGTGACAGGCGCAGCTTGCCCCTGATTTTGTATATGGCCAAAAAATGAACAGACTATTGCTGGTTAAATGCACTTGGTGTGACAGCTTCACCCTGATGTAGGCTTTAGCCAAAAAACAACCACACCATTGAGGGTTAAATGCACTTGGTGACAGGCGCAGCTTGCCCCTGATTTTGTATATGGCCAAAAAATGAACAGACTATTGCTGGTTAAATGCACTTGGTGTGACAGCTTCACCCTGATGTAGGCTTTAGCCAAAAAACAACCACACCATTGAGGGTTAAATGCACTTGGTGACAGGCGCAGCTTGCCCCTGATTTTGTATATGGCCAAAAAATGAACAGACTATTGCTGGTTAAATGCACTTGGTGTGACAGCTTCACCCTGATGTAGGCTTTAGCCAAAAAACAACCACACCATTGAGGGTTAAATGCACTTGGTCGCAGCTTGTGCTGGCGCACCACAAGACACAAAATGGCCGCCGATCACCCCAGAAAAATGAGACTGACAAACGGTCTGTGCAGCCTAAAAACAGTGAGCAATTGAGGATCAGCAGCTCAATGATCCACAGCTGCAGATCGATCAGTTAATCAAGTCCTTTGGAGGAGTTAATCTGCCTAATCTCGCCCTACTGTCGCAGCCGCAACCTCTCCCTACGCTAATCAGAGCAGAGTGACGGGCGGCGCTATGTGACTCCAGCTTAAATAGAGGCTGGGTCACATGGTGCTCTGGCCAATCACAGCCATGCCAATAGTAGGCATGGCTGTGATGGCCTCTTGGGGCAAGTAGTATGACGCTTGTTGATTGGCTGCTTTGCAGCCTTTCAAAAAGCGCCAAGAAAGCGTCACAAAAGCGCGAAGAAAGCGACGAACACCGAACCCGAACCCGGACTTTTACGAAAATGTCCGGGTTCGGGTCCGTGTCACGGACACCCCAAAATTCGGTACGAACCCGAACTATACAGTTCGAGTTCGCTCATCCCTAATCATCAAGTCTGTCTGGGATTACATGAAGAGAGAAGGATTTGAGCAAGCCTACATCCACATAAGATCTGTGATTAGGTCTCCAAGATTTTTGGAACAACCTCGCTGCCTAGTTCCATCAAAAACGGTGTGCAAGTGTGCCTAGAAGAACTGATGCTGTTTTGAACACAAAGGGCTGTCACAGCAAATTTTGATTAGATTTCACTTTTGTTCAATCATTTTGCATTCTTACTTTGAAGACTTTTTTTCAGGATTGCATAAAACAGTGTGTGTGTGTGTATATATATATATATATATATATATATATATACACACACACACACATATATATATATCTACACACACACACAGGGTGGCCCACGAAAAAGCAGCCCACCTCCACTATCTCCAAATTAAACTGCCTAATAGTTACCTAATGGTAAATCTGTCATAGTTGTCCATAGAAACGAATCAGAGCTCAGCTTTCATTCTTTCAGAGCACTGTAGGTAAATCTTAGTTATCCATAGAAACCAATTTTTTCAGAGCCATGTAGTAGCTGAAAGCTGAGCTCTAATTGGTTGCTATGGACAACTAAGACAGATTTACTTAGCCCATCTATTACTGTACTTCCCATTCTTTGCATTGCTGTCTACAAGGGAAGCAGAAACAAAGTATAATTCAGCCATATATTGGCATAACTTTTTGATTTTGCAACAAAGAAGCAAACCTAAAGCCCCTGTTTTGGATGAATTATTTGACCTTTGCATGCCTTGGATGCTGATTCACTCAAACCTCATGTAAATAAACAAGACCTTACTTATTAAGATAATTATAGCATCTAACTAAAACACAAATTACCAAAGGGTACTTTAACGTGAATAAAAGACCTGTAATTCTATGCTGCCAACAAATGCCAGAGGTCTGCCTGCAATGCTAGCATCAACTGTTTGGCAGCACATAGTAACCAGCATTGTACAATATACTGATGTCTAAAAGCATATTGTAATATGACGGTATAATATTACTAAAGCACGACTTACCCTACTTCGGACCATGTCCACAGAGTCATCCATAATTTTTTCTTTTATATAACTACTAGTGATGAGCGGCAAGGGCAATATTCAAATTTGCGATATTTCACAAATATTTTGTAGAGTATTCATCATATATTTGCAAATTTGTGAATTTGCTATTATTTTCTTAATTGTGAAAATCGGCAATGTAATATTTGCGTAAAGTGCGCGCAATACAGGCATAGGTCACTTTTGCTACATTTTCCAGGCTGCTAGAAGTTTCCTAGGACTGGAGAAAAAGGTTGGCACGGCAGAACATTAAAAATGGCTTTATATGCAGATATAGTACTCCAATATATTAGCAATTGCGCTAATTGGCAATTAATGATGGCATATTTTTTCGCAATACGTGCACCATCACATTTTAGCAGGTCTGACTACATATTACTGATTGGTGTACTAATAGTGATAAACGAGCACCAAAGTGTTCCTGTGTTCGGTCCGAAAACATTGCGATATTCGTGCGCTCGACCGAGCACCTGAGTATAATGGAAGTCAATGGGAGGCAACCAGGCACCCCCTGCTCGGTTGAGGGGAGGGTGCCTGGTTCATAGGAAAAGGTCTGAAAGTGATTGAAATACCTCTAAACTTAATCAGGAACAACAAGAGGACCATGTCTGGATGCATCTTGGACACCAATGTCGCTGCAGGGAACCATGTTCTCTGAGTTGTATGGCACTTTTACAAACTCACCAAAAAAGCTCAAAGCCTCGCCCCAACAAAAAATATATATCCTTTTTAGGAGAAAAAATTGTTAGGAAACATTCTTTCCTGTAGATTCAATTGTATATACAGTGTAAGTGCTTCCAAAAATTACAAGGAAAAAGAGATACAGCCTCTATATCACATAAAGGAGGGCCTCATTCACATGGTGCTACAATTGTTCAGGTAGTGGGACTCCTACACTTATACAGCCTATGCACTAAGTAAAAGGCCTGTCAAAAATTACAAGGAACAGGCACTCCAATGCACCTTTTATTACACATAAAGGAGGGCATCATGCACATCATTTAAAAATGATTAATAATAGCCTGCTGCTGACCCTCAAAGAACATTAGGAACAAAGGCATGCTGGTAACCTTCTAAAACATTACAGATGAGGGCCTGCTGCTTAGCTGACCCTCTTAAACATTATGGTTGAGAGCCTGAAGCTATGCGAACCCCATAAAACATTGCAGTGAGGGCCTTATGGTGGGCAAACACCATAAAACATTGTAGGTGAGGGCCTACAGCTGAGCAGAACGTATGAAACATTGGAGGTGAGGGCCTGCAGGTAAATGAACCCCATAAAACATTGTAGTGAGGGCCTACTGCTGAGCAGACATATGAAACATTGGAGGTGAGGGCCTGAAGGTGAGCAAACCCCATAAAACATTGTAGTGAGGGACTACAGCTGAGCAGACCATATGAAACATTAGGGGTAAGGGCCTACAGCTGAGAAAATCCCATAAAAAACTGTAGTAAAGGGCCTACAGTTAAGAAGACCATATGAAACATTGTAGTGAGGGCATGAAGGTGAGCAAACCCCATAAAACATTGTAGTGAGGGCCAACAGCTGAGCAGACTGTATGAAACATTGGAGGTAAAGGCCTACAGCTGAGCAGACCATATGAAACTTTAGGGGTGAGGGCCTACAGCTGAGAAAACCCCATAAAACACTATAGTGAGGGCCTACAGTTGAGTAGACCATATAAAACATTGAAGTGAGGGCCTGAGGGTGAGCGAACCCAATAAAACATTGTAGTGAGGGCCTACAAGTGAGCGAACCCCATAACACATTGTAGTGAAGGCCTACAGCTAAGCAGACTGTATGAAACATTGGAGGTGAGGGTCTACAGCTGAGCAGACCATATTAAACTTTGGAGGTGAGGGCCTACAGGTGAGCGAACCCCATAAAACATTGTAGTGAGGGCCTGAGGGTGAGCGAACCCCATAAAACATTGTAGTGAGGGCCTACAAGTGAGCGAACCCCATAACACATTGTAGTGAAGGCCTACAGCTAAGCAGACTGTATGAAACATTGGAGGTGAGGGCCTACACCTTAGCAGACCATATGAAACATTGGAGGTGAGGGCCTACAGGTGAGCGAGCCCCATAAAACATTGTAGTGAGGGCCTACAGCTGAGCAGACCGTATGAAACATTGGAGGTGAGGGCCTGAAGGTGAGCAAACCCCATAAAACATTGTAGCGAGGGCTTTATGGTAAACAAACCCCATAAAACATTGTAGAGAGGGACTACAGCTGAGCAGACCATATGAAACATTGGAGGAGAAGGCCTACAGCTGAGCAGACCATATGAAACATTGTAGTGAGGGCCTTCAGGTGAACAAACCCCATAAAACATTGTAGTGAAGGCCTACAGCTGAGCAGACCACATGAAACATTAGGGGTGAGGGCCTACAGCTGAGAAAACCCCATAAAACACTATAGTGAGGGCCGACAGTTGAGAAGACAATATGAAACATTGAAGTGAGGGCCTGAGGGTGAGCGAACCCCATAAAACATTGTAGTGAGGGCCTACAAGTGAGCGAACCCCATAACACATTGTAGTGAGGGCCTACAGCTAAACAGACTGTATGAAACAATGGAGGCGAGGTCCTACAGCTTAGCAGACCGTATGAAACATTGGAGGTGAGGGCCTACAGGTGAGCGAGCCGCATAAAACATTGTAGTGAGGGCCTTATGGTGAGCAACCCCCATAAAACATTGTAGTGAGGGCCTACAGCTGAGCAGAAGTATGAAACATTGGAGGTGAGGGCCTGAAGGTGAGCAAACACCATAAAACATTGTAGTGAGGGCCTACAGCTGAGCAGACGTATGAAACATTGGAGGTGAGGGCCTGAAGGTGAGAAAACCCCATAAAACATTGTAGTGAGGGCCTTATGCAGAGCAAACCCCATAACACATTGTAGAGAGGGACTACAGCTAAGCAGACCATATGAAACATTGGAGGTGAAGGCCTACAGCTGAGCAGACCATATGAAACATTGGAGGTGAGGGCCTACAGGTGAGCTAACCCAATAACACATTGTAGTGAGGGTCTTATGGTAAGCAAACCCCATAAAACAATAGAGGTGAGGGCCTACAGCTGAGCAGACTGTACGAAACATTAGAGGTGAGGGCATACAGATGAGCAAACCGCATAAAACACTAAAGTTAGGGGTTACAGGAAACCAGATTATATGAAACATTGTAGTGAGGGCCTGAAGGTGAGCAAACCCCATAAAACATTGTAGTGAGGGCCTACAGCTGAGCAGACGTATGAAACATTGGAGGTGAGGTCCTGAAGGTGAGCAAACCCCATAAAACATTGTAGTGAGGGCCTTAGGATGAACAAACCCCATAAAACATTGTAGTGAGGGACTACAGCTGAGCAGACCATATGAAACATTGGAGGTGAGGGCCTAGAGGTGAGTGAACACAATAAAACATTGTAGTGAGGGTCTTATGGTAAACAAACCCTATAAAACATTGTAGTGAGGGACTACAGCTGAGCAGACGTATGAAACATTGGAGGTGAGGGCCAGAAGGTGAGGAAACCCCATAAAACATTGTAGGGAGGGTCTACAACTGAGCATATCGTATGAAACATTGTAGTGAGGCCTACAGGTGAGCAAACCCCATAAAACACTGAAGAGAGGGCCTACAGGTGAGCAGACCATATGAAACATTGTAGTGAGGGCCTGAGGATGAGCAAACCCAATAAAACATTGTAGTGAGGGCCTACAGGTGAGCCAACCCCATAAAACATTTTAGTGAGGGCCTACAGGTGAGCAGACCATATGAAAAACTGGAGATGAGGGCCTGAAGGTGAGCAAACCCCATAAAACATTGAAGTGAGGGCCTACAGCTGAGCAGACCGTATGAAACATTGGAGATGAGGGCTTTCAGCTGAGCAGACTGTATTAAACATTGGAGGTGAGGGCCTAAAGGTGAGCAAACCCCATAAAACATTGGAGATGAGGGCCTACACCTGAGCAGACCGTAACAAACAATGGAGGTGAGGGCCTACAGCTGAGCAGACCATATGAAACATTGTAGGTGAAGGCCTAAAGGTAAGCGAATTCCATAAAACTTTGTAGTGAGGGCTTGAAGGTGAGCAAATCCAATAAAACATTTTAGTGAGGGCCTACAGGTGAGCAGACCGTATAAAACATTGGAGGTGAGGGCCTGAAGGTGAGCAAAACCCCATAAAACATTGAAGTGAGGGCCTACAGCTGAGCAGACCGTATGAAACATTGGAGATGAGGGCTTTCAGCTGAGCAGACCATATGAAACTTTGGAGGTGAGGGCCTGAAGGTGAGCAAACCCCATAAAACATTGGAGATGAGGGCCTACACCTGAGCAGACCATAATAAACAATGGAGGTGAGGGCCTATAGCTGAGCAGACCGTATGAAACATTGTAGGTGAAGGCCTAAAGGTAAGCGAATACCATAGAACTTTGTAGTGAGGGCTTGAAGGTTAGCAAACCCCATAAAACATTGTAGTGAGGGCCTACAGCTGAGCAGACCATATGAAACATTGGAGGTGAGGGCCTACAGCTAAGCAGACCACATGAAATATTAGGGGTGAGGGCCTACAGCTGAGAAAACCCCATAAAACACTATAGTGAGGGCCTACATTTGAGAAGACCATATGAAACATTGAAGTGAGGGCCTGAGGGTGAGCGAACACCATAAAACATTGTGGTGAGGGCCTACAAGTGAGCGAACCCCATAACACATTGTAGTGAGGGCCTACAGCTAAGCAGACTGTATAAAACATTGGAGGTGAGGGCCTACAGCTTAGCAGACCGTATGAAACATTGGGGGTGAGGGCCTACAGGTGAGCGAGCCGCATAAAACATTGGAGTGAGGGCCTTATGGTGAGCAAACCCCATAAAACATTATAGTTAAGGCCTACAGCTGAGCAGACGTATGAAACATTGGAGGTGAGGGCCTGAAGGTGAGCAAACCCCATAAAACATTGTAGTGAAGGCTTACAGCTGAGCAGACTGTATGAAACATTGGAGGTGAGGTCCTGAAGGTGAGCAAACCCCATAAAACATTGTAGTGAGGGCCTTATGGTGAACAAACCCCATAAAACATTGTAGGGAGGGTCTACAGCTGAGCATACCATATGAAAGATTAGAGGTGAGGGCCTACAGCTGAGCAGATCGTATGAAACATTGTAGTGAGGCCTACAGGTGAGCAAACCCTATAAAAAAACTGAAGAGAGGGCCTACAGGTGAGCAGACCATATGAAACATTGTAGTGAGGGCCTGAGGATGAGCAAACCCAATAAAACATTGTAGTGAGGGCCTACAGGTGAGCCAACCCCATAAAACATTTTAGTGAGGGCCTACAGGTGAGCAGACCGTATGAAACATTGGAGGTGAGGGCCTGAAGGTGAGCAAACCCCATAAAACATTGAAGTGAGGGCCTACAGCTGAGCAGACCGTATGAAACATTGGAGGTGAGGGCCTACAGGTGAGCGAGCCGCATAAAACATTGGAGTGAGGGCCTTATGGTGAGCAAACCCCATAAAACATTATAGTTAAGGCCTACAGCTGAGCAGACGTATGAAACATTGGAGGTGAGGGCCTAAAGGTGAGCAAACCCCATAAAACATTGTAGTGAAGGCTTACAGCTGAGCAGACCGTATGAAACATTGGAGGTGAGGTTCTGAAGGTGAGCAAACCCCATAAAACATTGTAGTGAGGGCCTTATGGTGAACAAACCCCATAAAACATTATAGTGAGGGACTACAGCTGAGCAGACCATATGAAACATTGGAGGTGAGGGCCTACAGGTGAGTGAACACAATAAAACATTGTAGTGAGGGTCTTATGGTAAAGAAACCCTATAAAACATTGTAGTGAGGGACTACAGCTGAGCAGACGTATGAAACATTGGAGGTGAGGGCCAGAAGGTGAGCAAACCCCATAAAACATTGTAGGGAGCGTCTACAGCTGAGCAGACTCTATGAAACATTAGAGGTGAGGGCCTACAGCTGAGCATACCGTATGAAAGATTAGAGGTGAGGGCCTACAGCTGAGCAGATCGTATGAAACATTGTAGTGAGGCCTACAGGTGAGCAAACCCCATAAAAAAACTGAAGAGAGGGCCTACAGGTGAGCAGACCATATGAAACATTGTAGTGAGGGCCTGAGGATGAGCAAACCCAATAAAACATTGTAGTGAGGGCCTACAGGTGAGCCAACCCCATAAAACATTTTAGTGAGGGCCTACAGGTGAGCCGACCGTATGAAACATTGGAGGTGAGGGCCTGAAGGTGAGCAAACCCCATAAAACATTGAAGTGAGGGCCTACAGCTGAGCAGACCGTATGAAACATTGGAGATAAGGGCTTTCAGCTGAGCAGACTGTATGAAACATTGGAGGTGAGGGCCTAAAGGTGAGCAAACCCCATAAAACATTGTAGTGAAGGCTTACAGCTGAGCAGACCGTATGAAACATTGGAGGTGAGGTTCTGAAGGTGAGCAAACCCCATAAAACATTGTAGTGAGGGCCTTATGGTGAACAAACCCCATAAAACATTATAGTGAGGGACTACTGCTGAGCAGACCATATGAAACATTGGAGGTGAGGGCCTACAGGTGAGTGAACACAATAAAACATTGTAGTGAGGGTCTTATGGTAAAGAAACCCTATAAAACATTGTAGTGAGGGACTACAGCTGAGCAGACGTATGAAACATTGGAGGTGAGGGCCAGAAGGTGAGCAAACCCCATAAAACATTGTAGGGAGCGTCTACAGCTGAGCAGACTCTATGAAACATTAGAGGTGAGGGCCTACAGCTGAGCATACCGTATGAAAGATTAGAGGTGAGGGCCTACAGCTGAGCAGATCGTATGAAACATTGTAGTGAGGCCTACAGGTGAGCAAACCCCATAAAAAAACTGAAGAGAGGGCCTACAGGTGAGCAGACCATATGAAACATTGTAGTGAGGGCCTGAGGATGAGCAAACCCAATAAAACATTGTAGTGAGGGCCTACAGGTGAGCCAACCCCATAAAACATTTTAGTGAGGGCCTACAGGTGAGCCGACCGTATGAAACATTGGAGGTGAGGGCCTGAAGGTGAGCAAACCCCATAAAACATTGAAGTGAGGGCCTACAGCTGAGCAGACCGTATGAAACATTGGAGATAAGGGCTTTCAGCTGAGCAGACTGTATGAAACATTGGAGGTGAGGGCCTGAAGGTGAGCAAACCCCATAAAACATTGGAGATGAGGGCATACATCTGAACAGACCGTAAGAAACAATAGAGGTGAGGGCCTACAGCTGAGCAGACCATATGAAACATTGTAGGTGAAGGCCTAAAGGTAAGCGAATTCCATAAAACTTTGTAGTGAGGGCTTGAAGGTGAACCAATCCAATAAAACATTTTAGTGAGGGCCTACAGGTGAGCAGACCGTATGAAACATTGGAGGTGAGGGCCTGAAGGTGAGCAAAACCCCATAAAACATTGAAGTGAGGGCCTACAACTGAGCAGACCGTATGAAACATTGGAGATGAGGGCTTTCAGCTGAGCAGACCATATGAAACTTTGGAGGTGAGGGCCTGAAGGTGAGCAAACCCCATAAAACATTGGAGATGAGGGCCTACACCTGAGCAGACCATAATAAACAATGGAGGTGAGGGCCTACAGCTGAGCAGACCGTATGAAACATTGTAGGTGAATGCCTAAAGGTAAGCGAATACCATACAACTTTGTAGTGAGGGCTTGAAGGTTAGCAAACCCCATAAAACATTGTAGTGAGGGCCTACAGCTGAGCAGACTGTGTGAAACATTGGAGGTGAGGGCCTTATGGTGAACAAACCCCATAAAACATTGTAGTGAGGGACTACAGCTGAGCAGACCATATGAAACATTGGAGGTGAGGGCCTACAGCTGAGCAGACCGTATGAAACATTGGAGGTGAGTGCATGAAGGTGAGCAAACCCCATAAAACATTGGAGATGAGGGCCTACAGATGAGCAGACCGTATGAAACATTGGAGATGAGGGCCTTAAGGTGAGCAAACCCCATAAAACATTGTAGTGAGGGCTTACAGGTGAGCTAACCCCATAAAACATTGTAGTGATGGCCTACACCTGAGCAGACCGTATGAAACATTGGAGGTGAGGGCCTACAGCTGAGCAGGCCATATGAAACATTGGAGGTGAGGGCCTAAAGGTGAGCAAACCCCATACAACATTGTAGTGAGGGCCTTATGGTGAGCAAACCCCATAAAACATTGCATTGAGGGCCTACAGCTGAGCAGACCGTATGAAACATTGGAGGTTAGGGACTACAGGTGAGCAAACCCTATAAAACATTGTAGTGAGGGCCTACAGCTGAGCAAACCGTATGAAACAATGGAGGTGAGGTCTTAGAGCTGAGCAGATCATATGAAACATTGGAGGTGAGGGCCTGAAGGTGAGCAAACTCCATAAAACATATTAGTGAGGGCCTTATGGTGAGCAAACCCTATAACACATTGTAGTGAGGGACTACAGCTGAGCAGACATATGAAACATTGAACGTGAGGGCCTGAAAGTGAGCAAACCCCATAAAACATTGTAGTGAGGGCCTACAGCTGAGCAGACCATATGAAACATTAAAGATGAGAGCTTACAGCTGAGAAGACCGTATGAAACATTGGAGGTGAGGGCCTACAACTGAGCAGACCATATGAAACATTGGAGGTGAGGGCCTACAGGTGACCGAACCCCATAAAACATTGTAGTGACGGCCTTATGGTGAGCAAACCCCTTAAAACATTGTAGTGAGGGCCTACAGCTAAGCAGACGTATGAAACATTGGAGGTGAGGGCCTACAGCTGAGCAGACAGTATGAATCATTGGAGTGAAGGCCTACAGGTGAGCGAACCCCATAAAACATTGTAGTGACGGCCTTATGGTGAGCAAACCCCTTAAAACATTGTAGTGAGGGCCTACAGCTAAGCAGACCATATGAAACATTGGAGGTGAGGGCCTACAAGTGAGCAAGCCCCATAAAAATTGTAGTGAGGGCCTACAGGTGAGCAGACCGTATGAATCATTGGAGGTGAGGGCCTACAGCTGAGCAGACCATATGAAACATTGGAGGTGAGGGCCTTATGGTGAGCAAACCCCTTAAAACATTGTAGTGAGGGCCTACAGCTGAGCAGACGTATGACACATTGGAGGTGAGGGCCTGAAGGTGAGCAAAACCCATAAAACATTGTAGTGAGGGCCTGCAGCTGAGCAGACGTATGAAACATTGGAGGTGAGGGCCTACAGCTGAGCAGACCATATGAAACATTGGAGGTGAGGGTCTGAAGGTGAGCAAACCCCATAAAACATTGTAGTGAGGGCCTGCAGCTGAGCAGACGTATGAAACATTGGAGGTGAGGGCCTACAGCTGAGCAGACAGTATGAAACATTGGAGTGAAGGCCTACAGCTGAGCAGACTATATTTAACAATAGAGGTGAGGGCCCGAAGGTGAGTGAACCCCATAAAACATTGTAGTGAGGGCCTACAGGTGAGCAGACCGTATGAAACATTGGAGTGAGGGCCTACAGGTGAGCAGACCATTCGAAACCTTGTACTGAGGGCATATATACTGTATGGAACAGGAGGAGGAGGAGGATAAGTAAATAGGATTCCAGCATATTCCCTTTTTTGGAGTTGAAAAGGTTGCATCTAAATCTTGTGGATTGAGTACATTGTAAAGCATACATTTCAATTTTGTGTTTGTTTCTTATTAGCTCAGCGTTCATCTGGTGGAGTGGAGAAGTCAGGGGCAATCCAGGCCTTGATAATTTTTATCTGAGTCAACCTGTCAGTATTGCTAGTGGACAAGCGGATACGCTTATCTGTTATGATGCCACCAGCAGAACTAAATACACGCTCAGACAAAACGCTGGCGGCAGGGCAGGCCAACACATCCAAGGCGTAGAGCTCAAGTTTGTGCCACGTGTCCAGCTTGGACACCCAATAGTTGTAAAGCACTGAGGGATCATTTAGGACGCTGA
Source organism: Bufo gargarizans (assembly GCF_014858855.1). Classification (NCBI taxonomy): domain Eukaryota; kingdom Metazoa; phylum Chordata; class Amphibia; order Anura; family Bufonidae; genus Bufo; species Bufo gargarizans. The sequence goes on from NC_058083.1 coordinate 259,501,825, forward strand.
CACGGTCTGCTATGTATTCCTTCACCAAAACTTTTCCCTCCTTTTACCACTTGGCCGTGCTTCAGTGTGAGGTTGCTGGCGGGGTGTCATTAAAGTGTCTTATGTCTTGGAGAATGTTGCCCTGCCTTTGTTGGAACTGCTGTGTGTTTCCATTGTCTCACTTCCCCAGTTGCCTAAGGAAGTACGGACTCAGCCGCCAGCGTTGTCAGATTCCGGAGCAATCTCTCAACAAGTACCTTCTGGTATTGCACCATTTTACTCATCCTCTCCACCACAGGAGTGAAAGATGAGAAGTTTTCTTTGTAGCGGAGGTCGAGAAGGGTGAATATCCAGTAATCCATGATATCTAAAATGCGTATAACGTGAGGGTCGCGGGTAAGGCAGCCTAACACGAATTCAGCCATGTGTGCCAGAATACGAACAGGCAAGATTTCGACATCAGGATGACTCTCCATCTCCTCTTCCTCCTCTTCGGCCCATCCACGCTGAACAGATGGAATTAAAGTTCTATGGGTACAAGCCTCAGTAGCAGAGGCAACAGTCTCCATCGCCTCCTCCTCCTCCTTCTCCTCCTCTTCACGGTTCAATTCGTGCTTAAAAGAAAAACTGTGGGTGGTCTGGGTATCACCCTGTGAGGTGCACTCCCCGAGTTCCTCGTCTGCCATATTCTGAGCGTCGCACTAAATTGTGAGCAGCGATCGTTTGAGTAGACACAGCAGTGGGATGGTTACGCTGATGTAAAGGGAGAATATTAATCACCAATATTATGCGAATATCGATAATTAATATTCCTAAATAGGAGGAGCCGTCTAGTGATGACTCCGCCTATTTATGCCTTTATATAATAAATACACAATACTTTCGCTATGCTTACACTGATCACTAATGCTAACTGCATGCGCCTTACTAACTCGCTACCGCTAACAAGTACACGCTACACAAAGGGTACAAATATAACGGTATTTATTTAACACACTAAGCACGCAATACACTAACAATACACAGCACTACACATATACAATCCTAAACTACACTACACGTTCCCAATTCCACCCATAAACTAACTAGACAATTCACACATACAAGTAATATTAACAACCCACCCCACCTGACTAATTCTATCCCTATGGGGTGCGACAAGGGTAGACGGTGGTCTTACAGGGGTGTAAGCCAACCACAAACACTAAGGATTAACAATGGGGTGGTGATATCAGAACTGTACAGCAATGCAGGGGATAAATACCCTGCAAGTGTACAGTGAAGGGGGGGGGGGTGTGGCAGGGTTTAAGCAGGGGTTACCACCAGGGGTTAATGGATTAGGGACATCAGGGGCACAGAATCAGGGCCACCAGGGTCCTGGCAGGGAAGGGGTAAAACACTCAGGGGTATGAGACCAGCAGGGGAGCTGGGGTGGCAGGGAAGAGGTTAAACAGTAGGGTTAATCAGGGGTAACAAGGGGCAGCATGGGGTCTGGGATACAAAGGGTTAGGATAGTGGTAGGGAAATAAGGGGGGTGAATATGGTTGGCACTGCAAGGGAGGTACAATGCCATGCCAGCGTATACTCAGCCATCTCCAGGGCCAAATGGGCCTCTCTTCCTTCAGGCAGCAGTCCTCATGTGTCTCTGCTTCTAGTCTGGTTGCAAGAGAGAGCCCTGTTCCTTTGTCTTGGACTGATATATAAGTCACTCTCACCCCCCCCCCCCCCCTTTCCAGGGGTGTGACATCATCGTGTGCGTGTGACGGAATGCATGCACTCAGATTGCAGCAGACAACTGGCTGGCCCCCTGAGGCTCACAGCACCACACGCCCAGCCATGTCACAAACACAAGGTGGGGCCGCATAGTAAATAGGCTGATAAACCTCAAATCAATTGCCTTTGAAGTCACCAGAAACTGGCATAACTGGCCACATGCATATAAGACAATTGGGGCATATCTATACCCAACTCTAATGTAAGTATAAATGGACATGTGTGCAGCATACAGACATATCCACATATACAGACATAACACTATGACCTTCCCCCCTCTGGCCATACAGGGCCAATATATATATATGTATATATATATGTATATACGCACATATGCACAATTATACACATATACATAGTACATATATATATCCACATCTATAAACACATACACATACAAAACCGGGGGTATGAATGGGCAGCAATAAGCCCACATACATACTGTCATGCAGTCACAAGTGTATATACATAAAGACATGTGTGCAAATACATACACACATATCTATATATACACACACACTCTCATATACCTGGGGCATCACATACAGGGGACATACATATGTCCCCACTGGCCATACAGGAAATATATATCCCTATTGGCCATATAAAGGGGCCCATATATATCAAAGAAGGGGCAGATACATATATATGTCCTCCTGATAATATATATACACATATATAAGGGGCATAATGTATTCTATATGTCATAAGGGGGTATTATAGATGGGGACGCAGTCATATATATAAGGGGGCACAGATAAGGGGGCACAAGCCCTTACATATATTATAAGGGGTCACATATTTCCCACAGGGGCCACCATGAGCCCCTGGGGATCACCATGGGCAGACGTGCACAGATGCTGGGCACATCTGCGCACATCATCCCATGGTGCGTTGGTTAATGTATGCATATATACCATACATGCACGTGTTTGCGGGCATGCATGGATATATATGCATACGTCTCAACCCTTCCTCAACAATCCCCCTGTTGTCGGACTATATAATACGACAATATATTGGGGGAACGGGTTGAGATATATTTGCCCCCCCTCAACCCCATCCATGGTGGAAGTTCAGGAAGAACTGTAGTGTACACTGTTCTTTAGGTACTTAGACATCCCTAATTCATTTTCCTCCGACCTGCCCTTCACCGTAACCTACTCCTCCGTCCACAGGATACACAGTCTTCTTCTTGACATCTTTAGGATACCACACACCCACAGTCTCTCGGTTAACTGGCCTTTCTTTATCAGTCTCTTGGTGTCGGCCACCCCCACTTTGGAGTGACCACACCCCCACAGTCTCTCGGTAATTCTGCCGATCTTCAGGTATGGCCCGTCTCCAAGGAATCTGGAGCGGGTTCACCCTCGCAGTCTTTAACTGGCCTTTCTTTCGCAGTCTTTTAGTGTCGGCCACCCCCACTTTGGAGTGGCCACACCCCCATAGTCTCTCGGTCGTTCTGCCGATCTTCAGGTATGGCCTGCCTCCAAGGCATCTGGAGCGGGTTCACCCTCACAGTCTCAGTCCCAACTTTCTTCAGTCCAATATCCGTTTCCATCTTGAAGGGTGCGGTTCTCCCGTGGACAGATTAATAGGTCTTTACAAGGCAGGTCAGACTCTTAAGCGGCGATGTCACAGTACCTAAATTCTACTGCGGAGAACACCTCCACCACACTACATCTCCAGCCCTTCCCTTAAGAACCTCACCGTTCCAGGGTTCAAGGTGGCAAATGAATGAGGCCTGTCCCTATCGTGACCTAACCTTATCCCCATTCACACAAAATACATGTCATATCCCTCCCAACACCAAATTCCATTATATGTGTGTACCCATAGAGACTCATGCAACCTGGCATTGCTCTCTACCTCCAAAGACACAGGTAGGTCGTAGACCCCTGTGTCAATGGGAAACGACTATAGGATACAAATGTGTACAGTCAAATGATAGCTCACCGCAGTGCGTTGGGCGAGTTTTGGGCTGTCACACATTTGTACCTAGAGTGTCTATGGGTACACCATCGACCGACAAACAAAATCAATAAATACAATGTGCTATGGGGTTTCAGGGTAGTACATGTTATACGTCCCGAGCCCCCATAGAAAACAAAGTGTGTCCATACAATAATATTTGGCTACAGGAACCATGTTTGGTTATGTCCTGAGCCTCCTCCTCCGGATAGTTCTGTACAGTTCTGTCTGGTTCTGGTGTATTTTGGTCAATAAGTCCCTTGACCCTCCGACTGTAGATGACGATCACCAGAACCAGAACAAGTTTCACTGGGTGAAACCAGTGATATGCTCTTCCACCCGAACGTCTCCAAATCTTCCTCCAGAGCTTTAAATAATGCTCCCGCTGGATTGTGGCACAGTCCTCCATCTCTAAAAACACCTCTAGGCAGAGGTCGCTTGGTTGCCAAAATCCAGTGGGATCCTCTGGAGCCTCCCAAGAGTGTCAGGGGGAATAGCTGGCCTCTTCCGTGGCCTCTCCTGGGTTTTTCTTCGGCTCCATATAAAACCTATGGCAGAAGAAAATACCAGGTGCTCCCAGGGGAATTTCTCCCCTAACGGTGCAGTTAAATGTACAAAAATTCCCAGCACCAATACCTTTGACCCATGGGTAGAGAAAGGTATTGGGCTTCCCTTTGTCTCACAGGACTCCTCATTATCCCAACACTGGTGTCTGAACACCCTACCTTCAGAGAAGCGTGTCCTCTGCTACACATCCCTCTGCACCAACAGATAAGGATGGCCTCCCTACTAGGTTAGGATAACTGGAGTTCTGTGGACAAAGCACCATCTTGATGGCACCGCATCCCTGTCCACTCATGTGTACCCAGGCTGACTTCCCCCTGTGATCCCATCTTGTGGAGGCCCGCAGAACCAACGGCATAGGCATGCCCCGGCTCCTCAGGACCCTACAACACAAGAACACAGTCCACAATCTGCTGCCAAACACTCTGCGTCCAATCCCTATCAGAGCTGTGCTACCTGCTCGGACTAGAATTAAGTGCGCAGCACAACATTACACCAATGTTGTCTGTCCGCCCCAGTCCCCAGCGCAACACAGCCCTACCGAAAACCTTGAGCACAACAGTGTTATCTGTATCGATCCGAGACCCTGGTTGCCCAGAATAATATCACATCATCCTTTGTGTGCTGCATGAAGAAGGTCCTTATGCCTTCTCCCGACCAGCAGGATTTCCCGTGTGATATTATCTGCTCGCTACCCTATACGTTCTCGATCCACAGTATAACACTGCTCCACTCCAAGGGGACACAGAATGAAACAAGACAGCAGACGGGACATTACAACACTACATAAATCAGCCTGGTGGAACACACTCATAGACAAGGACCACCATCAACATCAAAAAGAACGTTACAATGGACAACAAAAACACACAACATGAACATGTATAGGGAACAAACGGTGTAACAAATAGTACAGGGGTGTCAAATGTTGCCTAGCCTAGCTTGGCCACTCTGGCCCCTCAGCAGCAGATGGTGCTGCCGAGAGGTAACCCCTTTATGGCCAAGCTGACTAGACCCACTGGACACATTGCAATTACTTGCACAAGGGCAATTCCTTGCAATGTGTCCTTTGTTCCCACACCTGAAGCACCTGATTGGGCTTTCTGTCCTGTGTGTTTTGCAGTGCTTCGCTATATGACCCAAGCCACCACAAGCAAAGCATTTGATGTTTGCCCGGTGTGGCTTAGGTCCGTCCACACTGCAACCGCGCTCCCCGAATTGTTCCATCTTCAGGGAGGCACTCTTCACGATATTTATTTTCCCCAAAGTCAGGGAAAAATCTCTGTTAGTCTGGACAGGCTTGGTCTGGTGATTTGGCCTGTCACAGACTACTCTCCCCCCTATTTGCCCTGCATAGGGCAAAGTTTTGGGATATTCCGACCCTGACTTTATGGGAAAAGAAAGGGCCGGCACCAACTTGGTGATGACCTGTTGCATGCCAGTCATTATCTGGGAGCTTACAGCAACCTGAGCCTTCAATTTGGCTACCGTCACATTAGTAGAGGCAGTCCGCTCCTTGAAGGCCTTGACCTCAGTATAAGACTGGGTCAACTTAGCCTCAATTTCCTCCTTCTGCTTCTGCAGCTTTACTAACTGTGACTGTATCCTAGCCACCTGCGCATCTCGGTCAACAGTAGACTGCACATTCTCCGCCAGCTGTGCCCGTAATGCCAAAACCTGGTCCGAATTACTCACACAGCATAGGCAGTGAATGGCCGGAGGAATTGTCTCCGTTGACTGAGACACCAGCGCCACTTCCTTTGGCTTACAGATGCTAGCCTCAAACGTATGAACGAGTTTGGCTAGCATCTGAAGCCGTTTAGTGGCTTTGTTTAACACCATCCGTTTGTTCACACAAAGCTTGTCATAACTACAAGCCTGTGCCAACAAATCGGACCACAGCATTTCTGCTGACTTGTATGTGGTGGGGAGGATGGGATTGAATGTGCTGTGTCTGCTCAAGTGTTGCAGTGTGGGGAAGTCCATACTCACCGTTTGAGCGTCCATCTTCTCCTTGGGGCCGTACCTCTTTGTCCTAGCAGCTGCTTGGAAGAAGTCCATTTTCCAGGATCGCCTCTTCCCGACCAGCCTGACTTTGTACGCTGCTCCCACGAAGATGGATCTCCTTGTCCTCTTCTCCCTCGCAATCACTTGAGCGATGCAGTGACCGTGTAAAGCAAATAGCAAAATATTAATTCACAGAACAATTATAGATTCTCTGCTAAAGATTTTGATCTGCGTTTGGTGCTGTGAGGAAGAGTCGCGTTTCCTGTCCGAATTATCAGGTCCTAGACGCTCAGACCGCTGACCACGTCTCTCCTAGACGCTCAGACCGCTGACCACGTCTCTCTTGCCTGACAATTCACAGGATAACCGACCTCTAACCTCAAAACCAAACACAGATTTCAAAATCTAAGCAGTGGGCCTGACTCGCCAATGTAAAGGGGGAATATTAATCACTAATATTATGCGAATATCGATAATTAATATTCCTAAATAGGAGGAGCTTTCTAGTGATGACTCCGCCTATTTATGCCTTTATATAATAAATACACAATACTTTCGCTATGCTTACACTGATCACTAATGCTAACTGCATGTGCCTTACTAACTCGCTACCGCTAACAAGTACACGCTACACAAAGGGTACAAATATAACGGTATTTATTTAACACACTAAGCACGCAATACACTAACAATACACAGCACTACACATATACAATCCTAAACTACACTACACGTTCCCAATTCCACCCATAAACTAACTAGACAATTCACACATACAAGTAATATTAACAACCCACCCCACCTGACAAATTCTATCCCTATGGGGTGCGACAAGGGTAGACGGTGGTCTTACAGGGGTGTAAGCCAATCACAAACACTAAGGATTAACAATGGGGTGGTGATATCAGAACTGTACAGCAATGCAGGGGATAAATACCCTGCAAGTGTACAGTGAGGGGGGGGAGGGGTGTGTGGCAGGGTTTAAGCAGGGGTTACCACCAGGGGTTAATGGATTAGGGACATCAGGGGCACAGAATCAGGGCCACCAGGGTCCTGGCAGGGAAGGGGTTAAACACTCAGGGGTATGAGACCAGCAGGGGAGCTGGGGTGGCAGGGAAGAGGTTAAACAGTAGGGTTAATCAGGGGTAACAAGTGGCAGCATGGGGTCTGGGATACAAAGGGTTAGGATAGTGGTAGGGAAATAAGGGGGGTGAATATGGTTGGCACTGCAAGGGAGGTACAATGCCATGCCAGCGTATACTCAGCCATCTCCAGGGCCAAATGGGCCTCTCTTCCTTCAGGCAGCAGTCCTCATGTGTCTCTGCTTCTAGTCTGGTTGCAAGAGAGAGCCCTGTTCCTTTGTCTTGGACTGATATATAAGTCACTCTCACCCCCCCCCCCCCCTTTCCAGGGGTGTGACATCATCGTGTGCGTGTGACGGAATGCATGCACTCAGATTGCAGCAGACAACTGGCTGGCCCCCTGAGGCTCACAGCACCACACGCCCAGCCATGTCACAAACACAAGGTGGGGCCGCATAGTAAATAGGCTGATAAACCTCAAATCAATTGCCTTTGAAGTCACCAGAAACTGGCATAACTGGCCACATGCATATAAGACAATTGGGGCATAGCTATACCCAACTCTAATGTAAGTATAAATGGACATGTGTGCAGCATACAGACATATCCACATATACAGACATAACACTATGACCTTCCCCCCTCTGGCCATACAGGGCCAATATATATATGTATATACGCACATATGCACAATTATACACATATACATAGTACATATATATATATCCACATCTATAAACACATACACATACAAAACCGGGGGTATGAATGGGCAGCAATAAGCCCACATACATACTGTCATGCAGTCACAAGTGTATATACATAAAGACATGTGTGCAAATACATACACACATATCTATATATACACACACACTCTCATATACCTGGGGCATCACATACATGGGACATACATATGTCCCCACTGGCCATACAGGAAATATATATCCCTATTGGCCATATAAAGGGGCCCATATATATCAAAGAAGGGGCAGATACATATATATGTCCTCCTGATAATATATATACACATATATAAGGGGCATAATGTATTCTATATGTCATAAGGGGGTATTATAGATGGGGACGCAGTCATATATATAAGGGGGCACAGATAAGGGGGCACAAGCCCTTACATATATTATAAGGGGTCACATATTTCCCACAGGGGCCACCATGAGCCCCTGGGGATCACCATGGGCAGACGTGCGCAGATGCTGGGCACATCTGCGCACATCATCCCATGGTGCATTGGTTAATGTATGCATATATACCATACATGCCCGCACGTGTTTGCGGGCATGCATGGATATATATGCATACGTCTCAACCCTTCCTCAACAGCTGATAATAGCATTATCGTGACTAACCATCTGTGTGGATTCTTCAAAAAATTTTAAAATCTCCCATAGGTCTGACATCAATGCCCATTCCTCGCTTGTGAACAGTGGCAGTTGACTTGAAAGGCGACGACCATGTTGCATCTGGTATTCCACAACTGCCCTCTGCTGCTCACAAAGCCTGGCCAAAATATAGAAAGTAGAGTTTCAGCGCGTGCTCACACAACAGTTGGTGAGCTGGAAGCCGCAAACGCTGCTGCAGCGTTGACAGGCCGGCTGAAGCTATGGACCACTTGCGGAAATGGGCACACACGCTGTGCGCCTACACTAGTAGCTTTGGAAAATCGGGGTATGTTTCAATAAACCGCTTAACCACTAAGTTTAAAACGTGGGTTAGGCATGGGATGTGTGTCAGATTCCCAAGCTCCAAAGCCGCCACCAAGTTACGGCCATTGTCAGACACAACCATGCCTGGTTGTAGGTTGAGTGGAGAGAGCCACAGCTCGGTCTGTTCCCTTATACCCTGCCAAATCTCTGCGGTGGTGTGTTGTTTGTCCCCTAAGCAGATCAGCTTCAGCACGGCCTGTTGACGCTTACCCACAGCATTGCTACACTGCTTCCAGCTAGCGACTGATGGCTGATGGCTGCTGGAGGTGGAAGTGGAGGAGGATGAGGCAGAAAAGGAGGAGAAGTGGAGGTTAGAGGCAGTAACATAACTGCTTGCGGAGACCCTGATGGATGTAGGGCCCACAATTCTGGGCGTGGGTAGCACCTGTGCCATCCCAGGGTACGACTCACTCCCGGCCTCCACCACATTCACCCAGTGTGCGGTCAGGGAAATGTAGCGTCCCTGGCCACCAGCACTTGTCCATGTGTCCATGGTTAAGTGGAACTTCCCAGTAACTGCGTTGGTCAGGGCACGGGTGATATTCTGGTACACATGCTGGTGTAAGGCGGGCACGGCACACCGTGAAAAATAGTGGTGGCCGGGGGCTGAGGAAGGCCTCATTGTCCACAAGCCTATATGGCAACATTTCAAGGGCCAGTAATTTTTTATTATTTTTTGGTTTTAAACAATTTTTATTGAGCAAATCAATAAAATACAATATCCGAGTGGTGGAGGGAAGACAAGCCTCCAGCCCTCCTACATATATCATAAACATTGTAAGAACTACAGGTCAGTCAATGTATTGCGAGTATTGCAGATACATCAATAAGGCAAGTCACTGAAAAGACAGAAAATAGTCACCTACTATTGCTTTAAGGAGTCACTGTGTATCGCGTTTCATCACATCCGAGACAGGTTTCGCCATGGGTGGGGGGGTAACGCACTTATGTAAATTTTAGAGATAAGAAGAGAGTGGGACTGAAGGGGCAAATCGAATGTGGCTGGCTCACAGAAGCAAGTTACCTGAAGGAATATTAACAGCCTACTATCCTCTAATAACCTCTAAAGGAAATCCATCTTTCCCAGGCTTTCGAAAATTTGTGGTGAGATCTTAGTTCCCAAGAGGACAACTCCTCTAGTCTATAGATTTGGTCAATCTTCTGGAACCATTGTTCCATAGGGGGTATATCAGTGGATAACCACAATGAAGGAATCAATAGTTTAGTAGCATTTATCAGATGCTTAAAGAGTGTCAAATTAGGTGAAGGAGGGTCCCGTGGAAAAAGATTCAGGAGAGCCACTTCAGGTGTTGGATTAATATCAGATCCACATATGTCATTGCTTGTTTGAAAAATTTTGTCCCACCACTTTGACAATATTGGACACGTCCACCATAAGTGGAAGAAGGTACCTCTCTGCTTCAGGCATCTCCAGCATGTGTCAGAAGCTGTAGCTAAATACAAACATGTTTTGTCAGGGGTTTTATACCACCTTGTGATAATTTTATAATTATTCTCCTGGATCTTGATACATCTCGAGGCCTTATATGAGGAGTTAAAAATAGTAACGGTATCAACTGGGGATAAGCATTTACCTAAATATTTTTCCCACAACCTAATAAAAGCTGGTGTTAGGGCGAATGGAGGAGTCCTCAGTCTTTTTTACCATTGTGAGATCAGTTTTTGGGGTGAGGGATTTTGAGCAACAATGTGCTCAAACCAGGTTATGGGTCGCAACAGAGTATGTAGAAGGGCATTTTGAGACATGTAGGCCCGTAGAAAATGAAGTCCTACAAAGCTGGAACCAGATACTTTCAGACGATCACCCATATCCTTCATGGAGAGTAAATGGCCATTGCTGTAAAGGTCCACCAATCTCAAAGTAGATCTACTAATTTTAATGGGAAGGCTGTCTCTTAAGGCTTGGGGGGCTAAATGAAAAACATCTTCTACATTGAGAATAGGGGACAATAGTGGGATGTTTAAGGGGGTGTTTTGCAGAGTGTACCATGCGTGCAGGGTAGCTTTCATGGTAGAAGTAAAGTTAGGATGTATAGGTATCTGGGACATACGCCCTAAAAGGGCCGCTTTAAAAGGAATACCCAGTAAGGATTCTTCCATCAGGACCCAAGATTTATGTTCAGGGGAAGATAACCAGTCTACTACTCTGGTGAGTAGGATAGCTCGACCATATAATTCAGGGTCTGGCAAGGATATACCCCCTCTCTCCCTCGGGTAAGACAACAATTTATAGGACAATCTAGCATTTTTTTTGTTCCATATGAAAGATCTGAACATAGATCTAAGTTTTGAGTAGTATGTGGAAGGAACAGGGATTGGTAAGGTCTGCTGAAGGTAGGTGAGTTTAGGAAGGATGAGAGAAAGTAGAATATTTTTCCTCCCGAACCATGAAAGTGTAGGGACATCCAGGGAAGTTAAGTCCTCAGTCAACTTATTTTGGAGAGGGATATAGTTTAGGTTAAATAGATGGCTAGGGTCAGTACTTATTTTCACCCCTAAATCGATTAAATAAGGAGAAGACCAGTTAAAAGGCGAGCAAGCCTCAAGGCGAATTTTAACTGAGTTTTTAAGGCCTGCGAAAATTATCAGTGATTTGTTGTGAGTGACTTTAAAGTTGGAGAGTGATCCATAAATTTCCAGATGGCCGTAAATCTTAGGGAGAGCCGTTTCGGGATTGCTCACTATTAAGAGTAGGTCATCCGCAAAGGCGGCAATTTTGTGCTGCTGGTCCCCTAGAACTATACCCTGGATGTCCCCATCCATCCGAATGGTCTGAAGAAGAGGTTCAAGAGCAAGGACAAATAGTAAGGGGGATAGGGGGCAACCTTGACGAGTGCCATTGCGTATTATAAAGGGGTCAGATAGGGTATCATTAACCCTGACTGAGCTTGAGGCATGGAGGTACATAGCTTCTATGGCATTGATAAAGGGGGGGGGGGGGAGTTACGAGAACGCAGTGCTGAGTACATAAAAGACCAATTGACTCTGTCAAATGCCTTCTCCGCATCCGTGCTAAGAAGGACTAGGGGGAGGCCTTTTCTCTTGACATAGTGGATAATGTTACGTATTCGGGCTGTATTGTCTTTCCCCTCTCTATGTTTCACAAAATCAACCTGATCTCTATGAATTAGTGAGGGAAGTAATTTCTCCAGTCTGTTTGCTAACATCTTGGCTAAAAGTTTCAAATCTATATTGAGGAGGGAAATGGGCCTATAGTTGGAACAAAGGGAGTGGTCCTTACCCTCCTTGGGAATTAGTGTTATGTGGGCTCTAGTCATATCAGCAGACAGTGGCACACCTCGTAGAGAGTTATTGTAAATTGATAGGAGGTGTGGGATCAATACTTCATGAAAAGATAAATAATATGGTATAGGGAGTCCGTCTGGACCGGGGCATTTTCCTCTGGGGGAATTTTTAATAGCCTTCAAGAGTTCTTCATAGGAGAAAGGAGAAGCTAGACGGATTCTGTCTTGTTCCGTAATCAAGGGAAGTGACAGATTATCCAGGTATAATTTAGAGGGCGTCATAGGGTCTGTGTTACCCGAGAGAGAGTGTGTAGGGTTGAGGTTAAAAAAAGGGATTCGTAATAATCCCTAAACAACGAGGCAATTTTATATGACTCAAAAGTTAAATCACCGTCAGGAGTCTTCAGTCTGTGTACATAATTATGTAATTTCCTACTTTTGAGCCTGGACATCATGTAGCGGGAAGCTTTATTTCCATGAGCAAACATTTTGTATTGGGAGTGCAAAAAAAGTTTAGCCGATGCCACATTCAAAAGATTTTTGAGGGAGGCTCTACATGAGGATAATTCATGCAAGTGAGATTCCAACAGAGATCTTTTGTAGGCACTTTTCAAGGAACTGATCTTCACATGTAGGGAGTCTATCTGCTTTTGTGGTAAGCCCCTAAACTGATACAGTGGCCCCTTATAAACGCTTTATGGGCGTCCCATATTGTCTGTGGGGAAACCTCAGGGGTACAATTTGTGTCAAAGTATTCTTCTAGAAGGCGTTTTAATTTAGATCTACTACCTGGAGAGCCAATGAGCAGTTCATTAAATCGCCAATGGCTTGTAGGTTTATGGGCAAGAGGGGGCTTCATATGAAGGTATATGGGAGCATGGTCCGAAAGGATAATGGATCCAATATCCGCATTAGAGCAGAGCTGGAGATGTGTCTTTGAAATAAACAGATAGTCTAGACGTTGGTACGACTTATGCAGTGGCGAGAAAAAGGTATAGTCTCTAGAATCAGGATGTATAGTACGCCAGACATCAATCAAGTGAGCCTTGGTTAATGCCCGTAGAAGAGAGCAAATACCTTTCTGGGATTGGGCAGATTTGTGGGAAGAGGAATCAATAAAGGGATTGAGGACGAGATTTAAGTCACCTCCCATCACCGTAACACCTTCACTAAAGGATTCCACTTTCAATAGTAATGATTTAAGCCAGGGTATCTGTCGACTATTCGGGGCATAGACATTCACAAAAGTATAAAGATGTTGACCTATTTTCCCCTTGACCATTATAAAACGGCCATCAGGGTCACACAATTGGTCGTCTAGGGTAAAGGGTGCCTTACCCTGAAATCCAATGCTTACTCCTTTGGAGTTAGATGTAGGAGAGCCACAATGATACCAATTAGGATAATATGAATAAGATAAATTAGGGAAGTGTTGGGACTTAAAGTGTGTTTCCTGCAGAAAAACGATGTTCGCTTTATCTTTTCTCAATACTCCGAAGATCTGGCTTCGCTTAGAAGGCGAATTGCAACCCTTAACATTATAAGAGGCAATTTTAAGAGCCATCATGGGAGTAGAGAGGAGAGACAAAGTGCTGAAACATGCGAACCTGAAAGTGAATCAAAATATGAAATTGTTTAGGGTACTTAACAACTAGGTAAATTAGTAGGTGGATCCACCGTCTGCATTATATGAGCGGATCCGTCTCAGAACGCAAGTGTGAAAGTAGCCTAAATCATCGCATAAATAAAAGCGCACTGTAGCAGTGTGTAGACAGGACCACCGTCCGGGGTTATCGGGTCATAAGTTGGCCCAAAGGCACTGAGAACAAAATGTAGCATTGTGATGTCGACTATACAGTGAACCATCGCTTAACAAAGGAGCTCTGAAACAATGCACAGTCGGGAACACCGCTAGAGGTTGCTGAGTACATGAATTAGCCCATAGGCGCTGAGGACATATTATGGCATTCTAAAGCTGGCTGCGCATTGAGTCGTCGCAGAAAAATAGGAGCAATAGGTCAATGCGCAGTTGAGGACATCACTAGGGGTTATTGAATGAATGTATTAGCCCGGAGGTGCTGGGAACATGTTATGACTTCATGGAGCCGGTGGTAACGGAATCACCGCATATAGAAATAGAGTTGAGGTATTACGTAGTCGTCGATACCGTCAGGATCTGCTGAGTACATAAACTAGAACTAAGACGATAAACATGAGGTATGAACAGTAGCCTCAGAGGTAGCCCAGGACCCATAATAGATAGGAGGCACGATATTAAGTATCACCGGAATATTCGGCAAGTAATATCGCATGTTCATCATATCCCGGTGATGCGAAATATATTTTAGGGTAAAGAATATCCGGTCATAACATGCGAACATATATATAAGAAATATTCGGAATATATGATCAGACGTGACATCCGATAAATCGTGTCCCGACTACCAGGAGGCGCCGAGTAAGCAAAGTAATCAAACGGTTTACAGTATTTAACCACTTGCGCATAAAGTGAGGCAATGCTATAGGTCCTATAGAATCGCAACTTACAAAATGTAGGTTTAAGGCATAGTTGGTAAACGTTGGATAATACCCTAGGTGTCGGAATTCAGAAGAAGTTACAGAGAAAGTTAGAAGGTGAGGGCGACAGGAGGCATAATCAGAAACACAATACAGGAGGCAGGGATGAGTAGAAAGAAGAAAGAAAGGCTGATACTCAACCGACTTGACAACGCTGAGGAGAAGTATAAGAGTCCCATTCTCAGAAGACGTCGGTAGCTATGCATCTCGGGGTAAGAGGATGATTTTTCTTCTTCTCTTTTTGCCTTTGGGCTTTGGGGGTACCTTTTACTTCAAATGGTACCACTTTGGGGAGTTTCGGTAGTGCAGTAAGGTCCTGGACAGCTTCCCAATCCTCAATGTCCAAGGGGTTTATATCTAAAAGATCGAATGCAGGGCCTAAGTCCAGATGCGACTTGATGGTGATCCTCCTGCCTTGGTGAGAAAAGGACAAACCGAACGGGAACTGCCACCGGTAAAGGATCTTGTTGCTTCTGAGCCAATCTGTGAGGGGTTTAAGAGTCCTTCGCTTCTTAAGAGTCACTGGAGCAAGGTCTTGAAAAATATTAATCAGCACCCCATTGTATTTAGCTCCACCTGGCAGACGAGCTTTGTTTATTATAGCCTCTTTATCCTGGAAATGGAGAAAACTGCAAATTATGTCTCTAGGGGGCTCATTGTCCTGTGGTTTTCGGACGCAATGCCCGATGAGCTCTCTCGATTATTATAGATGCAGAGCGTTCCGGGCCCAGTAAATCTTTGAAAATCTCTTTCACTATGGCAGAGGAATCTTGAGAGGGTTCTGTTTCTGGAACTCAGAATCGAAGATTGTTTCTTCTCCCACGATTTTCCTGATCTTCCAGAGCATTGAACGCATCATTGAGGTGCTTTTGGCATTTCTGTAGGCTGATGGCTGTTGCCGATTGGAAGTCCAGGATTGCGGCCTGGTTGTTCTCCAGGGCCTCCACTCTGCCGCCAACATGTCTGATATCTTGCCTCAACGAGGAGAGTTCGTTGATAAGCTGTTCCATTGCCCTTTGGAGTGCAGAGTCCAGGAATTTTCTGGAAATCGGGAGATGTTTGCAACGTCTTGTGTCTTCAGCATCGCTGCTGTCAGCTTGCATCTCGGCCTCGCTCTCCTCTGTTTCTCTGCTTGGCTCTGGCGTCATTTTAATTTCCCTTGTGGCACATACCGCTGCAGCTTTTTTGATAAACTTATCCATGTCGCCACAATTCGATGGATGCTTGTGGGATAGGGATGGGTCCCCTGTTCTTTGCTGGCCAATCTTGCCCATTTTTTAAGTCGAAAAACTGACTTTAGCTGATGAACAGCCGGGTCTGAGCAGCAGAGCTCAAGCGCACATGTCCATTCCGGTCTGG
Source organism: Bufo gargarizans (assembly GCF_014858855.1). NCBI lineage: Eukaryota > Metazoa > Chordata > Amphibia > Anura > Bufonidae > Bufo > Bufo gargarizans. The sequence goes on from NC_058083.1 coordinate 259,518,127, forward strand.
CGCTAGCTCCGCCCCCATGGGCCAGTAATTTTGAAAGTTGGCAATTAAGTGCTATGGCCTGTGGGTGGGTATTTCCGCTTGTGTTCAAATGACTGGTATGGACATGCAGGGCGAGGAGCATCCGGGCCTGTGTCTTGGACAGGGGATTGAACAGCACGTAACACAGGGGAAGAGGAGGCAGTTGTGTGACCCGCAGACCCAGATTGTGAACCCAGGTGTTCGGTCCACTTAGTAGGGTGCTTGGATGCCATGTGGCGGATCATGCTAGTGGTGGTGAGGTTGCTAGTGTTCATGCCTCGGTTCATTTTGGTACTGCACAGGTTGCAAACTACCACTCTTTTGTCCTCTGCCCTTTCCTCAAAAAAGCACCATACTGCGGAACAACTACCCCTTGCTAAGGTTGATTTACGCATGGGGTGATCGGTGTAACGGTTGCGGGTCTGTTTGGTGTGGGCCGACTTCTCCCTTTTGCAACCCCACTGCCTCTTCCAGCCGGTTGCGGTGCTGCGGACCCCTCCCCCTCTGTACTGCTGTCCTCGCTCTGCTTTTCACCTTCCCATGTTGGGTCAATGACCTCATCGTCCAACACCTCCTCTTGCCCTTCCTCACTCTGATCATCCTCCTGTCTTGACCTAACCACAACCTTGGTAATGGCAGCAGGAGGTGGCAGCAGCAGCAGAGTGTGCCGGCTCCACCTGTGCGCACCGAGCCCAAACAGGCGCAAGCCAGCACCACCCCATCTAACAGAAGGTCAGTGAGTAAGTCGCCTGTTTGGGCTGACTTCACCCTGGCAGCAGACGATGTGACAATTGCCATCTGTCAGCTATGCCATGCCAGGGTGAGGACAGGGAGGTCTGTTCCTCGGCTCGGTACCGCTGTCCATACTCAGCAACTGAGAGTTAACCAATGACAGGAGTGGGAACAGATCCAGGATGGTCGTAGCAGCGCCAGCAGCAGTGCGCAGGGGACAGCAGCTCCTGCCACTGTCCTGCAGCCACCTAAACCGCTTCCAACAATGCATTCCCACTGCCCCACTCCCTCTCCTAGAGATACTGGTACCGGCAGCCATACCTCTGCCTCCTCTGCACCCTCCTCTATCACCTCCACTGCCATCCAGTGCCAGCCATCGGTTGCAGATGCATTTTAACGCACCGTGCCCTACACCCCCAGGGACCGACGCATGTGCTCACTCAATGGGCTCCTGGTAAGAGTTATCACTAATGTTGAGCACTGAATATTCGAACGACGAACATTTATTGCAAATATCGCAACTGTGAGAATATTTCAATTATAGTGCTATATATTAGTTTAATAATGATCTCGTAATATTCGCATATCAATACAGGCGTGGGTCGAAAACGAATATATAGCACTATAGAATATAGTGCTATACAGGGGTGTACACAGAAATCATTGGGCCCCATAGCAAGAATTTAGATTGGGCCCCCATGCCTGTTCCTTGTCCCTCCCACTATACACCCTGGCTCCTCTCACTACCCTCCCAAACTTCTCAACCTGCTCCATCTCATGCATCAGTATTTTGCTCTACAAAATGGCAATACTCATGCCCGGAACCCAACAGACCCATTATAGGGAATGGGATCTGGTAGGTTCTGGTGGTGTTCAGCATATATTGACAAGAATCTGGGGCATTACATGATGTAATACCACCCAACTTTCCTGCTGTCTAGCATGGCACATGCGCAAAGACATGAGAAATGTGTAAGGAAGTGAGTGCCCCCCTTCCCCCATCCTCTGTGTCATGCAGGACAGCTGGAAAGCTGAGTCACATTACATAATAGCACCCAGCTTTCCTCCTGTTCTGAATGGCATATGTGCAGAGGAATAGCCTGGGAAAGCTGAGTGAAACCCCTCAACTACAAGTCCTCAACTACAAGTCGTCACTTACTTCATTACTGGTGGGGTTGTGGCAATCCAGAGGAATTAGGCGTGATTGAGCTAACAGGCGGGAGGCGGAGCTAACAGGCAGGGCTAGCAGACGGGAGACAGGAAGATAGACAGGGGCGGGGACTCTCCTTCACTGCGGGCCCCTCTTCCTTACAGGCCCCATAGCAGCTGCATGGTCATGATTACTCCCTGCTTAAGTTGCTTGACAAGCAACTTAAGCAGGAAGGAAGCATAACTTCAGATAGAAAAAAATTACAAATATTCTAAAAAACTTGAAGTTAAATATAACTAATATTCAAATTTGCGAATATTCAACAAATATTTTACAAATTATTCGTGAAATATTGTGAATTAGAATATGACACCACTTTGGCTTTTTGTGTTGAATAACTCAATTCAATTTATTAATCGTTTCAGCCCTAGTATAGTGTAACCCTTATTCCTCTGTGTGATCTCTAGACACTGCCCTCCATACATAAACCATATTGGAAAAATAGACCTCTCAGATACCAATTGGCACACAGCGCTCCACACTCTGCCCGCTCCGGTCTGCTTTCAGTTTCCATATCGGGCACATCGAGTCTGGAGAAGAATACTGTGTTAATGTAGCCTGCTGTGCCATGTGCTGATTCCTCCAAGCCAGAGGGCAGCAGGACTGGCGTGATTTAGCAGCGGCTCTTTCATCCTCCTTTTGTCTGTGAAGAGTCATGGTTACCGATGCTTGCACGATCTATACATGATCAGTGCCACACACACGCCGGATACCAGCCATCTGCAGCACCCAGCTGTCCTCTGCCCATCAGAGCACAGAAGCCAGTGAGGAACCAGCTTGCCTCGGCCCAGGAGTGAAAATGTCCCCGGTTCCCCTCCACTCGGTGATGACTCTGTCACAGTCCCTGGCTGCTGGCTGGGTCTTTAGCGGTTGCCATTAGTATGCAGCCGGGATCATTAATCGCAGGTCATGCTGAAGAATAAGCCTTTAGCTGCGAGGCTTGGCTACACATGGGGGGGTAGTGTCACACAGCCCAGGGCAGACTTCACCAGAAAGGAGATGACAGGCACCGGGGAGCACCTACACTGTCATCCAGCAGATCACAGTTTGTAGTCTGTTTTGAAGGCAACATGTTCTGGAGTTACATAGAACTGCCGGTAAATTTGCCCCAGAAACCAAATGCAGCTGTGCTTCATCTTTGTGGACTTGACATAGAAAATCAGATCCTATAGATTCCAAAGAAAACGTACAGTAATCTGGTCCTCTACAATGCAGATGTCTGAAGGGGGAGAAAATTTGCGGGCTTCCAGGGAGAGATGGGTAGATAGATTATAGCATGATGGACAACAAGCCCTGCATTATTCTCCCCTCCAGACATCTGCAGTATATTACTGTACGTTTATGATGAACTTAAAGGAATGTGAATTTCCATGTCAAGTCCATAAAGATGAAGCAAAGCTGCATTAGTTTTGTGGGGTAAGTTTACTGGCTGCTCTATGTAACTGGAGAACACAATTTGTCTTCAAAACAGACTACAAACTGCGCTCTGCTGGATGACAGTATAGGTGCTCCACGGTGCCTGTCAGCCCCTTCCTGGTAAAGTCTGCCACGGGATATGTGAAACACTACCCCCCATGTGTAGCCAAGCCTTGCAGCTAAAGGCTTATTCTATAGCATGACCTGCGATCAATGATCCAGCCTGCGCACTGGAGACAGCCGCCAAGGACCCCAATAGCAGCCGGGGAACGTGACTAAGTCATCACCGAGGGGAGGGGAACTGATCCGGGGACACTTCCACAACCTGGCCAAGGCAAGTTGGTTCCTTGCTGGCTTCTGTGCTCTGACCTACAGAGGACGGCTGTGGCGCTGATCATGTATGGGTCGTGCCATCCACGGTAACCATGCCTCTTCACAGACAAAAGGAGGATGACAGAGCCGCTGCTAAACTATGACAGTCCTGCTGCCATCTGGCTTGGATGAATCAGCAGCTGGCTGCGTTACCGCAATATTCTTCTCTAGATTAGATGTGCCCAATATGGAAACTGAGAGCATACTGGTGCAGGCAGCGTGTGTAGATAATGTCGTACTAATTTATTGTGGGCTGTACAAATGTAAGATGCAATCAATAAACTATTTGGTCAAATGAAAATATTGTATTATGTATGCATGGGAGTACATTCCTGCTGCAAACAAAGAACCTGCTGCTGCTTTCAGAGGTGTCTAAGTTTATTTTTGTTGTTGCCCAGGTCTGGTGGGGGCCCATTCCTGGGAACACATTCCTGCTGCAAATCAAGAACCTGCTGCTGCTTTCAGAGGTGTCTAAGTTTTGTTTGTTTTTTGCCCAGGTCTGGTGGGGGCCCATTCCTAGGAACACATTCCTGCTGCAAAGAACCCATTGCTGTCTGTTCCTGCTGAGTTAGGCCGAGCTATGTGTAGGCCTTAGACTCAACCAATACCATGTACCTGCTGCTGCTGTCTGTCCTGAGCTTGTTGAGTTATGTGTTGGCCGTATACTCCCCCGTTACCGTTATCTGCTGCTGCTGTCTGTCATGATCTTAATGAGTTATGTGTCGGCCTTGTGCTACAGCATTCCTATTTCACCGCTGCTGTCTGTTCTGTTCCTGTTGCAAAAAAGAACCTGCTGCTGTCTGTTCCTGCTGAGTTAGGCCAAGCTATGTGTAGGCCTTAGACTCAACCATTACCATGTACCTGCTGCTGCTGTCTGTTCTGATCATGTTGAGTTATGTGTTGGCCTTATACTCCACCATTACCGTTATCTGCTGCTGCTATCTGTCCTGATCTTGATGAGTTATGTGTCGGCCTTGTCCTACAGCATTGCCATTTCTCTGATGCTGTCTGTTCTGTTCCTACTGAGTTAGGGACAGCTATGTGTATGCCTTATACTACCTCGTTACCATTTCCCTGCTGCTGTCTGTTCTGTTTCTGCTGAATTAGGCCCAGCTACGTGTACTCCTGATACTACAGCATTAGCATTTTACAGCTTCTGCTATCTGTCCTGATATTACAGAGTTAGGCCCAGCTATGTGTATGCCGTATACTACAACGTTACCATTTACCAGCTGCCGCTGTCTATCCTGATATTGCTGAGTTAGGCCCAGCTATGTGCATGCCCTATACTACAGCGTTACCATTTCCCTGCTGCTGTCTGGTCTGTTCCTTCTGATTTAGGCAAAGCTCTGTGTATGCTTTAAACTACAGCGTTACCATTCACCTGCTACAGTCTGACCTGCTTCTGCTGAGTTTGATCTAGCTAGGTGTAGGCCTTATACTATATCCTTAACAATAATTTGCATCTGCTGGTTGTCCTGATACTTCTGAGGACTACCAGCATGGACCTCTTATTCGCCCTTGGACTTTATCAAGTATTGACTATTAGAATTCTCTAAAACTGTTGTGCATGCTTAATTTTTTGCGCATGTGCTCTGTTCATCATAGATTGTCAATATTTATATATATATATATATATATATATATATATATATATATTTTTTTTAACTATTAATATTAATTTGAATAAAATATAATCATGTGGTGTTACGCTTCATTCACCCCAAAAACTTTTTTAATTTATTTTATATTTTATAGTTTTGCTTTACTTGGGTTTTGGGGCGGCCCTAGTTGGAGTTATTACAAAAATTTGGTGGGTACCGTATGTGGGTTTCACTTGTCAAAAAGTCTTGTGCAGTCAACATTGTACAGGACTGATTGAGGACCCTAATTAACCACTTAACACAAAACGCAGTGCATGTATGGCGGGGTATGCATTGCCAGAATGCATTCCACTGTACATGCACGGCAGACTGATCGGGTGGGCACCGGAGCAGTGCGCACCCGATCACTGCAGGGGTCCAGCAGTCCCTGGTAGCCAGGCCCCTGCTGTATCCACCGACATCGCTGTTTACAGTGATGCCAGCGGATTAACCCCTTCTATGCCACGGTCCCAGCTAACCGCGACATAAAAGTTCTTTCCGGCAGGTGAAGGAGTGTATTGAGTGTGCGCTATGCCGGGGGGTCTCGATGTGTCAGAAGGCAGCCCGATGCCGTGCAGAGGCTGCCTAATGCCTTGAACGGCATCGGGACCTGCCTTCTATGGGTGCCGAGGAGATCCAGCCTCAGGCTGGGTCCCCTAGGCAACCTGTTAGTGTATGACTCAGTATCATACACTAAAAGGCAATGCATTACAATACAGATGTATTGTAATGCATTGCAAAGGGGATCAGACCCCCAAAATTTGACGTCCCAGAGTGGGACAGAAATGAAGTTTAAAAAAAAAAGTTTATAAAAAAAAAAATGGAATAAAAAAATATAGTTTTAAGTTAAAAAAAAGAAAAAAAAAAACGCCCCTTTCTACTGATTTTATAATAAAAAATTGGAAAAAATATGCACAAATTTAGGTATCGCCGCGACCGTAACAACTGGCTCTATAAAAATACCACATGACATAACCTCTCAGGTGATCAACATAAAAAATAATAAAAACGGTTTCAAAAAAGCAATTTTTGGGTCACCTTACATCACAAAAAGTGTAATAGCAAGCGATCAAGAAGGCATATGCACCCCAAATGTGTACCAATCAAACCGTAATCTCATCAAGCAAAAATGATACCCTACCTAAGAGAATCACCCAAAAAATAAAAAAAAACACTTGGCTCTCAGACTATGGTGACACTAAAACACAATTTATTTTTGTTTCAAATAAGATATTTGTGTATGAAATTTAAATAAATAAAAAAAGTATATATATATTAGGTATTGCCACATCCGTAACAACCTTGTCTATAAAAATAACACATGATTTAACCCCTCAGGTGAAAAACGTAAAAAAATATATAAAAAAGTGCCATTTTGTCACCTTACATCACAAAAAGTGTAATAGCAAGTGATCAAAAAGTAATATGCACCCAAAAATTGTACCAATCAAACCGTCGTCATCTCATACTGAAAAAAATGAGACCCTACATAAGACAGTCGACCAAAAAATGTAAAAAAAAAACTATGGCTTTTAGAATATGGAGACACCAAAAAATATTTTTTTTCAAAAATGCTTTATTATGTAAAACTGAAACAAACAACCAAAAAAATATCATATTTGGTATTGTCGCGTCCGTAACAACCTGCTCTATAAAAAGTAGCTCATGATCTAACCTGTCAGATAAACGTTGTAAATAACAAAACATAAAAACAGTGCCAAGACAGCTATTTTTTGTTACCTTGCCTCACAAAAGGTGTAATATAGAGCAACCAAAAATCATCTGTACCCTAAAATAGTACCAATAAAACTGCCACCTTATCCCATAGTTTCAAAAATGGGGTCACTTTTCTGTAGTTTCTACTCTAGGTTAAAATTATCACAGTGAAATCTGCCCTTCAAAAACCATATGGCGTTCCTTTCCTTCTGTGCCCTGCCATGTGCCCGTACAGCAATTTACGACCACATATGGGGTGTCTCTGTAAACTACAGAATCAAGGCAATAAATATTGAGTTTAGTTTGGCTGTTAATCCTGGCTTTGTTAGCGGAAAAAAAATGATTAAAATTGAACATATTGCCAAAAAAAGTCAAATTCTGAAATTTTATATCCATTTTAAATTAATTCTTGTGGAACACCTAAAGGGTTAACAATGATTGTAAAATCAGTTTTTAATACCTTGAGGGGTGTAGTTTCTAAAATGGGGTCAATTTTTTGAAGTTTCTACTCTAGGGGTGCTTCAGTGTGGCTTCAAATGGGACATGGTATCAAAAAAACAGTCCATCAAAATCTGCCTTCCAAAAACCATATGGCATTCCTTTTCTTCTGCACTCTGCCGTGTGGCCATATAGCATTTTACGACCACATATGGGGTGTTTCTGTAAACTATAGAATCAGGGCAATAAAAAAAATATTGAGTTTTATTTGGCTGTTAACCTTTGCTTTGTTAGCGGGAAATTTTTTTATTAAAATGGAAAATCTGCCCAAAAAGTGAAATTATGAAATTTTATCTCCATTTTCAATTAATTCTTGTGGAACACCTAAAGGGTGAACAATGATTGTAAAATCAGTTTTTAATAACTTGAGGGTGTGTAGTTTCTAAAAGAGGGTCATTTTTTGGTGGTTTCTATTGTAAGCCTCACAGACCTGAACTTGTCCTTAAAAAGTGGGTTTTGGAAATTTTTAGGAAAAATTTCAAGATTTTTTTTTAAACTTATAAGCCTTCTAACATCCTCCGAAAATAAAATGTCATTCACAAAATGATCCAAACATGAAGTAGACATATGGTAAATGTAAAGTAATAACTATTATATGTGAGGTATCACTATCTGTTTTATAAGCAGAGAAATTGAAATTTGGAAAGTTGCAAAGTTTTCAAAATTTTTGGTAAATTTAGTATTTTTGTATAAATAAAAATGAAATATTTTGATTCAAATTTTCCACTGTAATGAAGTACAATATGTGATGAGAAAACAATCTTAGAATGGCTTGGATAAGTAAAAGCGTTTTAAAGTTATCACCACAATATTTTTTTACAAACAGGCCTCTAAGGCAACTTTTTCAACACTTCATGGAGGTCTGACATTTCCTTAATTTTTTTTCTATGTAGCACCTCCATTTGGCGCAGCTGCCTCTGCATGTCCTGCAGCCACCTCCGCATGTCCTGCATGCCTGCATCATGTTGGGCTTGCAATTGGGCCATTTTTTACCCTCCTGGCGGGGGCTGGTGACAACCTCCTCCTCCTCATCAGGAGCCGGGTGTGTGGAATCTGGCTTCTGGGAGGGACCAGACTCTGCACCCTCCACCTCCTCACCCACTTCAGGTGGTGTTGTTGGTGTCTCAGGCTCTTACTGGGAGTGTCCCGCCTGGTCTCCCTCCGACTCCTCGCCAGACACCACCACCACCTCCATCTTGTCCGTTGACGGCCTGTGACGGACTAAGGGAAGTGGAACCCCTGCAATTACCAATGTTCAGAATTTAGACAAACAACTCAGAACATATGCAAATTCACCCCTTAATGACCGGGACATTTTTCACCATTCTGGCCAGGCCATTTTTAGCAAATGTGGTAGTAACTATAAAAATCTTTTACTTATCCAGGCCATTTTGAAGTTGTTTTCTCGCCATATATAGTTTTTCATGACAGTGGTAAAATTCATTCTCAAATTTTTATATAAAAAAACCCCCAAATGTACAAAAAAATTTGGAATTACGCTTCTTGTGATGTAAGGTGACAAAAAATGACTTCTTTGACACATTTTATATATATTTTTTTTTTACGGTGTTCATCTGAGGGGTTAGGTCATGTGATATTTTTATATAGCTGGTTATTACTGACATGGTGATACCTATTATGTATAGTTTTTTTGGGGATTTTAGATTACACAATAATAGCATTTTGGAACCGAAAATAATTTTAGTTTTAGTGTCTCCATATTTTGGGAGCCATATTTGTTTAATATTTTGGCTGATTGTCTTAGATAGGGGCTCATTTTTTGAGTGATGAGATGACGGTTTTATTGGTACTCTTTTGGGGGTCATATGCCGTTTTGATCGCTTGGTGATGCACTTTTAGTGATGTAATGTGCCAAAAAATTGTTTATTTAGCAGTTTTTTTTTTATGGTGTTCAACTGAGATATTTTTGTCGATACGTTCAATACGGACTCGTCGATACATAATATGTCTACATTTTTTCCCCCTATTTTTTCCAATTTTTTATTAACTTTATTTTGGTAAAAGGACGCTTTATTTTTCTAATTGGATATATATATATATATATATATATATATATATATATATATATATATATATATATCTATTATATATATATAGTTTTTGAAACCTTTAATTTTTTACTTTTTTTTCAGTTTATTTTTTGTCCCCCACTGCGACTTCAACTGTTGGGGGTCTGATCCCCTTTACAATGCATTAAAATAATTCTGTATTGTAATGCATTGGCTGTACGTGCATTACCAGTGTAATACAGGGGGCTCGATATCACAGGCCCTCCCAAAAGGCAGCCACGATGCCTAAAGAAGGCATCAGGCTACCTTCCCTGCCATTGGGTTCCTGTCACAGCAGTGAGGGGACCTGATGGACACCCCGCACATGTTTGAAGCTCATACGTGCCGCGGTCAGCAATGACCGTGGCCGTGCAGGGGTTAATGCGCCCGGCATCGGTGATTTCACCGATGCCAGCGCATACAGCAGTGGTCCGGCTATCGGTGACTGCTGGACCCCTGCCCCCGATTGAGCGGGCACAGCTCCTGCACTAGCCCAATCACCATGCAGTACATTTACATCACTGGGATTTAAGTCACGTCCAGATCTGACGCACACTTACGTCATCGGGCGTTAAGGAGTTAAGGATGTGATGTATCTAATGTAATGATGTACAGGACTACAGAATGATGATTGCAGTTTATGTATATACACACACACACACACAAACATACAGTTGCAAGAAAAAGTATGTGAACCCTTTGGAATGATATGGATTTCTGCACAAATTGGTCATAAAATGTGATCTGATCTTCATCTAAGTCACAACAATAGACAATCACAGTCTGCTTAAACTAATAACACACAAATAATTAAATGTTACCATGTTTTTATTGAACACACCATGTAAACATTCAAAGTGCAGGTGGAAAAAGTATGTGAACCCCTAGACTAATGACATCTCCAAGAGCTAATTGGAGTGAGGAGTCGTCCAACTGGAGTCCAATCAATGAGATGAGATTGGAGGTGTTGGTTACAGCTGCCTTGCCCTATAAAAAACACACACCAGTTCTGGGTTTGCTTTTCACAAGAAGCATTGCCTGATGTGAATGATGCCTCGCACAAAAGAGCTCGCAGAAGACCTACAATTAAGGGCTCTTTCACACCTGCGTTCTTGTCTTCAGGCATAGAGTTCCGTCGTCTGGGCTCTATGCCGGAAGAATCCTGATCAGTTTTATCCTAATGCATTCTGAATGGAGTGAAATCCGTTCAGGATGCATCAGGATGTCTTCAGTTCCGGAACGGAACGTTTTTTGGCCGGAGAAAATACTGCAGCATGCTGCGCTTTTTGCTCCGGCCAAAAATCCTGAACACTTGCCGCAAGGCCGGATCCGGAATGAATGCCCATTGAAAGGCATTGATCCGGATCCGGCCTTAAGCTAAACGTCGTTTCGGCGCATTGCCGGATCCGACGTTTAGCTTTTTTAGAGTGGTTACCATGGCTGCCGGGACGCTAAAGTCCTGGCAGCCATGGTAAAGTATAGCGGGGAGCGGGGGAGCTGCATACTTCCCGTCCGTGCTGCTCCCGGGGCGCTCCAGAGTGACGTCAGGGTGCCCAACGCGCATGGATGACGTGATCGCATGGCACGTCATCCATGCGCATGGGGCGCTCTGACGTCACTCTGGAGTGCCCCGGGAGCAGCACGGACTGTAAGTATACCGCTCCCCGCTCCTACTATGGCAACCAGGACTTTAATAGCGTCCTGGGTGCCATAGTAACACTGAAAGCATTTTGAAGACGGATCTGTCTTCAAATGCTTTCAGTACACTTGCGTTTTTCCGGATCCGGCGTGTAATTCCGGCAAGTGGAGTACACGCCGGATCCGGACAACGCAAGTGTGAAAGAGGCCTAAGAATTGTTGACTTGCATAAAGCTGGAAAGGGTTATAAAAGTATCTCCAAAAGCCTTGCTGTTCATCAGTCCACGGTAAGACAAATTGTCTATAAATGGAGAAAGTTCAGCACTGCTGCTACTCTCCCTAGGAGTGGCCGTCCTGTAAAGATGACTGCAAGAGCAGAGTGCAGACTGCTCAATGAGGTGAAGAAGAATCATAGAGTGTCAGCTAAAGACTTACAAAAGTCTCTGGCATATGCTAACATCCCTGTTAGCAAATCTACGATACGTAAAACACTAAACGAGAATGGATTTCATGGGAGGATACCACAGAGGAAGCCACTGCAGTCCAAAAAAAAACCATTGCTGCATGTTTACAGTTTTCACAAGAGCACCTGGATGTTCCACAGCAGTACTGGCAAAATATTCTGTGGACAGATGAAACCAAAGTTGAGTTGTTTGGGAGAAACACACAATACTATGTGTGGAGAAAAAGAGGCACAGCACACCAACATCAAAACCTCATCCCAACTGTGAAGTATGGTGGTGGTGGCATCATGGTTTGGGGCTGCTTTGCTGCGTCAGGGCCTGGACGGATTGCTATCATCTAAGGAAAAATGAATTCCCAAGTTTATCAAGACATTTTGCAGGAGAACTTAAGGCCATCTGTCTACCAGCTGAAGCTCAACAGAAGATGGGTGTTGCAACAGGACAATGACCCAAAGCATAGAAATAAATCAACAGAATGGCTTAAACAGAAGAAAATACGCCTTCTGGAGTGGCCCAGTCAGAGTCCTGACCTCAACCCGATTGAGATGCTGTGGCATGACCTCAAGAAAGTGATTCACACCAGACATCCCAAGAATATTGCTGGACTGAAACACTTCTGTAAAGAGGAATGGTCAAGAATTACTCCTGACCGTTGTGCGGTTAAAGTTATTGCTGCCAAAGGAGGTTCAACCAGTTATTAAATCCAAGGGTTCACATACTTTTTCCACCTGCACTGTGAATGTTTACATGGTGTGTTCAATAAAAACATGGTAACATTTAATTCTTTGTGTGTTATTAGTTTAAGCAGACTGTGATTGTCTATTGTTGTGACTTAGATGAAGATCAGATCACATTTTATGACCAATTTGTGCAGAAATCCATATCATTCCAAAGGGTTCAAATACTTTTTCTTGCAACTGTATATATATATATATAGAGAGAGAGAAAGTGTGGGCAGCACCACTATCTGTAAAGTATATGCGGAGTGCCAGCGGCTGGGTAGGCGATCCACCTCCAAACGTATAAAAATAAGAAATTCCGCAGCACATCCAGGTTGTAAGAAAGTAAAAAAAGACTTTATTCACCAAGCATGCGACGTTTCAATCCTCTCAATGGGATTTTCCTCACTGCCTGAGGAAAATCCCATTGAGAGGATTGAAACGTCGCATGCTTGGTGAATAAAGTCTTTTTTTACTTTCTTACAACCTGGATGTGCTGCGGAATTTCTTATTTTTATATATATATATATATATTTATGTGTTTGTAAAATGCACAAAATCAGCTGGTTATATCATACATTTGTACCTCGCTGTGTGTATAAATATATATATAAACTCATGGCGAGGTAGAGATGTATGTATGATGTAACCGGATGATTTTCTACAAGTCACACCAGTTAATAAGCAATCATTTGTAAAGGGTTGAAATACTTATTTTCATAACTGTATATATACATTACAGAGTGCTGTAGAAAGATACAAAAGTAATGTAAGCATTGTACCTGGGTATCTCTCAGAATGTATCTCACTCACAATGGCCTGCTTCTCTGCGTGGACCCAGGTGCGGTCGTAGCCCCACCGCAACATGAGCTGCAGGATAAAGACACAACCATATAATCCCAATTTTTTTTTAAATACAAGTATTGAAAATAATGTCCTCAACAAAACATCAAAAAGTATTTAAGTCTTTGAACGGGAAACATTTTTTCGATTTAATGTTACCAATATAAGATTGTATTGTATTGCGATTGTATGTGTGTGGGGTCTGAGCAATCGGTTATTAGCCATGTACCTGTCTAGTGAAGTGACGGTATGGTATGAGGTATACATGCTACTGACATAGTGCTGTGATGTCACAACAATACTTAGTGCACCAATCAGTAATATCTACTTACTGTACACCTGATAAAAAGTGGTTATATGTATCACAAAAAAATATTCTGATTATAAGTGCCGATTTTTGCAATCGCAAAATTTTTTATAACACTCATCTGCATATAAAGCGATTGTTCTAACATGAATGTGAAAAGTAATCAAATACACTGCTGTAATGTCAAATTATTTACAGTGATCATTATTTCTTCCTCACTTTCGCGAAAATTGCTTCCCACCATCTTTTCCAATCTTCTCAAACTTCGGGTAGTTTGAACATAGTTCCGGAATTAGGCCACGCCCCTTGCTCATGCGCATTACGCAAATTTTAGTGTGCAAAGAAAGTGAATTTGCAAATATATGATGAATATTCGTCCATATATTCGTAAAATATCGCAAAATCGAAAATTGCCCCTGCCACTCATCACTAGCACTAAATACACTCTCAGACAAGGCGTAGAGCGCCAGTTCGTGCCACGTGTCCAGCTTGGACACAAAGTGGTTGTAAGGCACTGAGGGATCATTGAGGATTCGGACACAGTCTGCTATTTACTCCTTCACCAGCTTCCAAAATGTTTCCTTCCTTGTGACACTAGGCCGTGCATCAGAGTGAGGGTGCTGGCGGGGTGTCATGAAACTGTCCCAGGCTTTGGAGAGTGTTACCCTGCTTCTGTTGGAAATGCTGTGTGATCCCCTTGTCTTCCCTCCTTGGTTGACCAAGGAACTACGGACTCTGCCACCAGAGTTGTCAGATGGAAATTTTTGGAGCAATTATTCAACAAGGATCTTCTGTTATTGCACCGTTTTGATCATCATCTCCTCCAGAGGTATGAGATGAGAAGTAACGGGAGTCGAGAAGGGTGAACAACCAGAAATCCGTGTTGTCTAAAACACGTATAACACGCGGGCTGCGGGAAAGTCAGCCTAACATGAAGTCAGCCATATGTGCCAGAATACCAACAGGCAAGACTTTGCTGTTTGCATCAGGAGGATGACTCTCAATCTTCTCATCCTCTTCCTTCTATTCTGCCCACCCATACTGAACAGATGGAATTAAACTTCCATGGGTACTACCCTCTGTAGTGGAAGCAACCGTCTCCTCCTTCTCCTCCTCCTTTTCCTCCTCTTCATCGTCCAATTCGCTCTGAGAAGATGAACTGAGGGTGGTCTGGCTATCACCCTGTGTAATGTCTTCCCCCATTTCCACCGCTTCCACATGCAAAGCGCAATCCTTAATTGTGAGCAGCGAACGTTTGAGTAGACGTAGAAGTGGGATGTTTACGCTGATAATAGCGTTATCGCTTCTCACCATCTGTGTTGATTCCTCAAAGTTTCTTAAAACTTCATAGAGGTCAGACATCCATGCCCACTCCTCGCATGTGAATAGTGGAAGCTGACTGGAAAGGCAACGACCATGTTGCTGCTGGTATTCCACTACTGCCCTCTGCTGCTCACAAAGCCTGGTCAATGCTGTCACCAGGGGCTAATAAAAAATTACATGGAATTTCACAGGTATTTGGGATGAGGAAACGTTATACAGGAGAGGTACCACCGGTAATATCACTGTCCGCAGCGTCTATGGAAAAAGTAAACTGGATGTCACAGATATTTTGGAAACATACATTGGAAATATGGCCCTGGTAATTTCACTGTCAGAAGCGGACACCGTCTATTGAAAAAGTACACTATTTGTCACAGATACATTTTTTAAGCGCACACATTACACTGCAGATGTGGCACTGGTAATGTCACTGTCAGAAGAGGACACCGTCTATTACAATAGTACACTGTATGTCACAGATAATTTTCTTAGCACAAGCGTTACACTGCAGATATGGCACTGGTAATGTCACTGCCAGAAGAGGGCCCCGTCAATTGAAAAAGTATACTGTATGTCACAGATACATTTTTTAAGCACACACGTTACACTGCAGATGTGGCACTGGTAATGTCACTATCAGAAGCGGACACCGTCTATTGCATGGATGTCAAACTCATGGCCCTCCAGCTGTTGCAAAACTACAACTCCCATCATTCCCTGATAGCTGCAGTATGCCCAGGCATGATGGGAGTTGTAGTTTTGCAACAACTGGAGGGCCACGAGTTTGACATCCCTGGTCTATTGGAAGAGTACACTGTATGTCACAGATACATTTTTTAAGAAGCGCACACATTACACTGCAGATGTTGCACTGATAATGTCACTGTCAGAAGCAGACGTCTATTGAAAAAGTACACTGTATGTCACAGATATTTTTTGGATGCACACAATTTACACTGGAGATGTGGCGCAGCTAATGCCACTGTTCGCAGCGTACTCTGTCTATGGAAAAAGTACGCTGGATGTCACAGATTTTTTTGGGATGCGCACACTTTACACAGGAGATGTGGCACAGCTAATGTCACTGTCCGCAGCGGACACCGTCTACGGAAAAAGTACACTGGATGTCACAGATATTTTTGGGATGCGCACAGTTTACACTTTAGATGTGGCGCAGCTAATGTCACTGTCCTCAACGGACACCGTCTACGATGAAAGTACACTGGATGTCACAGATATTTTTTGGATGCGCACACCTTACGCTTACGCTATATAGCACCCGATGACGCTTTCCAGCTAGCCAATCACTGTAATGCCAGTAACCAACATGTCTACAGCATTACAGTGAGGGCAATACTTACTTGCGCGTTTATTGGCTGCGTAGCAGCCAAGAAACGTGCGGGGAGGAGACTCGAGCATAGCATTGTGTTGTTTATTTCCGTTGTTCCGCACCGCAAATAAATATGACATGTCATATTTTTTGCGGTGCGGACAGACCATGGATCCATTCAAATTGAATGTTGCCCGCAATTGGGGCCCCCAATGCACGGAATGGCCGCACAACGGCCGTGTGCATGAGGCCTTAGAGAGCTCTTCCTCGAAAACCAAGACTTGTCACACATATTTTCATCCATTAAGCAGAGCTGAAACAGATAATATTAACAACATAATACCTGCTTATAATGATCTAATGGGCAAAACAAATTATTATTTCAGGACCGTTCTTGAATTCAACAATTATGATGTCATGGCAAAGCATTATTGCTGAGAACATATACTATGGCAAATATAGGACTTTTTGCACATGTAGAGAACATTGCATCCTTTTTATATTAATAAAATGTTTAAAAAATGCAGATGTTATTTCAGATTTTTTTAAAAGAACATGCATATTTTAGGACACTCCAATGATATTCATTTGCTTCACCTTCACAAATTCATGAGATTGCAGTAATAACAGAAAATCTTATAATGCCATCGATAGGACAATTTAATTTTCCTTAAAAAGTATTCCACTTTAGTTTGATTTTTAATCATCCCATTTTCCACTTTAATCTGGCTGCTGAAATTTTATAGTATAAGTAAATTATGTACTTTAACTAAAAGAAGAAAAATGGCACTTACAAAGCTCTTTAATTATGTAAAATATATTTAATGACATTGAACAAAACTACTGCATCTCATCAGTTGTACATTTTTTTAAAATATAATAAATAATACACCCCACATTTTACTGCTGTATAGTAATATATGGTTACAGCAAAAACAAAGCAAAATCCTTTTTTTTTATAATCATAGCGGTTCATTAAAAAGTGTGTTCACCTTTTGCAGGTCATATATTTTCATATCTGAATTTGCCATCGTATGGATCTGGGAAAGTGAAGGTTCTGTAGAACAATTTAAGTTTTACTACAATGTGTAATAAGCTTGGAGAATTTAAAAAAAATAAACTATTTTTACTTTGTAAGTTCAACCTTTTTGTCACAAAGTCTGTGCTGCTTCTAGTCAAAATCAGTGGGTCCTAACCTTAATAATAATAGGTAACTGTGTAGCTGCATAGTTGTCCTGAATGTACCTGTCTGACACTGATATCTATTCTTTTGGAGCAGCTGGACACTGCAGATATGACTGAAGACTAGGAAGACAAATAAACCACTGGATGTAAGGTATTAACACTTATATTACCCAAGACCACTATGGAAACAGGCATTGACCTCCTCTATTCTAGACTCACAAGGAACTTGGGTAATTAGAGATCACAAGCTATAGACCACCAAAGAAGAAACCCTCTATTTTATACTCAAAGTGAAAATAACTATAGCAGTTCCACTACATTCAATCATTGGGAAACTTAACATTAAAACATCCACTAGCCTAAACCATTGGAGAAACTTACATTAACCTGCTATATTAGTGCATCTAATAGGAGGCAGATTACTGTCCAAAAGTGTGATAATCGGGATGTGTTGTGTTAGCGGAAAAGCATTATTCTTCCTTCGGTGTATCACAACCTGAAAAGGGACTGAGATGCTGGAGTAAAAAGACTTTACTTCATCCAGACATTTCTCCTGGACTGTCTAATAAACCTAATTAGAAGCCATCTAAGACAATTTCTTTAAAAAGGTACAATCTACTCACACAGCCTGTGGAAGGACAAGTCACACTAACTAGAAAGTGAAGAGAAAACTTCACTTCATCTAGACAGTCCTTGTCTTTGGCTGTCTAATAACCCTAATCATGAGCCAGTTGAGAAAACTCCTTAAATAACGTATGATCTACTCACACAGGACTCTCTGCCAAGTCACTCTAATTTATGGGAAACTTGATCATTGGTATGAAATATGAAGAAATGTGTGAATTTTGAGCTGTTAATCAGTAGGATTTAGATAGCTAAGGGAGCTATAATATATAGTTATTGGCCAGACAGTCTAGGATTTTTAGTTTATACAGTATAACATAGCTTAGTCTGGCTTGGTGTGAGAAGCTGGTTGAGGCCTGTTTGAATGAGAATCATCTGATTTATAATGAAGTTTTTGAAATCCTAAATCAGTCTATCCCAGGAAATTGAGACTATATGAATAAAGTATCCTGGAAAACATTATACTCTCTACTACAATAGTCTGAAATGAATTTGAAATGTGTGTGTCTTATAGCATGGTCTCTTTTAGCCCAAAATATCACAATAAGAAGATACACAATTTTTCGCCAGGTGAATAATTTAACGCACAGTTTTATCGTTTTAGACACCTGGCTACATCTATTAAGTTGTTTTCCCTAGGACAGCAATAATGAAAGCAAATATAATATTATCTAGCTATTTCCCATACACCTGCATTATTAGGTAATAATTTATTCACACAAGAAGTGTATGCAAATAAAGAGAAATTCGATAAGGACTCAAGTAAACAAAAAGCATTTCTTCCATTTGAATATGACCATAGTGTACTATCCATGCTCATGTATGAGGGGGCTTATTTAGCTCATGTAATGAAAGAATAAAAGAAATTCCATGCCTCATTTAGGCTAATCATATTATACTTGTGGTCGGGGCGACGGCCCCTGATCGTACTAACCGGACCTTACCGATGGCTGGTTAATGTCGGGAGCCAGGAACGAGGGTAGGCCTAAAAGTGGGCCTACCCCAATGAAACCGAAGAAAAAAGGGGAGGGTGGGTGGGTTTACCTGGCTGCACGTCCCGCCTGCAAGTCACGCCGAGGTTATAAAGGCCAAGGGGGCGTGGCCTCGGCCCCTCCCACAAATACAGGCTGCCCGGCAGCCTTAACTACTTGTGGTCGGGGCGACGGCCCCTGATCGTACTAACTGAACCTTACGGATGGCTGGTTAATGCCGGGAGCCAGGAACGAGGGTAGGCCTAAAAGTGGGTAAAAATAGAGACACAGCATACTGCCAAAACACTTTATTGTATGATTACAGGGCAAGCGAGCAAAAAACATTGCAAATTTCCGATTGAGGATTTGGAACATACCTGGAGAAACAAGACGACCTCCAACGCCCCATGCTCCTGATGGCATGCGGAGGAATTTGGTGCCTAGAATGCGAAATGAGTGGCCTGAGATGGTTTTTGGATCATATCCTAACCCCGACACCAATGAGCGACCATGCGACACAAACTGCGATGTTGATAATGGACCCCCCTTGAATGGTAGCAGAGGACTAACCGAGGCTGCCGCCTAAAGCCCTAATGATAATTGCTGCAGTGCTTTGACCGGGCACCAGTCGTTGTGCGAAGGGTAAAACCTCACCAGTGTTGGAGGCCCTGTCTGTGCGGTCTTGGTAGAAGAAATGCTGAGTATAAAGTGGTCGTGATGCCAGGACAAATGCTGCTTTTGGAGATGACGGCCGCTCCTAACGGCAGCAGTGAATTCCCCGGGCCGGAGGAACCCGTAGAACCCTAGGTATAAAGGCAGCTTTGATGATGGTGCTGACTAGAGGCCCAAAAGGATTACAGTCCAGGGCCAAAGAAAGCTGCCTGAACATAGAGCTGGACAGGGGTTGCCAGACCACTGGCCTACTTGCACTGACTTTCTCAATGCCCCTGAGAGTGGCTTTGATGCCTTGTTGCGTGAAGAATGAGCCTCGGCGGGGTCGTTTAATGTGAACTGGTGTTGTACCCCTGCCAAGTAAAGGTGGACGGTGTTGGAAGATAGCCCGAGGTTGGAATGACAGTGAGCGATAAAAGCCATCATGAATGAAACGTCATCGACGTTGTCCTGAGGGTGTCCATTGGCAAAATCCCTGTAGATCCAGCCCGTGCGATAATTCCTGATGGTGTTCCCTGAGAGGCTTTGGTGCAATAGGTCTTTTGCTGTCCTGATCAATGATGCTAATCCCAAACTAGGTCGCTGTATGCTGGAATGCACGCCCCAGTTGTGTCCGCGTGTGGCATGTTCTGGAAAAAAACCTTAAGGTTAAAGCGGGACAGAGCATCGGCGGCCGTATTCCTGGAACCCTGAATGTGGGAGCACTCAAAGCAGAAATGATGCACCATTGAAAGTCAAACCAATCTACGCATGAGGGACATGATTTTAGGGGATTTTGCTCTGCCTTTGTGGATGATATCAACCAGGTCCTGACTGTCAGTGACAAACATCACCCTAGAATCTGGCCACTCGTGGCCCCACACATGAGCCGCTGCCACCAATGGATACAACTCTAATAGGGGGGAAGAGCCTCTTTGTCTACCGTGATATGAGATGGCCAGGAGCTGGCAAGCCAGTGATTCCCAAATATGGCTGCAAAACCCTTTGATGCGGCCGCATTCGAATAAACCGTGGGGGAGGAAGGGCACCGGGGGGGGGGGGGGGGGGTGAACAACCTGACCCCATTCCATGAGGACATAAACGTGTTCCACATGGACAGGTCCGCCATGGCCTGTTTGTCCAATCGAATGATACTGTCCTGTTCCGGGGCAGATGGCAGGAGCAGCAAGAGCCATGAAATGAAGGCACGTCCCTGGGGCATGACCCTCATGGCGAAGTTCAGCCTGCCCAGTAAAGACTGGAGATTTGTCTTGGTCAGGAAGCCTCCTGGATGGCCGACCGGATCTGTCGTAACTTCTCCTCGGGGAGCCTTGCTTCCAACCTAACTGAGTCAAGAATGACCCCCAGTAAGGTGATAGCCTTGAATGGGCCTACCGTTTTCCCTGGGGCGACAGGGACTTGAAGCGCGGAAAATAATTCCAACAAGGAGGACAAGCTAGAGGGCTGCCGGGAAGGGTGTTCTACCAGAAGGAAGTCGTCCAGGTAATGGATGCACATGGGGGCCTCCCCGTGCTTGACCAGGATCCGGTGCAGGGCCTGAGAGAGCTGGTCAAACAGGGCTGGTCAAACAAGGGCTGTTTGGAGCTCTTGGAGCCAAACGTCAAGCAATTGGCAAAGTAGTACGTGCCCGCCCACCTGATACCATAGTATTGCCAAAGTTGGGGATGGATCGGAAGAAGTTTGAATGCGTCCGCAATATCCGTTTTGGACAACCAAGCCTCATCAATTGAAGAGTATTTCACATTAAATTCTTCAGACGGTATGAGGGAGTTAATACTGGGCACGTTGGAAGAATGAGGAGCCGAGAGGTCATAGATAAGCCTTTTTTATTGGAATCTTTCTTGGCCACCACCCCGATGGGGTTGACCCTCCACACATCGAAGGGAATGGAATCGAAAGGGCCGATGAGGAACCCTTTGTCTAGCTCCGAGACAATCGCTGCTTGCACTGCCTCAGGATCCTGCCTGGCGGAAAGAAGGTTCTCACACTCCCAGTTGGACTGAGGGAGGACCACCAACCCCGTATGGAACCCTTGTGACAGACCTGTTAACAGATGCGTGACAAACTGGCGATCGAGATGACCCTTCAGGAGCGCCCCGAGGAGGTCAATGTTTATGTCGGTCAGTCACGGCTGCTTGGAGGATTTTTTTGGACATGTGGACCTGGGGTGAGCAGGGAAGCAGACCGTGCAAACATGGAGGGCCCTGCACCCACTGAACATACAGTGACCGAAATTAAAGTTATTGCATATTTGACTTTTGCCCAAATACACAATAGGTCTACCGAACTTATCCATGAGGGCTGGGCCCCTGGGGACCCCCGATGTGCCCGGAAGGGTTCTATCTGGTTGGGAGACCGCTTCATTGGGGCACCATTCTGTAGCATGAAAGATGGATTGACATGAACCACAAGTGGGGGCTCGAAGACCTGCAAAATGTCTGCAGAAGAGCTCCATGTCGAGCGTAGCCCAATTAGTCAAGAACTGAAATTGTGCAAGAGCGGCTGCTGCTTTGGTCGCGAAGGAACGATGATAATCGTAAAAAGCCGAGCCCCCATACTTGTGGCCTGATAGAGATACGAGTCAAGCTCTTCCCTCCTATTCGGCTGCGCAGAGCAGATGACATCCCTAAACAGACTGAAGGCGAGAACGAACTCGGGTATGGAAAGCTTGCGATTAAGGCGGGAATCTTTGGATTTCAACACTACTGAAACCTCTCCTAAATCAATAGTTTTGTTCTCATTAGCATCATGCGATGAGAATTGACGTCAGGTTGACTTCCTTGCCAGCCAATATATCCTTCCTGATATTTTCTGCCACAAAGTGAGCCGGGGCAAAGGCCGGAGGAGTGAAGGACATACCTGGGGAACCTGCCAGAGGCCATGGTGGGGTTGCCACAGGAGCCACTGGCTGCGAGACGGCAGAGGCCCTGGACTCGAGCTCCATGACCCTGGTCTGGATGTCTGCCCTTGAAGCAGCCAGACTTCCCATTGTGGTGTGCAACTGAGCCAAAGAAGTCTGAATTGTGGGTAACAATGCTTGATATACTGGAAGGTCCCGGATTAGACACCAGCAGTCTATACAGTTCCGCCTTTCTGGCCGACGCCGGGTGGCTGATGCCCCTTCTATTTAATTCTGCGATCAGCTTTGGAATTGTCCAATTCCTGAGGGATCCATGGCCAGCCAGACCGGAAACCTGGGACTCGGAGATGGACGAAGCGTCATCTATGTCCGAAGCCTGGGACATGTTGACCGCGCCGACTGACAAGATGAGCCAGGACACCACCTGAGGACTAAAACCTTAGTTACTATGTGGAAAGGAGACTGCAAGGAGACCACGCATGCTGAGGAAACCCTGGTGCAAGGGGGGGGAGTGCCCGACCACTACCAGGGGTGAGATGAGCCGACCATATGACTGTGGACGGAGCCCCGGGGACCAGTGCTGACACTTACCTGGGTATGGATATGGACGTGAATGGAACAGGTACCGTGGTGGAGGACCCGGACCCACCGATGGAGGTGGAGGCCTTGTTTTGGAAGGCCGATGGAATTGAAGCCCTCTAACGTTGCTGCCGCGTAAAAACAAAAAGGGGGGAGGGGGCAGGGGGGAGGAGCCGCCGTAGGTGCCTAGCAACCGGCAACACAAGCGGCCGAACGCTGAACGCTCTCGGAGCACGTGACCGACGGGGGCGAGTCTGAGCCATCTGGCCTGACACAGGATCCCGCAATGCTCCGGACCCGCCACCAGCTCCCCCTGCGCCCGACACCGGTAAGAACCCTGACACCCAGGACGAGCGGCCGTAACCGACGCTCGCACCGGCCACGACACCAGAACCCCCAGCTTACCTGTGCCCACCAGGCTTATACTTACCTAAGACGATCGCGGAGGTGCGGGACGTGCAGGGAACCAGGCATGTGAACGTACCCGGAAATACTTGGCTGCACGTCCCGCCTGCAAGTCACGCCGAGGTTATAAAGGCCAAGAGGGCGTGGCCTCAGCCCCTCCCACAAATACAGGCTGCCCGGCAGCCTTAACTACTAGTTTATGAGATGACACAAAACATTGTTTCACATTGCAAGTATATTTTTTTTAGCTTTTGTTAATTTAAATTCACAAGACAATCCAAAAAAGGGACAAAACTTGCAAACAGAAAAATCCACAAAACTTACAACCTTAAAACCTCAAACCACCCATCCTATGATATGTGCCCTGATAGGTAGAAAGACGAAAAGGAAAACAAAAATTAAATTTTCCAGAATAACACAAACTTATCCACCTCACCACAATATTTATAATGCATCTTTTTGGAAATGCAAAGCAAATTCGCCACATCCCTCGAAGTCTCAAAACCTAGGTGGTTCACAGTTTTTCTAATTTTTTTCTAATTACCTTCCTAGTAATCTGCAACGTCTTCATCCCTAAAACCACCTTCTTAACTTTCCTATTATACCACTCTTACTCCCAGTTATAATATTAATCAGATCAAATGGCATCACTATCTGAAAAATACTATTAATTTCTGTGATAAGTACAAAATATTTGCAATAATCTAGTTGTATTAGTCCGAGAAGCTCTCTGAATAATTTCCAAATTGTTCAACCATATATACTTAGGGATTGTAACAGACATTTTTCTCACATATGCATATTATTATCCATCATAGTAAACATATTTTGTTTACCCTACCAGGTATATAGCTTGGACAGTAATTTATTTGTAGATCTTGTATTGAAGACTTTAATACTGATGATTTATCCTCAGGATAGTTCATCAGTATCTGATTGGTGAGAGTCTGACACCTGGGATTCCCATGATCAGGGGTAGATTGGCCATAGACACTACAGGGAAATTTCCTGGTGGGCCTATGCCCCAGGGACACACACAAGTCCTCCGCTCTTCCGCTGAGCAGGTACATGATGAGCTCTCAATAGCAATTATTGCTGTGAGAATTAGGTGCTTATGTACCCTTCCAGCAACCACACATGCTTTCCTGAAACTGCACGTTGCTCATACCTCACCTCTTAAGCCCCTCTTATGCTCCATAGACAACTAGAGTAGGAGGACAGAAGACTGTAGCTGTTGATTGCCACCACAGAGGGACAGCTTTTGGGGCAGTATATTGTGCTACACTGTGTTGGTTCTGCTGGGATGGTATTTTGCACTATGCTATTGTTGAGCCCGCCTACTTGTGTTGCCCCACCTTCTGTTAATTTGGACCGGCCTACAATATGGGGCTGCTTTTAGTTCCTAGTCTGCCCGTGCCCACAATCAGCTGTTAGAAAAGGCACCCACGCTCGCAGTAGCACTGCAGCCTTCTCTCAGCTTCCAAGGCCAGTGACAACACATTCATTGGTCATGTGGCCTAGGTAAAGCTCTGCCCCATTACAGTGAATGGTATTGAGCACGATACCAAGCACAGCTGCTATACAACGTACGGCGCTGCTCTTGGTAAGCACGGAGAAGTCTGCACACTCAAAGGAATGCCGATGCCTTCTCAACCTAATTGACGGAGGTCCTGCATGTCAGACCCCCACCGAACAGATACACATGACCTATTCTAAGGATAGGTCATCAGTATTTAAGTCTTGGAAAACCCTTTTAATCAATATATCAAATAGCACATGGTGTTCCAATTTAAGAAGATTCTCACCTACAAATAACATAGAAAAGACATCAAATTATTTGTTTCATTTGTGTTAATAATTTAAATTTATTCTTAAACCTTTGCATTATTATTAATACTCCCTGTTTCTTCCAAAAGGGAGCAGATTGTAATAAGTCAGTTTCATATTTATCATTCACCCAGTAAATAAAAAAAATAAAAAATCACACTACCTTTATCGAAGGGTAATCCTAAAGTATTCAACCCAATCTAGACTACCCCCCTTCCTAAATGCAATTCTGTTGTAGTGCATTCAAAACAAGAAAGATCCAGGCTATTTGGTAACAAACGTAAGCCCTCAGATAGAATCACCATCTTAATCAAGGCGATTTGTGCCGAGAGCGATAAATGCTATTTCTGACGAATATTTATAATTTACCTTCATTTTATGGACCTAAAGAATCCATCAATTACAAGTGCATTCTGATTTCAAATATATTAATGCAACAAATTCAAAACTATTCAGGGATGTATAGAGGAGGAGATTTTTATTTTATTTTACCTCTACTACTAAGCATTATGAAACATTACAATTGTAGACTTACATCATCATTGCATAAGGTGAATAAGTTGAATAAGGTGAATGTTCTTAAAGAGAATCCATGCAAGACGCAACTAGAGCATATCATATGAATTCATACCTGAAATCCTGTTGTTTAAAGTCAGTGTTGTTTTTTATATATTTTTATTTTATTTTATTTTTTACATAATAATATACTGAATCATTGAAACTGGCCTGGACTATTGTATAGCAACTGCTCATGCATACATCAGTTGACAAAAGCAGAACTCAATCATATTGTGGGATCTACTATTGTCATTATGGCTAGCTCCTTCCCCCACAGAGAAGCTCATTCCTTTCAGAATTTCAGCTAGACATCAAGTAAAGACATTACTTCCCTGCTCCCTGCTGGGAGACCAGTGTGACTTCAAAAATCAATGGGGCTAGGTAGCTACAACTAGATTTTTTTCTTAAAAAAATAGATTTAGCTATTAGAGGCAGAATTCCGTCATATTGTAATGCAATTATGCTAACTTTTTTGACCTTAATAGTTTTATAAAAAATTAAGAAATTGTTGAATTTGGTGCATGTTTGCAAAATATTTCACTGGTGTTTAATATTGATCGCCCAGTGTGAGGAGAAACTAGAGATGTATATTTCATTATATGAGAAAAATAAAATGTTACACTATACATAGATCAAATTATAATGCTTTAAATTAGGCATCTTTCTGGATTTAAAGTGGCACTGCACTTTCAGTAAACTTTTTAAATGTCATTGCCACTTCTGTGAGAAGGTCTGTTAGATGTTCTTCTCTACCTGCATGACGTTCTTTGTTTTGGTTTCACTTTGTCATCTTCTTTCCTTCCCCCAGCTGTCACCTATTTACACTAATTGTCTCCCTTTATATTCCCTCCCATACTGCCTCACTTTGCGGTTTATACTTCTTCCTGGATTGTGTTCACTGCTGGAGTCTGCTTCTGCTTATTCCTCAGATAAGTCTGTTTCCTTTATTTGTGTTTCCTTTGCTGGCTTGATTCTAGGTGACCCTGACTCTGTCCGTATTAAGTGCAGGGAGCCAGCTTTCTGCAACACCATCTGTGACAGTCAAAGGGACATACTGTATCAAAAGTTTAAATCAGTTTTGGCCCATGCATTAAGACCCTCACCAATCTCTAGACTGAGGGGAGAGATGAGTTCTCACAGTTGCAAGACAGAAAGTGAGAGAGAATCAATAGACAGTCTATGGACCCATTTAGCTCCCATCTCGTGCAGCGAGAAGAGAAAGTGTGCTAAGCGAGAGCTTCTCTCCCATGATTCTAGAGATTGATGGGGCTCTAAGCGTTCAGACCTCCACCATCTAAACTTGTGATATGTCCCCATAACATTTCCAAAGTTCACTGAAAGTACAATGCCACTTTAAATAAAAAAATTCCACAGTCCAATATTCACAAAAATAACAGTACTTCAAATAAAAAAAATCAAAGAAGAATGAGAACATAAAATCCAGGGTTCTAAATTTAAATATGGATTTAAGTTTGTACCTTTTGTCGTAAGAAGGCCGTGCTGTGTTTAACCTTTTGATTGTAAACCAATTTGTTCTTTCGGGCTTTGATCGAAGCTAAGTAGAAAAACGTAACACTCAAACACTGAAAACCATACTAACTGTAAGACACTCTCCTGTTTGGCGGTCCACTGAGGCACCCAGGAATTCTCGTGGGGCTCTAGAGACTGCTTATGATAAACTTGTATGCGGAACAGTCTCGTCTGGAAATGTCTCGTCCCTAGGTACTACGTTACACTAACTTTTTCTGTGCATATGAAGTTTGGCCTGGTTTGGCTGTCCCTTGTAAGTTTTTCTGCACAAGCTATTATTTGGATTAATTACCTGCAAATGATTTCTGGTCTGGACTGTACTGCCATTATTTAATAAATCCACCATTGTTTAAACCATGTCTGGTTGTTTGGGGTTCTGAACCATTACAGAACAGTGGGCAACAACCTCCAGTCATCATGGATCGTATCCAGCAGCAATTAGTGGAATTGACCGGAGCAGCCAATCTCTTGATCCAACAGAGGATGAACATCTCTGCTGTAAATCTCAACAAGATTCATGCACAACTGGCAACAGTCATGGACGAGCTTAAACTCCTCCATCTGGGAATTCAGGGTTTGCCCGACCCGACTCCAGCAGAACCCTGAGTGGAACCCAAGATACCGCTACCTGAGGTTTTTTCGGAAGATATGCAGGAGTTTCTCAACTTCCGTGATTCCTGCTATTTATATTTTGAATTACATCCTGAATCTTCGGGAAATACCAAACAGAAAATCAGCATTGTTATGTTCCTATTGAGGATGGATCTGCAAGATTGGGCCTGTAATCTCCCGGAGGGAGATCCCGCGTTTGGCTCAGTAGAGACCTTCTTTCATGCCATGAGTGTATTATATGATGATCCGGACTGCACTCATACTGCTGAGACCCAGCTGGAACATCTCCAACAAGGACGACGCCAAGCAGAGGAATTTGCTGCAGAGTTCCATCACTGGGCCACTTTTACCAACTGGGGGGATGCCACTCTCTGGCACCGGTTCCTGTTGGGACTATCTGACCCTGTCAGAGACTTGTTATTATCTCTTCCATCACCACCATCACTAGATGTGGCAATCGATGTAGATTGTCGAATTCAGGAATGTCGTCTGGAGCGGGCTTCTTGCCCAGCCTAATACAGTCTATCTCCAAAAGCCAGTAAACTGGCTGAGGAACCCATGGAACTGGGGTCCTCTCGTCTTACCCCTTACCCCAAGAGAGGACTTGTCGCCAAAACGACGGTCTTTGCCTATATTGTGGAGGAGTTGGTCACCAGCTAAAGAGATGCCCATTACTCCAGCCGGGAAATGACAAATCCTAGTGGGAATCGAGGAGAACCCACTAGGTGCTCTGCTGCCTCTTCTTAAAAGAAGTCAGCTTCTCACACCCATTTCTATTGAATGGCAAGGGAAGGACCATCCTTTTGCCACCTTACTTGACTCTGGAGCTGCCGGAAATTTTATCGACTCTTCCCTGGTTTGACAGTTATTTTTCTCCCAGAAACTCTCACCAGCCAAATGCAATTATGACATCGGCAATAGAGAGCTTCTGGGAGTTAAGTTGGCCTTTCAAGAGTGGAGACATTTGCTAGAGGGTGCTGAACATCCCATTACGGTTTACACCAACCACAAAAACCTTGAATACATTGAAGGTGCCAAGAGGTTAAATTCTCATCAAGCTCGTTGGGCATTATTTTTCACTCATTTTAATTTCCAGTTAACTTATAAACCGGGACCCAAAAATGTAAAAGCAGATGCCCTCTCCCGTTGTTTCCCAGAGGTCATTTCGGTACGTGACTCTGAGCCTGAGCCCATTATTCCTGCGAGGTGTTTCTAGCCACTTTGAACACCCCAGATACAATGGAGACCTGAAGGTCGGCTGTTTGTGCCTGTAAACTTCAGGCTCAGCGTCATACAACAGTTACATGATTCTTAGTTGGCTGGGCATCTGGAGATAAAAAAGACCATGTCCCTTTGTGAACGTCATGTCTGGCGGCCTAAGTTTTTTTTATATCAAAGCCTGCATTAAGGCATGTAATATTTGTCGACTAACTGCAAAAATATCGGCCTAGGAAGGATTTATAGAGAAGCATGCATGATTTTTTAGTAATCCTTGGATATATTCTGATATATTTTGATTATTCACCCCAAACAATTGGTAAAATTATGCATACACAAGATTTACATATAAAGATAATGAGCAATGTCAAGGCTTTCAAGCAATTGATCCTGAAAACATGGAAGAAATGCATCAAACCTCAAAAGTTATTGCAATAAGGACCTAACATCAGACTTGTAGAGGAAAGTCACCGATGATTAGGGATGCCATTTTTTGGGTGCCCCCCCTCTCCCCCCCACCACAGTTAGGTAGGCGGAGGTGCAAGGAAAGTACAGTGATAGTCCAACAATGAAAGTGAACATTGACAAACTATAAGAAAAAGGTTGTACAGGGTGGGCCATTTATATGGATACACCTTAATAAAATGGGAATGGTTGGTGATATTAACTTCCTGTTTGTGGCACATTAGTAAATGTGAGGGGGGAAACTTTTCAAGATGGGTGGTGACCATGGCGGCCATTTTGAAGTTGGCCATTTTGAATCCAACTTTTGTTTTTTCAATAGGAAGAGGGTCATGTGACACATCAAACTTATTGGGAATTTCACAAGAAAAACAACGGTGTGCTTGTTTTTAACGTAACTTTATTCTTTCATGAGTTATTTACAAGTTTCTGACCACTTATAAAATGTGTTCAATGTGCTGCCCGTTGTGTTGGATTGTCAATGCAACCCTCTTCTCCTACTCTTCACACACTGATAGCAACACCGCAGGAGAAATGCTAGCACAGGCTTCCAGAATCCATAGTTTCAGGTGCTGCACTTCTCGTATCTTCACAGCATATGCTGGTGTTTCCTGGAAACGCCCTAGAAATGGTGGACCTGGTAGAGCACTAGGAGGCTATTAAGAATGTAACAGGGGGTTATTTTGGGAGGGAGGCAGTCAAACCCTGTAAATCTCCATCCCAGACCCAGTGACTTGTGCCAACCAAACCCACCAGAGGTGTACCCTCTACGGACCTGGCTCCGATAGTCTGGTGGCGGTGTCAGGAGCCGGGCCATGTAAGCTGTCTGTCCCCATCAGGTGGAACCCATGGATACTAA
This sequence comes from Bufo gargarizans, assembly GCF_014858855.1. Lineage (NCBI taxonomy): Eukaryota > Metazoa > Chordata > Amphibia > Anura > Bufonidae > Bufo > Bufo gargarizans. The sequence continues at coordinate 259,548,787 of NC_058083.1, forward strand.
CTATGGCAGGTACCCCGAAAACTCTAAACCACTTGTGCCAGGTGAAGGTAGGAGACACTCCAGCGGAGGCTCTGCTGGACTCAGGGTGTCTGGTGTCCCTAGTAAGGGCTCCCCTGGTACGGTCAGCGGAGTATACTGGCCATAAAGTTGGGGTTATGTGCATCCATGGAGACTTAAAAGACTATCCCACCACCCTGGTGTCTCTAACCACAGGGGCTGGCAGATGGACTCACAAAGTAGCAGTTGACCCAAATTTATATTACAAACTCATAACAGGGAGACATTTCCCGGGCTTCCCAGCAATGTGGCCTGCTATGACAGTGACTGATACCTATAAGACAGGCGTAACCCTAGCAGAGTGGCCTGTCTCAGGGGGAGACCAGAACCCTGGGAACCTGAGACCAAAGGGCCAGCAGTAGGGGTGACTGCCACTTCGGTGGAAGAGGGGGAGACAACCCCGTTAAGTGTGATGGTGGGAGACGTGGAGGACTTGCCACCGGGTACTGAATTGGACTCCAAGGATAATTTTGGTACCGCCCAACATCGGGACCCAACCCTATCCCACGCCTGGGAAAATGTGTTAAAGGATAACGGTCACATTTAGACCATAATTTAAATTTTCATATATGTAGTTACTAATAACATGATATTCCAGAATCAGTTACTATTAGACTGACTTACCCCATATTTAATAAGATTCAGCACTTAGCAACCAGTCTGCATAAAACTGCAATTTCACTATTCAATTAAGATGGCCGCCACTGCCCTCACCCTGAGGCTAATCCCGCCTGCCCTCACTACCCACAATGCATTGAGCTCCTCACATGCACTAGCCAGTAACAATAGCCCCCCAAAAGTGTCAGTAATCAGAGCCCTCCCCCCTAAAGGGTTAATCTCCTGCAGCACAAAGGGGTCCTCTTACCACATGTTGCTTTCATTTATACACTGAGCAGATGGCAGATCTCCCTTCCCTGGTCTGCGCTGCTCCAACTGTGCATTCTCCAGCTCTGCTGAGTGAGGAAGCGGGTAAACCAACAATGGAGTGAGCCTATTGAACAGTTGGTGGTCCCCAAGGCTTATCGCGAGATTGTGTTATATCTAGCCCACTAACACGTTCTCGGGGGTCAACTGGGGCTGCAGATGACTCAGGATCAGTATTCTACAGAGGTTTTACTGGCCCAGCATATTCAAAGAAGTGGAAGAGTTTTGTAAGTCTTGTCCGACCTTCCAGATAACTAGCCACCAGCCACATTTCTGTAGTCCCCTAGCCTACCTTTTTATGTCCAAGGTGCTGCACATAAAACAGCTACGGAAGTCCGTTTACCATCCACAAACGGACGGTCTAACTAAACATTAAAAAATATGTTGAGAAAGGTAGTGTCTAAAGATGGGAAGGACTGGGACCTCCTTCTGCCCTATCTCATGTTCACAGTACGAGAGGTTCCCGTAGGCCTCTACTGATTTCTTGCCCTTGCCCAAACTGCTATATGGCAGACACCCCCCAGACATGGCAAAATGGGCGTGGGAACAACAACCCACTCCACATAAAAGTGTAATTGAGTACGTTACCCATATGCAAGATCAGACGGAGACAGTGTTGTCTCTTGTTATGGAGCAAATGGAGGCAGCTCAGCGAGCCCAGAGTCCGATCTATAATCGGCAGGCTCGGGTCCGGATCTTTAACCCGGGTGATCGGGTTTTGGTTCTGGTGCCGACCATGGACAGTAAGTTCCTGGCTAGGTGGTAGGCTGCTACCGTGGAAAGATAGGGAAACCTGTACAGAAGACAGCCCGCGGCCGAGTTTTCTAGCAGAAGATGTACCGGCCCCTCTGTCTGATGCAAGAGAGGTGGCTGTGTTCTCAGACCTCCCTGGACACACTTCCATAATCCAGCATGACATTGTCACTGAGCCTTGGCAAAAGTCTGATTTAAAACCATACCGCGTATCCGAAGCTTGGCAACAAGCCATATTGGAGGAAGTGCAGCTGATTTTGCAGCTAGTTGTCATTGAGGAGTCAAAAAGTGAGTGGGACAGTCCTATAGTATTGATACCCAAGCCGGACGGGACTTTTTGGTTTTGTAACGACTTTCGAAAACTTAACGAGGATTCCAAATTCAATGCGTATCCCATGCCCCGGGTGGATGAGCTCATCGAGAGGTTAGGACAAGCCCGGTATTTTTCTGTTTTGGACCTCACGAAAGGCTACTGGCAGGTGCCCTTAATGGAGGCTGCCAAAGAGAAAACTGCCTTCATCACACCTGAGGGGCTGTATCAATATAAGGTCTTACCTTTTGGTCTGCATGGAGCCCCCGACGCTTCGTCCACATTGTCGGTACGCTTTGGCTTACCTGGCCAATATTGTCATCCACTGTACCAACTAGGAAAGTCACCTACCCAAAGTGTAGGCTCTAGTGGAATCACTTTGAAAAGCTGGCCTAACCGCTGACCCAAAAGATTATGCAAAAGGGTTAGAAGAGACTAAGTACCTGAGGTATGTCATTGGGCACAGAGTCATTAAAGCCCAAGTGAACAAAATAGAGGCGATACAGAATTGGCTCCAACCTGTCACCACTAGGCAAATAAAGTAATTCCTGGGACTGATGGGCTATTACATGAGGCTTGTTTCCCACTGTTCTACTCTAGCTGCGCTCTTGACAGGGCTCTTGAAGGGACAAAAATCAGTGATGGTTCGTGGGATGATTGGGCGGAAGAGGCTTTTGCTGCTTTGAAGTCGGCCCTGTGTGGGTCACCACTTCAAGAGGGAGTTTGTGGTACAAATAGATGCCTACAAATTAGGCCTCAGTGCTGTACTGTCTCAGAAAGCACGCTCTGCATAGGCGCACACTCCTGATACCTTACGAGTTCAGCACAGGACTTTACATGGATCCCCACTAGGGTTGAGCAAACCTGAACTGTAAAGTTCGGGTTCGTATCGAACTTTAGGATTTTTGGACCCCGGACCCGAACCCGAACATTTCAGTAAAAGTTTGGGTTCGGGTTCGTTGTTCGGCGATTTCTCTGCGCTTTTTGAAAGGCTGCAGAGCAGCCAATCAACAAGCGTTTAACTGTGTGACCTTAGAAGCCATCACAGCCATGCCTACTAATGGAATGGCTGTGATTGGCCAGTGCAGCATGTGACCCAGCCTCTATATAAGCTGGAGTCACATAGCGCTGCACATCACTCTGCTGTTACTAGTGTATGGAAAGGATGTTGCTGGTGATTTCAGGGAAAGAATAGGACAAAATATGTGATCAGAACTCAAATATAACTCAGCGATCTACATACATTTAGTTGTGTTGATGCAGTGCACAATCTGTTTACCCTGCCTCGAGCCCAGTGACAGAAAAAAATAACTTTTATACGTCTGTTAGTTAGGTGGGCGGAGGCGGCCATTTTGATCAAGCTCAGTGCACCAGTATTGCATCTGTGCTTTTGTGACATTCAACTCCAAGCTTGAAATACTGCACTAATAATCTGGTTTAAAAAAAACACCCTTTTTTGGCAATATCCATCATTTGGTGCATTTGCAGGATTAGTCAGTGTGCAATTTAAGCTAGAAATACAGACATAATTTTCTGGATTTTTACAAACACCCTTCTTTTTGCAAAATACACTATTTTACAGCCCTAGCTGCATCTTCACGTGTGAAATTCAATCGTTTTATACAGCTTTCATATTCTGTTATAAAAAAATAAAAAACTTTTTTTTTTCAAAATACTTAAAGGGACACTGACAGGGCCAATAAGCATATTGAGGTATATATATGGCACTACAGGTCTTATAATGGGTATTACAATCATATAAGTATCCCCCCTGTCCACATTATACATACAGTAAACTTTAAGTTTTATAACCTGCTCCAACAGTCTTCAATCTGCCCAAGGGGCGGCGTTTCACCTCTCTTGCGCCCAGCCAGCCTCCCCCAACTGCCGCTTTGAAGTGCCACCCAGCTCATGAATATTCAGTTTGCTGGGCGGCTTCTGCGGTCCCCGCTCTGAAGCGCTTCGCTTAACAGTGCCCGGCGCATGCGCCGGATCTTGTGAAGTCCGGTACAGTAAGCGCCACCCAGCTCATCAATATTCACTTCGCTGGGCGGCGCTTACTGTCCCCGACTTCACAAGATCCGGCGCATGCGCAGGGCACTGTTCAGCGCAGCGCTTCAGAGCGGGGACCGCAGAAGCCGCCCAGCAAACTGAATATTCATGAGCTGGGCGGCGCTTCAAAGCGGCAGTTGGGGGAGGCTGGCTGGGCGCAAGAGAGGTGAAACGCCGCCCCTTGGGCAGATTGAAGACCGTTGGAGCAGGTTATAAAACTTAAAGTTTACTGTATGTATAATGTGGACAGGGGGGATACTTATATGATTGTAATACCCATTATAAGACCTGTAGTGCCATATATATACCTCAATATGCTTATTGGCCCTGTCAGTGTCCCTTTAATATTGCAGCCCTTGTTGCATCTGTGATTGTTGAATATAAGTTTTAAAAATGTGAATCATTTTCTGGCTTTGAAAATACACAAATTTTTGGCATTATCCAACATCTGGATTATTCAGTGTGCAATTTAAGCTAGAAATACAGCCATAATTTTCTGGGTTTTTAAAAACACACCTTTTTGGCAAAATACACAATTTTACAGCCCTTGCAGCATCAGCATGTGTGAAATTCAAAGGTTATATACTGATGTTATATTCGGTTATTAAACAAACACTCGTTTTGGCAAAAAAGTTAATTTTGCAGCCTTTGCTGCATATGTCATTGTGAAATACACACTTTAGATACTGTGATTATATTCAGTTATTTGAAAAACAGCCAGTGCCACATGCCACCCCGCAAACAGAGGGTCTGCCAGCAACACCACCACCTGGGTCACCAAGCATCTCCACAATGTCCCACGGAAGCGTTCAGCTCTCCATCTCCCAAACACTGGAGAGGAAGAGGAAGGTCCCCCTGTGATCTCTATCCCTGAATGCCAGCATTTCTAAATTACTGGCTTTTGAAATGCTGTCATTCAGTATGGTGGAGACGGATAGTTTTAAAGGCCTTATGGCGGTGGCTGTCCCACAGTATGTCGTGCCCAGCCGCTACTACTTTTCCAGTCTATCCATTTCTTCCCTGCACAACCAAGTGGGGGAAAAATCAGGTGTGCACTGCGCAACACCATCTGTGGCAAGGTGCACCTCACTACGGATATGTGGACCAGTAAGCACGGTCAGGGACGTTAAAAATCCATAACAGCACACTGGATAAATGCAGTGGCGGCTGGGCCTGAGATAGATAGAAGTTTGGCGCATATCCTTCCACCACCGAGGATTGCAGGGAGCTTCAGTTTGCCTCCTGTTGCTTCCTCCTACTACTCCGCTTCCTCATCCTCTACCGGCTCCTCATGCAGTCAGCGTAACACCTTCACCACCAACTTCAGCACAGCCAGGGATAAACGACAGCAGGCAGTTTTAAAACTTATCTGTTTGGGGGACAAACCCCACACCGCGCAGGAGCTGTGGACGGGCCTTGGACAACAGACCGAAGAGTGGTTGGTTGCAGTGTGTCTCAAGCCCAGCCTGGTAGTGTGCGATAATGGGCGAAATCTCGTAAAAGCTCTGGGACTAGCCGGTTTTACGCACATCCCTTGCCTGGTGCATGTGCTGAATTTGGTAGTGCAGAGATTCCTTAAAATTGACCCCACAGGAGGAGGAGGAAGAGGGATCATTTCATAGGGTTTACGGCCAGTCATTCACAAGTGGCTCCGAGGGTGTGTTCCTGCACCCACAAATGCCAGGTACACAATTGTCCAGCTGGGGCACAGTTCTGGAGGATGACGAGGTGGAGGATGAGAAGATGGAGGAGGAGTAACCTAGTTCACAACAGGGTGGCACCCAGACCAGCTCATGGCCAACACTGGTGCGTGGCTGGGAGGATACACAGACAATACACCTCCCACAGAGGACAGCTTTTAGTTGTCTCTGGGCAGCCTGGCCCACATGAGCGATTACATGCTGCAGTGTCTCCGCAACGACCGCCGAGTTGCCCACATTCTAACTTGCGCTGATTACTGGGTGGCGACGCTGCTGGATCTCCATTACAAGGACAACATACCAGCGTGATCATAAGATGCGTGAGTACAAGCGCACGCTGGTAGACGCGCTGCTGGTGGCGTTCCCACCTGACAGCGGGGGCACTGTGGAAGCACAAGGTGAAGGCAGAGGAAGAGGTCGCTAACGCAGATGGGGCACCACCAGCACCTCAGAAGGCAGGGTTAGCATTGCGGAAATGTGCTGACAAGCTTTGTCAGCACGCCACAACAACCAGCACCACCAGCTGATATGGAACATCTTAGCAAGAGGCAGCATTTCACCAACATTGTGGAGCAGTATGTGTGCACACGCCTACATGTACTGAATGACGGGTCTGCCCCCTTCAACTTCTGGGTCTCCAAATTGGGCACATGGCCTGAGCTTGCCCTTTATGCCTTGGAGGTGCTGGCCTGCCCTGAAGCCAGTGTATTATCTGAATGTGTGTTTAGCATGGCTGGGGGCGTTATCACAGACAAGTGCAGTCGCCTGTCCACAGCCAATGTGGACAAGCTCAAGTTCATTAAAATGAATCAGGCATGGATCCCAAAGGACTCGTCCATACCTTGTGCAGACTAGACATGTATACCGGCCTTAACCAGCTATTGTTATACTACAGCGCAATTGCTCATTATTGTATTTTGGATATTTCACACTCTTTTGGAGTGTACCCTAATAAAAAAATAAAATAAAAAATGTGTTGGATACCTCATCCTCCTCCACCTCCACTGCTACGTCCACCGCCTCCTCAAACTCCTACTCCATATGGAACTCCACCTCATAAATCAATTTTTTTATTTTTTATTTGAACGTATTTTATTTCATTTCACAACTTTGTTACATTTTCGGGTGTGATTCACCAATTTTTGGGTGTGATGTACCACTGCTATATCTAGTAGACAGTTAAAAAATTATATATATTTGCCCGTAACATTTTCGTATTAAAATCACCAATTTTTGGGTTTGATGTACCACTGCTATACCTAGTAGACAGGTAAAAAAAAAAAAATTTGTCTGTTACATTTTATAGTTAAATTCACCATTTTTTGGGTGTGATGTACCACTGCTATACCTAGTGGACAGGTAAAAAAAAAAATACAAATTTGTCTGTTACATTTTCGGGTGAAATTCAACAATTTTTGGGTGTGATATACCCCGGTTGGACCTAGTAGACAGGTAAAAACATTTCACTAATTTGTCTGTTACTGTAACGGGGTTCCGAAGGTGCACTCGGTCTCCCATTAGCCGCAGACCTGCTGCTTGGCTTCGGGAGCGAGGATCTGTGCTTGACCTCGTTCCCAGGGCGGCTTTGCTAGCTGGGAGGTTCTCTGCGCCTAAGTCTGCCTTGAGTGCCGAGCTGATCACTCGGTGCTCGACTGGTTGGTCTGTTGGTCATGTGACGCTGGCCACATCACATGACCCTCACTCCCCACTATAAATACAGGCAGCCTGCTGGCCACAGGTTGCCTGTTAATTTAGGTTCCACCTGTGATGTTGTATTTCCTGGCGTACTTACCTTTTGCTGTTTCCTGACGATCCTCTGCCTGCTCCTTGTGTACTTTGCTGCTCTCCTGGTATTCTGACCCCGGCCTCCTCCTGAAGATCCTCTGCTTACTCCTTTGGTACTTCACGACTCTCCTGGTATTTATGAACCCGGCTTCTCCTGACTATTCTCTGCTTGCTCCATTTGTACTTTGTAGCGTTCCTGGTATTGACTCGGTCCGTTCACGTTCTGTTGTTTGTCTGTCTGTCATCCCTGCACTTAGTTCAAGCTAGGGATTGCCGTCCAGTTGTCCCTTGTCATTAGGACTCGCGAGGCAATTAGGCAGGGCCAGGGGTAAGGGTGGAGCGCAGTGGTCACTTCCCTCCCCCCTGTGTGTGTGTGTGTGTGTACGCGACCGTTATACTTACATTTTTGGGTGAAATTCACCAATTTTTGGGTGTGATGTACCACTGCTATACCTAGTAGACAGGTTAAAATATATATATATATATATATATTTGTCTGCTACATTTTCGGGTGAAATTCACCAATTTTTGGGTGTCATATACCCTGGCTGTAAGGTACCTGTAAAAGGTAGTGTCCGAAGTGGAAATAGTGTGCTTGAGATCCAGGCAAAGCGTCGTCAGGCGAATAGTTCAGAATCAAAATCCGGAGAAGAGTCAGGCAGGCTAAGGTCATTCACGATCTGGCGGCAAGGTACAAAATCAGCAGGCTGTAGAATAGTCGGGATATCAGGCAGGAGTTCAATACAAGGAAGATCACTGAAGTCAAAACACCCAGGGAAGAAATCCAAATAAACGGGCACTGAGTGATGACCTCACTTCCTATTTAAAGGCTGTCCAGATTGAGAATTGTCCACAGCTGGCAGCAGGTGGAGCTAGAGAGTACGATGTAGTGTTGAACACAGTAAGGACATTCCCAAAGTCTAGATCTCTTCTGTAGCACAACAGGTAAGGCTATGGTTTAAGAGACCAGGAAGATCCCAGTTCGAATACAACCCGGGTCATGACACTGGCTGTATCTAGTAGACAGGTCAAAACATTTCACTAATTTGTCTGTTACATTTTCAGGTGAAATTCACCAAATTTTAAGTTTGATGTACCACTGCTTTAGCTAGTAGACAGGAAAAAAAATAATAATAATTGTCTGTTACATTTTCTGGGTGTAATGTACCACTGCTATACCTGGTAGACAGGTAAAAAGAAATAAAAAATTTGTCTGTTACATTTTCAGGTGAAATTCACCAATTTTTGGGTCTAATATACCCCTCCTCTACCAAGTTGACCGCTTAATAAATTTTAATAATTTTTCTTTTACATTTTCGGGTGACAAACTATTTTTTTCATAAACCCTTGCTCAACTAAGTAGACAGGTTAATACATTTCAGTAATTTCTCTGTTCCATTCTTGGGTTGACATTTTACAATTTTGGATGTGAATAAACCCCTGCTCTGCATACAGTAGGTGACAGGGAATAAAATTTCTGAAATTATTCTTTAATTGATGCGCTCCATCTCCTTTCATTTAATGCTTAAACTTCAATAATTTTTCCCACATTTGCGCTTTACTAATTTGTCCCACATTTGCGCTTCAATAATTTGTCCCACATTTGCGCTTCAATAATTTGTCCCACATTTGCGCTTTACTAATTTGTCCCACATTTGCGCCTCAATAATTTGTTTTAACAGCTTTTCCCACATTTTCGCTAGATAATATTTTTTTTATACATTTATCTCCCTTGGATGTGGTCTCTCTTTCTCACCCTCCCTCTCTGGCGTGGAACCCTGATCCTCTGATAACCGTGATCAACATGGTAGGCTCAGAAAAGAACATCGAAAGTTGATAGAGAAGATATCCAAATGGATGGTGGACATCACAGGGGCACCTCTGCATAGGTGACAGAAACATAAATAAATAAAAAATCATCTGTTACATTGTCAGGTGACATTTTACCAATTTTGGCGGATAGAAACCCCTGCTCTGCATAGGTGACAGCGAATAAAATTTCAGAATTTCTTCTTTACTTGATGCGCGCCACCTCCTTTCATTCAATGCTTAAACTTTAACAAATTGTCCCACATTTGCTCTTAAATAATTTGTCCCATATTTGCGCTTCAATAATTTGTCCCACATTTGCACCTCAATAACTTTTCCCATATTTCCACTTGATCAAAATAAAATTTCATCCATTTATCTCCCTTGGATGTGGTCTCTCTTTCTCACATTTCCTCTCCGAAGTGGAACACTGATTCGCTGATAACCGTGATCAACATGGTAGGCTCAGAAAAGAACATCGAAAGTTGATAGAGAAGATATCCAAATGGATGGTGGACGTCACAGGGAGGTGCGATCAGGCAGAAGTTATGTAGAGTCAACAAAGCGGCAGCAGGGCTTCTCCTGTCTAACGTTTCCTAATCCAAAATACAGCAGTGACATTCCCTGTAATTTTTTTATTAATCATTCCAATAACAGGGCATCTTAAGAGTCCTGTATTGTTCATGTATGTAGCACTGAGTCGGGAGTGGGTAATTGCCGCGCGCCCCCTTCTTAACTTGAAAACTTATGCTTCAATACTTTGCACCATATTTCCGCTCGATTACATTTAATTTCATCCATTGACCTCCCTTGAATGTGGTTTCCCTTTCTCAGGCTCCCTCTCCAGCCTGGAACCCTGAATCCACGCCACCCGTGATCACCATGGTAGGCGCATAAAAGAGCATCAAAGTGGATAGAAAAGCTATCCAATTGGATCGTGGACATCACGGGGATGTGCAACATGGTGGAGCAGTATTTATGCACACGCCTACACGTACTGAATGATGGGTCTGCCCCCTTCAACTTCTGGGTCTCCAAATTGGGCACATGGCCAGTGTATTGTCTGAATGTGTGTTTAACACGACTGGAGGGGGTTATCACAGATTATATTTCCCAATGTTTTCGGGTATACCCTAATTTAAAAAAATAAAAATAAATTTAAAACTAAAAAACTATGTAGGCTACCTCCTCCTCCACTGCCGCTTCTGCCTACACCGCTACATCCACCACCTCCTCAACCTCCTACTCCATATGGACCTCATCCTCCTAGATCAAGATTTTTTATTTTCTTTAACGTATTTAATGTTATTAAAAGTCATTTCCCTATCCACTTTTGTTTGCAGAGCACTTGCCATGCTCTTAACCACATTTTGATGCCATTTGCAGCCCTCTAGCCCTTTCCATGACATTTTCACAGCCATTTTAGTGCTCAAAAGTTCGGTTCCCCATTGACTTCAATGGAGTACGGGTTTGGGGTCAACTTTGGGTCCCGAACACAAACTTTTTTCTGAAGTTTGGCTGAACTCGTCGAACCCAAATATCCAGGTGTCCGCAACTCTAGTGGTGAAGCTCTTTGGTTAAAACATTATAAAAGCTGAACTTTTCAGTAAGCCGATGAAGCTTACCTATGAGAGAGATGTCCTTGTTTAGGAAAGTGGCTGCTTTCCCAATTGAGTCTCTTACTGCTTTCACTGAAACGGGTTTACCAGCTGATGTTTTTTGATGTTAGATGATTTTAATTTAATTGGTGACATAGGTACCTTCATTCTAGATGTGGTCAGGACTCTATATGAAGTGTGGGTGTAATTAGGAATTATAGGGGAAATTTATCAAGACTGGCGCATTCTTCATCTTTCTTGATATCCCCTGCTCTGCTGGAAGATGCGCCTAATTTATGATGAGGCATACGAGACACCCAGCCTGCTTGATAAATCTAGCAAAGTAATTGGAGCAATGAATGGGGAGATCTCTGAATTCATGAGACACAGGGCAGGATCTAGCTGTGTTAGAAAGAGTTTGCTATATACTATGTGGGGTTTTGCTCTGGTAGATAGGGTAAGCGGGCGCAGTACAGAGGCACAATACAAGTTCTTAACTCAAAATGTCAGTGTTTATTCAGACTTGAGGCAATTGCACAAAACAGCGCGTGACTTTGCAGTCTTGGTGTTAATTTACAGACAATGCAAAGTTCAAATAACACAAGTCACCTTGCTGGCAGTTCTGCCTCCAGTAGTCCACAGGACGTTAAGGGGTTAGTTTCCCCAGATTGCGTCTCTCATCCCTCCAGCATGGTACAAAGCCTCAGATCCCAAAAACCAGAGACATCTCTGCTGACCCCAGCTGCCTATTTTATGACAGCCAGGTGCTGCCAAAACCTGGACCGGCACTTAAACTCCAGAGTGACCTCACATGGCTGGAAACCATCCCAGTCACACATGCTGGGAGAAAAATACCTGCCTTCCCAGACACAACCTCTCACTGTGTCACATACCCCCCCTTGTTCAACCCTGAGGGGGTGGACATAAGCCAGACAATGCACTCGGGACTGGGTATCCATGTTTCCCTGCAACCAGCCTGCTCTGTGTTGTACCGGGAACTTAAAGTTCTGCAGAGACAAAAAACATCTGGTGACCCCGGCATTCCTGTGTTTGGCCTGGCTCATCCACTTGAGAGGGGAGTGGTCAGTCACCAGGCAGAACTTTCTCCCCAAAAAGTAGTAGCAGAGAGACTTGAGTGCCCACTTGATAGCCAGGCACTCTCCCTCCACTATACTTTATCTGGTTTTAGCTGGGGTGAGGTAGCGTCTTAGGAATACAACGGGATGCTCCGACCTGCTGACTTCATGAGACAGTACAGCACCGAATCCTACTTTGGAAGCATCCGTTTGTACCACAAACTCCCTCTTGAAGTCGGGTGTCACCAAAACCAGTGACCCACACAAGGCCGACTTCAAAGTGGCAAAAGCCTCTTCCGCCCGATCATCCCAGCGAATCATCACTGATTTTCGTCCCTTCAAGAGCCCTGTCAAGGCTAGAGTAGCAAAGTGGGGAACACATTTCATGTAATAGCCCACCATTCCCAGGAATGAATTATTTGCCTAGTGGTGACAGGTCGGGGCCAATTCCGTATCGCCTCTATTTTGTTCACTTGGGATTTGATGACTCCGCGCCCAATGACATACCCCAGGTACTTAGACTCTTCTAACCCTAATGCACATTTTTTTGGGTTAGTGGTTAGGCCAGCTCTTTGAAGAAAGTCTACTACAGCCTGCACTTTGGGTAGGTGACTTTCCCAGTTGGTACAGTGGATGACAATATCGTCCAGGTAAGCCGAAGCGTACCGACAATGTGGACGAAGCACAATGTCCATTAGTCGCTGAAAAGTGTCGGGGGCGCCATGCGGACCAAAAGGTAAGAACTTGTATTGATACAGCCCCTCAGGCGTGATGAAGGCAGTTTTCTCTTTGGCAGCCTCCATTAAGGGCACCTGCCAGTAGCCTTTCGTGAGGTCCAAAACAGAAAAAGAGGAGGGCTCCTCCTCCTCCTCTTTATGGTCCAATTTGCGCTGAGAAGACAAACTGAGGGTGGGCTGGCTATCACCCTGTATAATGTCCTCCCCCATTTCCTCGTCTGCCACATTCAGAGCGTTGTCCGTAATTGTGAGCAGTGATTGTTTAAGTAGACATAGCAGTGGGATGGTTACACTGATAATAGCGTTATCGCCACTAACCATCTGTGTGGATTCATCAAAGTTTTTTAAAACCTCATAGATGTCTGACATCAATGCCCACTCCTCGCTTGTGAATAGTGGCGGTTGACTTGAAAGGCGACGACCATGTTGCAGCTGGTATTCCACAACTGCCCTCTGCTTCTCACAAATCCTGGCCAACATGTGGAATACAGAGTTCCAGCACGTACTCACATCGCACAATAGTCAGTGAGCTGGAAACCGCAAGCGCTGAAGCTGTGGACGACTTACGAAATGGGCACACACGTGGCGCGCCTTCACTAGTAGCTCTGGCAAATTGGGGTAGGTTTTGATAAACTGCTGAACCACTAAGTTTAAGACGTGGGCTAGGCATGGGATGTGTCAGGTTGCCGAGCTCCAAAGCCGCCACCAAGTTATGGCCATTGTCAGACACAACCATGCCTGGTTGTAGGTTGAGTGGCGAGAGCCACAGTTCGGTCTGGTTTCTTATACCCTGCCACAGCTCTGCGGCGGTGTGCTGTTTTTCCCCTAAGCATATTAGCTTCAGTGCGGCCTGATGACGCTTACCCACAGCAGTGTTACACTGCTTCCAGCTAGCGACTGATGGCTGGCTGCTGCTGGAGGTGGAAGTGGAGGAGGAGGCAGCGGAGGAGGAGAAGTGGGGGTTGGAGCCAGTAACATAGCTGCTGGCGGAGACCCTGATGGACATAATGCCCACAATACTGGACGTGGGTAGCACCTGTGCCATCCCAGGTACGACTCACTCACGGCCTCCACAACCTTCACCCAGTGTGCAGTCAGGGAAATGTAGCGTCCCTGGCCACCAGCACTTGTCCATGTGTCTGTGGTTAAGTGGATCTTCCCAGTAACTGTGTTGTTCTGGGCACGGGTGATGTTCTGAGGCACATGCTGGTGTAAGGCGGGCACGGCACACTGTGAAAAATAGTGGCGGCTGGGGACTGCCTACCGAGGGACGGCCACCAATATCAGGCTGCGTAAGGCCTCAGCGTCCACAAGCCTAAATGGCAACATTTCAAGGGACCGTAATTTTGAAAGTTGCGCATTTAGTGTGGGTGGGTGGTTATTTGCGCTTCCGTTCAAATGACCGTGTTATGGACATTTGGATGCTGCGCTGGGACAGGGAAGTGGATGTTGTTGCTGATGGTTCATGCGAAGGTCCAGATGCAGGGCGAGGGGCATCCGGGCCTGCGTCTTCGACAGGGGATTGGCCAGCAGTGTGTAACACAGGGGAAGAGGACCAGTGGTGTGACACGCAGATTGTGGACCCAGGCATTCGGCCTACTTCTTAGGGTGCTTGGATGCCATGTGGCGTATCATGCTTGTGGTGGTGAGGTTGCTAGTGTTATAACCCCGGCTCATTTTGATACGTCACAGGCTACAAACTACCACTCTTTTGTCGTCTGCACTTTCCTCAAAAAAGCACCATACTGCGGAACACCTACCCCTTGGCAAGGTAGATTTACGCATAGGGGTGCTCGGTGTAACAGTTGCGGGCCTGTTTGGTGTGGGCCGACTTCTCCCTTTTGCAACCCCACTGCCTCTTCCAGCTGTTGCGGTGCTGCAGATCCCTCCTCTTGTGTACTGCTGTCCTCGCTCGGCTTTTCACCTTCCCATGATGGGTCAGTGACCTCATCGTCAACCACCTTCTCTTCCACTTCCTCACTCTGCTTATACTCCTGACTTGAACAAACCACAACCTCGATGATTGACAACTGTGCATCATCATCATCCACCTCCTGAACGAATGATTGCCGTTCGCCACGTCATCTTCTTGAAACTGTGAAGGCTCGAGGTTGGGAATCAGGGCACAATATCTCAGGTCCCTCTTCAAGCGTGCTGGACGCGAGGGCCAAATGTAATAGTTCCTTGGAATATCTCCTTGGAATATCCGAGTGTGGGATCGCTTGTTTGGCAAGTCTCTCCATGGTGGGAGGAAGGATGATCAGAGTGAGTATTCAGTTGACCAGACTCTTGGCTACAGAGACTGGACTTGGTGGAAGAGAGGGTGGTGCTTAACCAACTGGAAGCATTATCTTCAGCAATACAACCGACCAAATGTTCGCAATGGTCCGACTTGGACAGTGTTGTCCTGCAATGCCCAGCTAAGTTGGACATGAAGCTGGGTACTTTGGATTATTTATTTCTGGTGCACAGGCAGCAGGTACAGTTTCATTGTGTCCAGGGCCACAGCCTCTGCGTGCACCATCAGCATCACGCCCACTTCCCCGTCCCTTAGTGCTCGCCTTTTTCATATTAATGGTTTTGTAACTAGATGTGGCGCTGATTTTTTACTGTACGCTAAAGACACTGCTTTCAGATGAGGGCAGTATTTGTCACAGAACACCACAGAATATGGACACTATTTTAGGCTAAGATTATTGGAATCTGCAGTACATACACTGTTTTCTGATATAGTTTATATTTATATTTTTCACTATTAGAGTTGAGCGGACACCGGGATGTTCGGGTTCGACGGGTTCGGCCGAACTTCGGAAAAAAGTTTGAGTTCGGGACCCGAACTTGAACCGAACTTGACCGCGAACCCGTACCCCATTGAAGTCAATGGGGACACGAACTTTTGAGCACTAAAATGGCAGTAAAAATGTCATGGAAAGGGCTAGAGGGCTGCAAATGACGTAAAAATGTGGTTAAGAGCATGGCAAGTGCTCTGCAAACAAATGTGGATAGGGAAATGACTTTAAATAACATAAAAGACGTAAAAATAAAAAAAATGTAATCTTGATCTAGGAGGACCAGGTCCATATGGAGTAGGAGGTTGAGGAGACGGTGGATGTGGTGGTGTTGGTAGAAGCGGCGGTGGAGGAGGAGGTAGCCTACACTGTTTTTTTGTTTTAAATGTTATTTTTAAAATTAGGGTACACCCCAAAACATTGGGAAATATAACCTGTGATAACCCCCTCCAGTCGTGCCTAAACACACATTCAGACAATACACTGGCTGCAGGGCATGTGCCCAATTTGGAGACCCAAAAGTTGCAGGGGCTGACCCCTGTCAGTCAGTTTGTGTAGGAGTGTGCACACTTACTGCACCATCATGTCACACATCCCTGTGATGTTCACGATCCAATTTAATATCTGCTCTATCAACTTTCGATGTTCTTTTATGTGCCTACCATGGTGATCACGGGTGGCAGGGAATTAGGGTTCCAGGCCGGAGAAGGAGCCTGAGAAAAGGATACCACATCCAAGGGAGGATTCATTTTTTCAAATTTAAAATGAGAGTTGAAATATGGGAGAAATTATTAAAGCATAAAAGTGTGACAACTTTTCAAAGTTTAAACATTGAATGAAAGGATGTTGTGCGCATTAATTACTGAATAATTTATAAAATGTTATTCCCTGTCACCTATGCCTAGCAGGAGTTTATTCACGTCTAAAATTGTATAATGTCAACCCAAGAATGTAACAGAAAAATTATTGAAATTTATTAAGCTGTCAACTACACCCAAAAATTGGTGAATTTCACCAAAAAATGTAACTGACAAATTATTATTTTTTTTCCGGTCTACTAGGTATAAAGTGGTACATCACACCCAAAAATTTGTGAATTTCACCAGAATATATAACTGACAATTTTTTTTGAACCTGTCTACTAGGTATAGCCATGGTACTATACACCCAAAAATTTGTTTATTTCGCCAGAAAATGTAACTGACAATTTTTTTATTTTTTTTTACCGTTACACTAGATATAAGCAGTGGTACTATACACACCAACATTGGTTAATTTCACCCAAAAAGGTAAATGACAATTTTTTATTTTTTTTGTTTAACCTGTCTACTAGGTATAGCAGTGGTACTATAGACCCAAAATTTGTTAATTTCACCATAAAAAGTTACTGACAATTTATTTTTTTAACCTGTCTACTAGGTATAGCAGTGGCACTATACACCTAAAAATTGGTTAATTTAACCCGAAAAAGTAAATGACAAAGTAGTGAAATGATATAAAATAAAATAAAATACGTACAAAAAAAATGGATTTATGAGGTGGAGTTCCATATGGAGTAGGAGTTTGAGGAGGAGGTGGACGTAGCGGAGTAGGTGGAAGCGGCGGTGGAGGAGGACAAGATAGCCAACACAGGTTTTTGGTTTGAATTTAATTTTGCAAAATTAAGGTACACTCCAAAAGAGTGTGAAATATCCAAAATACAAACATGAGCAATTGCACTGCAGTATTACAATGGCTGGTTAGTGCCGGTATACATGTCTAGTCTGCACAAGGTACGGACAAGTCCTGAGGGATCCATGCCTGGTTCATTTTAATGAATGTGAGTTTGTCCACATTGGTTGGGGACAGGCGGCTGGGCTTGTCTGTGATGACGCCCCCTGCCGTGCTAAACACACGTTCAGATAATACACTGGCTGCAGGGCAGGCCAGCACCTCCAAGGCGTAAAGGGCAAGCTCAGGCCATGTGCCCAATTTGGAGACACAGAAGTTGAAGGGGGTAGACCCGTCATTCAGTACATGTAGGCGTGTGCACACATACTGCTCCACCATGTTGGTGAAATGCTACCTCCTGCTAAGACTTTCTATATTAGCTGGTGGTGCTGGTTGTTATGGCATGCTGACAAAGCTTTTCCACATGTCGGCCATGCTAACCCTGCCTTCTGAGGTGAGCTTGTACTCGCGCATCTTACGATCACGCTCCAGTGAGGGAATTAAGGACGGTACGTTGTGCTTGTAATGGGGATCCAGCAGCGTGGCCACCCAGTAATCAGCACAAGTTAGAATGTGGGCAACTCGGTGGTCGTTGCGGAGACACTGCACCATGTAATCGCTCATGTGTGCCAGGCTGCCCAGAGGCAACGAAAAGCTGTCTTCTGTGGGAGGTGTATCATCTGTGTCCTCTGTATCCCCCCATCCACGCACCAGTGATGTCCATGAGCTGATCTGGGTGCCACCCTGCTGTGAACATGGTTCCTCCTCCTCCATCTCCTCCTCCTCATCCTCCACCTCGTCATCCTCCAGAACTGTGGCCTGGCTGGACAATTGTGTACCTTGGGTTTGTGGGTGCAGGAACCCACCTTCGGAGCCACTGTGGGACAGCCACCGCCATAAGGCCTTTAAAACTATCCGTCTCCACCAGACGGAATGACAGCATTTCAAAGGCCAGTAATTTAGAAATGCTGGCATTCAGGGCTAGAGATCGCGGGTAAGTAGGGGGGTACTACCTCTTCCTCTCCAGACTTTGGGATATGGAGAGCTGAACGCTTCTGAGGGACATTGGGGAGATGCTTGGTGACCCAGGTGTTGGTGTTGCTGTCAGATCCTCTGTTTGTGGGGTGCCAGGTGGCACTGTCACTCCAGAGGTGGATTAAGAGGCCGCAGCTGCAGCAGAAGAGGAAGCAGGAGGAGCCAGAGCCCTTTCTTGGTTTTTGAGGTGTCTACTCCGCTGCAGCTCATGCTTTGCACTTAAATGTCTGGTCATGCAGGTTGTGCTCAGGTTGAGAATGTTTATGTCTCGCTTCATGCTCTGATTGCACAGCGTGCAAGCCACTCGTGTCTTGTTGCTAGCACATTGTCTGAAGAACTGCCACGCCAGAGAACTCCTTGGAGCTGGCTTTGGTGTGCTCGGTCTCTTGCTGCAGTGGGAAGTAAAAGAGGCGTACTGTCTATAGGACGGCCACTCCACTTTTGCACCCTGCTCCCTCTTCTGCTGTGCTGGTGGCTCTGTGCGACCACCGCCTCTTCCTCCGAACTACATCGGTCACTCACATGACCTTGATTCCATGTGGGGTCTAGGTGGTATCTCAGAGGTTTTATGCAAAGATATATTTACTGCAGGCCTACACTGATTCAGGGCGTGTGTGATCCCCCTATACATACAGGGGTTTAAATCAGGCATTTGAAATACAGCCATTTGAAATACAGCCATTTTGTGCAAAGATATATTTTCTTCAGGCCTACAGAGGTTCAGGGCGTGTGTGATCCCTCCTATACATACAGGGGTTTGAATTAGGCATTTTAAATACAGCCATTTTGTGCAAAGATATACTGCAGGCCTACACTGATTCAGGCACTGTGAGATACACCCTCTACATACAGGGGTTTGATTCAGGCATTTTAAATACACTGACTAATACTGATGTTGTAGAAAGCAAAAAAATGTTTTTGGGCAAACAGAAAATGAAAGCTGTATATATTAAACTTGAATTTAACACTTGCAGATCTGGAAAATACAGTTTTTTGAAAAAATAAATAAAAAATAAGTGTTTTTCAAACCTCAGAAAATGATGGGTGTATTTCTACCTCAAATTGCACACCGACTAATCCAGATGTTGTAGATTGCCAAAAAAATGTCATTTTTTGCTAACAGAATATGAAAGCTGTATATATTAAACTTGAATTTAACACTTGCAGATCTGGAAAATACTGATTTGCAATGTCCCAAAAGCTCAGATACAGTGCTGGTGCACTGAGCATGCATAAAATGACAGCAGACCGTTGCCACCCACCTAACTAACAGAATTCTAAAAGTTTGTATTTTTTGGTCAATGAGCTCAGGGCAGGGTAAAACGATAGTGCCCTGCACCCACACAACTATTTGTCTGTAGATCGCGAAGTTAGATTCTCTCCTATGCTCTCCCTGAAATCAAAAGTCCAGCAGCATCCTCTCCCTTCACTTGTAACAGCAGAGTGACGTGCAGCGCTACGTGACTCAAGCTTATATAGAGCTTGGGTCACATGCTGCTCTGGCCAATCACAGCCATGCCATTACTAGGCAAGTCTGTGATGGACTTTTGGGGCAAGTAGTATGACGCTTGTTGATTGGCTGCTGTGCAGCCTTTCAAAAAGTGCCAAGAAACCGCCAAACAACGAACCCAAACTTTTACGGAAATGTTCGGGTCCGGGGTCCCAAAATCCTAAAGTTTGATACGAACCCGAACTTTACAGTTCAGGTTCGCTCAACCCTTTTCCCTATATCTAAGCTTGACAACCACACAAGGTGTTGAAGCACAGATCACACAATTTACGGATTACACCGTCAACAGCAAAAATGTGGATAGATTATGGGGAAAAAATTTGTGTTTTCCTGATTATATTTTTTTCACTACATCTGGGCCTGACAACCACACAAGGTGTTGAAGCACAGATCACACAATTCACAGATTACACCTTTGACAGCAAAAATGTGGATAGATTATGGGAGGAAAATTGGATAATACTGGATGTGTTTGGTACTAGGGATAAGGTACAACACTTTAGGAACCAGCAAGGGCATCTGGAGTCAAATATCACAGAGGAGGCGAGTCCAGAATTGAGGGGTAGAAAGAAGCTTCCTAGTCTGTACATACTGGAAGCAGCCGAGGCCTGTGTAAGAGACAGACCTCTATCATGACAAGCCAGCCTGCAACACTGTGTGAGAGTCTGGTGCAATACTGTGTGTCATGTTCAAGAGATCAAGCAGAGTGAGTTATATAGTTTCAAGATATTTGTACTTGACTTTTAGGGGCTTTTGTGACCTGATATCTTGCTTCAGCAAGTTATCTGATTCAAGTTAGAATCTGCTTGACATATACAACAAGTGTTTTACATGTTTGCCAAAGCTGCCTTGAAAATATGACCTGTGAACCAGGTTAGGAACTTGGGATCAGAAATGCAGCCATTACATACAGCGCTAAATGGGAAACAATTAGTAAAGCTGACCTGAAAAGGGACTTTAGGTTGTAATGAATTATAACAATCAGTGCTAGAAAGTTGCTGCCAAGGTCAATAAGATAATGTAATACATTACAAGCAGCCCATGATGAAATCTAGTTTTACCACTATACAAATCACTAATCTCCTCTTGAATATAAGAATATTGGCATTGGTTGTCATTCAGAGAACTAATGGATATTTAGCAAATTTGTTGAAGATTATTTTATTTTATTATGTATTTCAATATTTATCAATAATTCAGATTTAATTATAGAAAATGAAGTATATAAATTGTGTCATTTTTCTACATGTAAAAAATATATATTACTACACAATAACAACTGTAGCAACTGCGGTGGAAGTAAGGTCAATTAGGTAGAAAGTCTAAAGCTTGCAAACTTTTCAATTACTTTTGTTGTGCTAAGTTTGAATGTAAAGTTTCCTGCACCTGTAGTTCGCTGCTGCTACTTGTCATTCTCAACAGGTTTTCTTTTCATTAAATACAGTACATATTTTGGAAATAGGAACATTGTTAAGTTTAGTTGCTACTGAATGTACAAAATGTTTCTTTCATTTGGTCTTTCAGACCACTTCTATGGAGAGATAGGATTACCATGCATTATCTGTTTTTCACTGCTTCCGTGAGTATTATTCAAAGTGCACATATTTCAATGAATGTATTACATGTTATACAGTCCAATGCTTTTGCCCCATAATTTAAGAGGGCAATGGGAATCTCAGGATCTATACCCTTATTAATAATAACTTTGGACACATCAATATATGTCCAAAGTGGGAAGAAAAAATGGTTTTGGCATGAAGATAATAGTATGATATACAGATACTGTAGTTGTCTGCTCCTGATAATCCCTTTTTGGTTAGACAAGTTCCCAGATATTAGGCTAGATGTGCATACATCATTTTGGTGTGTTTAGGTTTGTATCTTTTCTTGCCATTTTTGTGGCCATTAGCAGCATGCTCTAGAGCAGGGGTGGGGAACCTCTGTCCTGCGGGCCGTATGTGGGATCATCTCATGTGGCCCCCGGCCCCCTGCCAGAACACATAATGAAAATGCTAATGATGCCCGCCCCATTATGGAAGCAATCATTAGCATGCGGGAGGCACAGGAAGAAGATAAAAGCACTGCACTGGCTGTCCTCATCTTCCCTGGTCTTCTTCCAGCCCCACTCTGTGTCCTGACACATAGTGTCAGGATGTAGTGCACGTAGACGCACACTATTACCTGACACTGTTCGTCGTCAGGTCATAGTACAGCACGTCAGGAAGAACACCAGGAAGGGTTAGTGAATCTGCCGATAGGAAGCGCTGTCTGGAGCTGGAGAGGTAATTTTATTTTATTTTTTTAAACGTCTGAACTGAGATCTGATTGGATGCTAGGGTGGTCTCATAAGGGCTGATCTAAGACTAATGAATAGTGGGGAGGGTCTGAGAGGGGTCTCATCTGAGACTGGGGAGGGTCTGATGGGGGTCTGATCTAAGTCTTGGGAGGGTCTGATGAGGGTATGATCTGAGGCTGAGGGGTTTGGTGGGAGTCTGATCTGAGGCTGGAGGGTCTGATCTGAGGCTGGAGGGTCTGATCTGAGGCTGGAGGGTCTGATCTGAGGCTGGAGGGTCTGATCTGAGGCTGGAGGGTCTGATCTGAGGCTGGAGGGTCTGATCTGAGGCTGGATGGTCTGATCTGAGGCTGGTGGTCTGATGTAAGGCTGAGGGGTCTGATCTGAGGCTGGGGGGTCTGATGGGGGTCTGATCTAAGGCTGGGGGATCTGATGGGTTCTGATCTGAGGCTAGGGAGGGTTTGATGGGGGTCTGATCTGAGGCTAGAGAGGGTCTTATGGGGGTCTGATCTGTGGCATAAAAGTCTGATAGGAGTCTAAACTGAGGCGGATGTAGGCTGGAAGGTCTGATAGGAGGCTGATAGAGGTGGGAATGCAGATCTAAGGCTGCAAAAGGGAAAAAGGCAGGGACAGTTGTGAAGGAAGAGGCAGGGAGGGTGAAAGCTGGGTGAATTCCTCTCTGGGCCCACCTGGGTTTAGCTTGGCTGCCATTAATGCCAAATAAGGAACTAAATAAATAACATTCTGAACTTAAAAATTAGACTGCTATTTGTGGTCAAAATGGTGCCTGTACTATATGTAATATATATATATATATATATATATATATATAGTGCAGGCGCAATTTTGTGCTGCAAAATACAGCATTCTAGATTTTTTTAAATTGAACTGCAATTTATGTAACTTCCCCTTAAGTCAATTATATGTTTGACCAAATATAGCAATTTTTAAGCTGAGAATTTTGTATGGTCCACAAACAATGTTACAAATATCCAAATGGCCCTCGGCAGCAAAAAGAATCCCCATCCCTGCTCTAGAGGGATGAATTTGATAGTGTCCTCCATACATTTAATAAGCTTTTAACATGCCTCCAGACACATAACAGTGAAAACACCAAGAAACAGCATCCAAAACACATGTAATTACTGAAAAATGCTGGTGGTTTTGTAGCATTTTTTTTTTTTTTGCTCTTTTAAAGGGTTATTCCATTAAAGTAACTTAACTTTTGAAAAACTGCATTAAGGCTACAAACTGTGACCCAACCAGAATCCACACCTATACATATAACCAGAATTTCAATTTACCTTGCAATCTGTCTAGCTCCTGTGTGAGCCTGCAACACACTGAAGTATCATGGTGCCTGATCTTCCCTCACAAAACTACAATCCTTAGCTTTCCTGCTGTGAGTGTTGATGTTTATTGATTGGCTGCCTGATATTACAGTCTGGTCATGCCCCCTCTACTCACCAATCACCAGCACACTAACACTCACTTTGTTTCACAAAACATTTATCTGGAGAATTGAGAGCAACGCACTGAACATGCTCAACCTAGCAAAGTTTCAGAACTACAGGTCGATGCCATGGTAATTTATGAGTAAACACAGTGGGTAGCAGAGGAAGAAAACTATTTTTATAACTACTGAACCGTAAATATGTGAAATTTACATTATATTAGGTCATTACTGATGATGAATTAGTCTAAAACATGAGTTGTATTTATGGTAACAGGAATACCCCTTTAAATGCATAAAAATCAAAGGTGCCATCATAGCTTAAAGCTAATCATATCGACTGGGAACCCCAGCAATTATAGCAAACAACTGTAATCTGTAGAAGTGATGAGCAAGCTTTTAATTCACCTATAGTTCCACTACAGGATAAATAGTATTACACTGTGCTTAGTAGCATTAATTTTTTGTCTGTGCACTGTACATGCTGAGTTCTCCAAAGACATGCATTGCACATCATATGACTGCTTCTGAATAAGGTAAACCAATCTATTTGAAGTGAACTTTCTAAACCAGAGTACCCCTGTAAAGGCAATCTATCAACCGTTTTGACCATAAAAAGCGGGCACACTATAGACTTTACAGGGAGAGCAGTGTAGGCATACCTCAAGTGATTGCCTTGGCATCATAACCACAAGGATGCAGGTAACTTCTAGAGCTACCACTCAGGCAGGGGCAAAGGGCCAGGGAGCATTTAGCTCAATGAAATCAAGACACTGAACAAGAACAAACCTCCTTGGCACTTGATAGACTCCCTTAAAAAGTCAGAAATTTATATATAATTTTTTATCACAAAAATATATTTTTGGGTAACAAGCTGCCATTGTCTTTTTAAGTGGGGTCATTGTTCTTTGGTTGCTGTGTTTCATGGCCTGAATTCAGCAATTTTGTCATTTAATAAATATAAATTTTACTTGTAGTATGTGATCCATGTTGTATTTTTTTGTTAATAAGTTATGGAAGCTATCATTCTATGCCTGCAGGTGTCTTTGACTAGCTGTTACTTCTGCACTTATTTAGTAAATGGTGCCAACGACATTCAAACAATAAAGAAATGGTTAAAATTTCAAACCCTTTTTTAAAGCTCACACTTCTAAATTGTTTCTTAGCATACTCTGCATTGTGTAGTTTTTGGTATTAATTATTCACAAAAAAAAGATGGAATTGCTTTACAATATATGGCCATTATTAATTCCATTTTATGAGCTTTTACACTTCCATGAGTGAACATAAATGTCTTTATATTTTCTTATTTATTGAACATAAATATTGTTAAATGCAGAAAAAAAGTATACATGTACTTCATAGTTCCCACAAAATGACTGTAATTTACAAGCAACATTATTTCACCCATGAAAAAATGAAATAAGTGCACTGTCGAAATAGTCATGAATATTTTCAACAAAATAAATAATTTTTTTGATAATCACGTCATGATCTAAGCAGTCATTAATTATTTTTAACACCTTATGATAATTATCATCACACATTGAACAAAACCATCTACAAACCACATTATGGAATTGAATTTATCAATCTGTGCCACTGAATCACATTGAGGAACATGGCCACAGCTGAAGAACTGGACATTAATTACTTTTAAGGTGTCTCACAAATGTGTTTTTTTTCTAAGCATTAACATGAAAATGCATTTTCTTAATTTTATGCTGCTACTTCATTGAACACAAGATACTTTTCCAATTAAAAGTTTTAATGTCAAAAATAGCCTTGCTCAAACTGTTTTTTCTTTCACGATTTTCACATTTTACATACATTTTATTCAAAAGTGAGCCTTATGTTCTGTATAAGCCAACTATATCTTATTAGTGCAACAATGAGTCGGGTTCTTTTCACATATGCATTGTGGTTTCCATGTATAATCCATTTCATCTATTGTATAACTGACTCTATTGGGCTCCTCCTTAGTGACTGTATAGATGCAGTGCTTTTCTTTCTGTCAAATTCAAGTCTCTATTCTCCATTATTGAAAAACTGTAGAAACATGATTGTATAATGAAAAACAGAGAAAAACAGTAAATGCATTCAAGTTTTTAGAACATTTGCACTCTTTGGCATCACAGACATTTCCATTTTATAATTCTATACAGGGTTCTAGTTGTACAAATCTGTAATATCACTATAAAGGCAATAGGCAACACTAATAGTGTTGATTGAACACCATAGTGCTCGGGGGCTCGGGCTGAACACATCAGGATGCTCGGGTGCTCTACCGAGCACCCAGAAACAATGGAAGTCAATGGGAGAACCCGAACATAAAACTAGGCACCCCCTGCTCTGAAGATGGGAGGGTTTCTGGTTCATAAGAAAAGGTTATTCGGATGTTTGCTCTATCAACTTTCAATGTTATTTTTAGCGCCAACCACGGTGATCACGGGTAACGGGGAATCAGGGTTTGATTCCGGAGAGGGAGCATGAGAAACAGCTATGGCTACCACTTCCAAGCAAGGCAGCATGCTTGCAAATTACCTATTAGGTATAATTAGGTGAAGGCCTGTAGGTGATCTGACCCTGTAAAAGATTGTAGGTGAAGGCCTGCTGGTGAGCTGACCCTGTGAAAAATTATATGCGAGGGCCTGATTGCTGAGCTGACCCTGTAAAAAATTATATGCGAGAGCCTACTGGTGAGCTGACCCTGTAAAATTATTTAGGTGCGGGCCTGCAGTTGAGCTGACCCTCTAAAACATTATATGCAAGGGCCTTCAGGTGAGCTGACCCTGTAAAAGATTGTAGGTGAAGGCCTGCTGGTGAGCTGACCCTGTAAAACATTATATTCGAGGGCCTGCTGGTGAGCAGAACCTCTAAAAAATTATATGCGAGGGCCTACTGGTGAGCTGACTCTTTAAAAAATTATATGCGAGGTCCTGCAGCTGAGCTGACAGTGTAAAACATTATATGTGAGGGCATTATATGTGATGAATAAGCATGTGTTGATATGATGGAAGAGGAGAAGGAGGATGAGAAAAGCACGATTCAACCATATACCCTTGTTTGTGGTGGAAGGGGTACATGGGAATACAGTGTATTCAGTACATTATAAACATCACATTTAAAGTGCCTTTATGTTCATCAGCTTTCCTTTGGTGGAGTCGACAAGTCATGGTCAATCCAGGCCTTGTTCATTTTTATAAGAGTCAACCTGTCAGCATTTTCAGTTGACAGGCGGATACGCTTATCTGTTATAATGCCACCAGCAGCACTAAATACCCGCTCAGACAAAACGCTGGTGGCAGGGCAGGCCAGCACCTCCAAGGAGTAGATGGCCAGTTCTTGCCATGTGTTTAGCTTGGACACCCATAGTTGTAAGGCACTAAGGGATCATTGAGGACGCTGACACGGTCTGCTATGTACTCCTTCACCATCTTCTAAAATGTTTCACGCCTTGTGACTCTAGGCCACGCATCAGGGTGAGGGTGTCATGAAACTGTCCCAGGCTTTGGAGAGTGTTGCCCTGCCTCGGTTGGAACTGCTGTGTGTTCCCCTTGTCTCCCCTGCTCTGTTGGCCAAGGAAGTACGGACTCTGCTGCCAACGATGTCAGATGGAAATGTTTGGAGCAATTTTTCAACAAGTATCTTCTGGTATTGCACCGTTTTGTTCGTCCTCTCCACCAGAGGAATGAGAGATGAGAAGTTCTCTTTGTAGCGGGAGTTGAGAAGGGTGAAAAACCAGTAATCTGTGTTGTCTAAAATGCGTATAACGTGCGGGTCACGGGAAAGGCAGCCGAACATGAAGTCAGCCATGTATGCCAGAGTACCAAAAGGCAAGACTTCGCTGTCGTCATCAGGAGGATCACTCTCAATCTCCTCATTCTCCTCCTCCTTTTCTGCCCACCCATGCAGAACAGATGGAATTAAACTTCCAAGGGTGCTACCCTCTGTAGAGAAGGCAACTGTCTCCAGCTTCTCCTCCTCTACATTTTCCAATTCGCGCTGAGAAGACGAACTGAAGGTGGTCTGGCTATCACCCTGTGTAATGTCTTCCCCCATTTCCCATTTTTTTTTCACTGTTATTGACCGTTAGGTTTTAGGTATAGTTTAGGTCCCTTGGTTAGGTAGTTAGCGATCAGTTAGCGCCCAGCCCACCGCACCGCAGTCCGTTATTCGCTGATTAGCGTATCGCTAATCAGCATTTGTACTTTTATAGTATCTGGAAGTGATCAAAACTGATCACGGTCAGATCTATAATAGTACTAGTGTCACTTTAGTTCGCCCTCCACCCAAAACGCAGTGTTTGCCCGATCAGGCCTGATCGGTCGCCCACACGTGCGTTCGCCCACACCCGCCCCATCGCACTGCGGCGATAAAAAAATCAGTTTTGATATTTTTTATCAACCGCAGCGGCCTCCGGTACTTCGCTAGGCTCCCCTTTGTAAGACAGGCTTGCTTTTTTTTTCTTGGGTAGTCTCAGGGAATACCCCTAAATTTAGTTGCCCACATGTCTAACAGGGGGTATTCCTCTGAAGAGGCCTACAGGCTTCTGACCCAGTCGGATGAGGAGTGGGAACCCTCATCTGATGAATCCAGCGGGTCAGAATACGAACCTGTAGAAAGCAGTGGCTCTCTGACCCAAAGTTCGGACGAGGAGGCTGAGGTCCCTGATACCACCAGGCGTACCCGGCCCCGTGTCGCTAGACCGCAGGTTGCGCAGGATCCGCTTCAAGAGCAGCAGAGTGGGGCTGGTGCTGTCGGATTACGTGGTGAGGCATACACCAGCAGCCCAGCCCTCCCTGGACCTAGTACCAGCACTGCCGTACAACCTGGTGAAGTAGCGAGCACCAGAAGGGCAGTTGAAGCTGGTACGGTGGCACGTGCAGTAGTGACCCCGTCGCAGCCACCGCAAAGACGTGCCCGTAGAGCCCCTAGAATCCCAGAGGTGCTGGCAAACCCTGATTGGCAGTCCCCAACTTCAGCCGCACCCGTAGTTTTCCCTTTCACTGCCCAGTCTGGAGTTCGGGTTGAGACGGCTCAGATCGGTTCGGCCCTGGGATTTTTTGAGCTGTTCTTGACTGCGGAGCTTTTAGACATAGTTGTGGCCGAAACAAACAGGTATGCCACACAATTTATCACCGCTAACCCGGGAAGTTTTTATGCCCAGCCTTTCCGGTGGAAACCAGTCCAAGTTTCCGAACTTAAAACTTTTCTGGGCCTCCTCCTCAACATGGGCCTGACAAAAAAGCATGAATTGCGGTCATATTGGTCCACGAACCCGATTCATCACATGCCCATGTTCTCTGCTGCCATGTCCAGGGCACGTTTTGAGGCCATCCTGCGGTTCCTGCACTTTAGTGACAACACCGCCTCCCGTCCCAGGGGCCACCCTGCTTTTGACCGGCTCCACAAAATTCGGCCCCTCATAGACCATTTCAACCAGAAATTTGCAGATATTTATACCCCAGAGCAAAACATCTGCATAGACGAGTCCCTGATACATTTTACCGGGCGCCTTGGCTTCAAACAATACATCCCAAGCAAGCGCGCCCGGTATGGGGTCAAATTGTATAAGCTCTGTGAAAGGGCCACAGGCTATACCCACAAATTTCGGGTCTATGAGGGAAAAGATCAGACCCTGGAGCCGGTCGGTTGCCCTGACTACCTGGGGAGCAGTGGGAAGACAGTTTGGGACTTGGTGTCACCCTTATTCGGCAAGGGGTACCATCTTTATGTGGACAATTTTTACACAAGTGTGGCCCTCTTTAGGCATTTGTTTCTAGAACGGATTGGCGCCTGTGGTACCGCGCTGAACTAGTCGCGCGGGCTTCCCCCAACGGCTCGTTACCACCCGTCTTGCAAGGGGGCAGAGGGCCGCACTGTGTAACGAAGAACTGCTCGCGGTGAAATGGAGAGACAAGCGTGACGTTTACATGCTCTCCTCCATTCACGCAGACACGACAATACAAATTGAGCGAGCAACCCGTGTCATTGAAAAGCCCCTCTCAGTCCACGACTATAACCTCCACATGGGAGGGGTCGACTTCAATGACCAGATGTTGTCTCCGTATTTAGTTTCCCGACGCACCAGACGCTGGTATAAGAAGGTGTCTGTATATTTAATTCAATTGGCTCTGTACAATAGTTTTGTTCTCTACAGTAAGGCTGGGAGAACTGGATCCTTCCTCAAATTTCAGGAAGAGATCATCGAGAACCTCCTGTATCCAGGAGGTTCCGTGGCCCCAACCACCAGTGTAGTTAGCCGTCTACACGAGCGACATTTCCCCAATGTCGTTCCTGGTACCCCAACCCAACAGTCACCCCGAAAAAGATGTCGTGTCTGTAGCAGGAGTGGAATAAGGCGTGACACCCGCTATTTCTGTCCTGACTGTCCGGACCACCCTGCCCTATGCTTTGGAGAGTGTTTCCGGAAGTACCACTCACAGGTACACTATTAGCATAGGGATCATCTCACCAGGACAGGCACACAGGGCTATTAGGGCCCATTCACTCACTGCTGCTGCAAACGTCTCCTTTCACATGGGACAAAGTGCATAACGCACTTCGCCACATCTTTGGGCGATTTGCGCTTTGCACATTGACCCATGGGGAAGGAGAGGTTTGTTCTATAAAGGTAAAAAAAAAAAAAAAAAACACACCAGTAAGCAAACACGTTAATGTTCAGTTAAAAAAGTTAAAGTTACATGTTCTGTTGCAAAGTTAATAAAATTATTGCGTTGCGGCCTGGTTTTCTCTTTTTTTACCTTCCAGGTGGACCAACCGATTGACTAGCTGCAGCACCGATGTGCATTCTGACAGAAGCATTGCGCTGCTGTCAGATTACACGCAAGTCGGTGTATGCGGTGCTGCAAGACGGGATTTTCTCCTCTGCAGTGACAGATACGTTTGCCGAGGCATACGAGCTGAGGAGGAGGCGGCGTTCCTATGCTTTGGCAAGCACTTTGTATATATATATATAAAAAAATAAAAATAAAATCCCGGCAATGATTTATTCATCCACATCGATTGATGTGAATGGAGAAATCTGGTTTGCCAGGGCATACGAGCTAAGTGGGTATGGATGTAGGGCGGAGCTCCTATGTCCTGGCAGACGCCTTTCCCCTCCATTTTTTTTTTTTTGGCAGAGATTTTTTCATCCACATTGATCGATGCGAATGAAGAAATCTGTGCCGTTCATTTTTTTCTTTCAGCCCAGAGGCTGAACGGAAAAAAAAATCTCATTACCTGTATGCTCAATATAAGGAGAATAGCAGAAACTCCTAATGCTGGCCATACATGTAATGATTGCGGAGACCCTCAAATGCCAGGGCAGTACAAACACCCCACAACTGACCCCATTTTGGAAAGAAGACACCCCAAGGTATTTGCTGAGGGGCATATTGAGTCCATGAAAGATTTAAATTTTTGTCCTAAGTTAACGGAAAGTGAGACTTTGTGAGAAAAAAAAAGAAAATCAATTTCCGCTAACTTATGCAAAAAAAATAAAAAATTCTATGAACTTGCCAGGCCCCTCATTGGATACCTTGGGGTGTCTTCTTTCCAAAGTGGGGTCACATGTGGGGTATTTATACTGCCCTGGCTTTTTAGGGGCCCTAAAGCGTGAGAAGAAGTCTGGGATCCAAATGTCTAAAAATGCCCTCCTAAAAGGAATTTGGGCCCCTTTGCGCATCTAGGCTGCAAAAAAGTGTCACACATCTGGTATCGCCGTACTCAGGAGAAGTTGGGGAATGTGTTTTGGGGTGTCATTTTACATATACCCATGCTGGGTGAGAAAAATATCTTGGTCAAATGCCAACTTTGTATAAAAAAATGGGAAAAGTTGTCTTTTGCCAAGATATTTCTCTCACCCAGCATGGGTATATGTAAAATGACACCGCAAAACACATTCCCCAACTTCTCCTGAGTACGGCGATACCAGATGTGTGACACTTTTTTGATGCCAAGGTGGGCAAAGGGGCACATATTCCAAAGTGCACCTTTCGGATTTCACCGGTCATTTTTTACAGATTTTGATTGCAAAGTACTTCTCACACATATGGGCCCCTAAATTGCCAGGGCAGTATAACTACGCCACAAGTGACCCCATTTTGGAAAGAAGACACCCCAAGGTATTCCGTGAGGGGCATGGCGAGTTCCTATAATTTTTTATTTTTTGTCGCAAGTTAGTGGAATATGAGACTTTGTAAGGAAAAAAGAGAAAAAAAAAAATCATCATTTTCCGCTAACTTGTGACAAAAAATAAAAAATTCTAGGAACTCGCAGTGCCCCTCACGGAATACCTTGGGGTGTCTTCTTTCCAAAATGGGGTCACTTGTGGCGTAGTTATACTGCCCTGACAATTTAGGGGCCCAAATGTGTGAGAAGTACCTTGCAATCAAAATGTGTAAAAAATGGCCTGCAAAATCTGAAAGGTGCACTTTGGAATATGTGCCCCTTTGCCCACCTTGGCAACAAAAAAGTGTGACACATCTGGTATCGCCGTACTCAGGAGAAGTTTGGGAATGTGTTTTGGGGTGTCATTTTACATATACCCATGCTGTATGAGAGAAATATATTGGCAAAAGACAACTTTTCCCATTTTTTTTATACGAAGTTGGCATTTGACAAGATAATTTTATCACCCAGCATGGGTATATGTAAAATGACACCCCAAAACACATTCCCCAACGTCTCCTGAGTACGGCGATACCAGATGTGTCACACTTTTTTGCTGCCAAGGTGGGCAAAGGGGCACATATTCCAAAGTGCACCTTTTGGATTTCACAGGCCATTTTTTACACATTTTGATTGCAAAGTTCTTCTCACACATTTGGGCCCCTAAATTGCCAGGGCAGTATAACTACCCCACAAGTGACCCCATTTTGGAAAGAAGACACCCCAAGGTATTCTGTGAGGGGCATGGTGAGTTCCTAGAATTTTTTATTTTTTGTCGCAAGTTAGTGGAATATGAGACTTTGTAAGAAAAAAAAATAAAATCATCATCATTTTCCGCTAACTTGTGACAAAAAATAAAAAGTTCTATGAACTCACTATGCCCATCAGCGAATACCTTAGGGTGTCTACTTTCCGAAATGGGGTCATTTGTGGGGGTTTTCTACTGTTTGGGAATTGTAGAACCTCAGGAATCATGACAGGTGCTCAGAAAGTCAGAGCTGTTTCAAAAAGCGGAAATTCACATTTTTGTACCATAGTTTGTAAATGCTATAACTTTTACCCAAACCATTTTTTTTTTGCCCAAACATTTTTTTTTATCAAAGACATGTAGAACAATAAATTTGGCGAAAAATTTATATATGGATGTCGTTTTTTTTTGCAAAATTTTACAGCTGAAAGTGAAAAATGTCATTTTTTTGCAAAAAAAACGTTACATTTTGATTAATAAAAAAAAAGTTAAAATGCCAGCAGCAATGAAATACCACCAAATGAAAGCTCTATTAGTGAGAAGAAAAGGAGGTAAAATTCATTTGTATGGTAAGTTGCATGACCGAGCGATAAACGGTGAAAGTAGTTTAGTGCCGAAGTGTAAAAAGTGCTCTGGTCATGAAGGGGGTTTCACCTAGCGGGGCTGAAGTGGTTAAGAAGCATAAAAATGTCCCCCGATTAAGACACATATTTTTTGGGGGAATTTTTTTCACTGATCCCCCTCTAGTATGTCATTGTCCATGTTGTGGGACTATTTGTGCACTTTTACTAATTATTTGGTGGCTGCAAATATGAGCTAAAGTTTTTTCAGGTTCGCCTGCCATTAAAGTGAATGGGGATTGCCATGAACTTGCGAACCATCCCGGCCAATGTTCGTCCATCACTACTTGAAAATGCTGCAATAATATTCTTGGTTTAAAAAAAAAACACCCATTTTGAGCGAAATACTAAATTTGCGGGCTTTGCTGCATCTGTCAGTGTGAAATACAAGTGTTAGATACTGCTGTTATATTTTTTTTATTTAAAAAAAAACCCACCCATTTTGGGCAAAATACTTAATTTTTGGCCTTTGCTGCATCTGTCAGTGTGAAATACACGCGTTAGATACTGCTGTTATATTCTGTTATAAAAAAAAACACCCATTTTGGGCAAGCTCCTCAATTAGAGAATTATGAGGATAGAGTCAAATAAGGGTCGTGGCCCTGGTCATGGTGATGCTGGTGGAGCTCCTATTGCAGGGAGAGATTGTGGTCGATCTGTGACAGCTACACGCACAAGTGAAACACCTTCCTCAGGTGCAAGTAGGCTACAGAACCTTCAGCGTTATTTGGTCGGGCCTAATGCTGCTCTACGAATGGTGAGGCCAGAACAAGTACAGGCGATAGTAGATTGGGTTGCTGACAGTGCCTCCAGTTCCTTCACATTGTCTCCCACCCAGTCTCTTGCTGAAAGATCAGAGTTGGCACCTGCAGCCGATGTCCATCAGTCTTTCACCCCACCCCCTTGCAAATCAGCCAAGCAGTCTGAGCCGCAAGTCATGCAGCAGTCTCTTCTGCTTTTTGATGACTCTGCTAGCAGGGTTTCCCAGGACCATCCACCTAGCCCTGCCCCAGAAGTGGAAGAGATTAAGTGCACTGATGCCCAACCACATATGTTTCAAGATGAGTACATGGGAGGATCACCGCAGCACGTCTCGGATGATGACGAAACACAGTTGCCAACTGCTGTGGCTTTCTGCAGTGTGCAGACCGACAAGGAGGGCAGGGGTGAAGACAGGGTGAAAGATGATGTGGAGGAAGTTGAGGTCCTCGACCCCACATGAATCAAGGTCATGCAAGTGACCTGTAAAGTTCGGAGGAAGAGGAAGTGGTTGCACAGAGCCACCAGCACAGCAGAAGAGGAAGCAGCATGCAAAATTGGAGCGGCCGTCCGCTAGACAGTAGTGCCTGCTACTGCCCAAAGCAGCAAGGGACCGAGCACACCAAAGCCAGCTCCAAGGAGTTCCCTGGCGTGGCAGGTCTTTAGACAATGTGCTGATGACAAGACACGAGTGGTTTGCACGCTGTGCAATTAGATCCTGAAGCGAGGCATAAACGTTCTCAACCTGAGCACAACCTGCATGATCAGGCATCTACTGTAAGTGCAAAGCACAAGCTGCAGTGGAGAAAACACCTCAAAAACAAATAAAGGTCTCTGGCTCCTGCTGCTTCCTCTTCTACTGAGACGCATAGCAGTTTGATGCATGTCCTTCCACCACCGAGAATTGCAGGGCGCTTCAGTTTGCCTCCTGTTGCTTCCTCCTACTACTCCGCTTCCTCACCCTCTACCGCCTCCACATCCGGTCAGCGTAACACCTTCACCACCAACTTCGGCACAGCCAGGGGTAAACGACAGCAGGCAGTTATAAAACTTATCTGTTTGGGGGACAAACCCCAGACTGCGCCGGAGCTGTGGACGGGCATGAATCAACAGACCGATGAGTGGTTGGTGCCAGTGAGCCTCAAGCTCGTCCTGGTGGTGTGCGATAATGGGCAAAATCTCGTAGCAGCTCTGCGACTAGCTGGTTTGGTGCACATCCCTTGCCTGGCGCATGTGCTGAATTTGATGGTGCAGAGGTTCCTTAAAAATGAGCTTCTGCATAAAGTGCGGGCC
This sequence comes from Bufo gargarizans, assembly GCF_014858855.1. Classification (NCBI taxonomy): domain Eukaryota; kingdom Metazoa; phylum Chordata; class Amphibia; order Anura; family Bufonidae; genus Bufo; species Bufo gargarizans. Next base: position 259,583,976 of record NC_058083.1, read on the forward strand.
GTCTGTGCGTGCTTTTGGTGTTCTCACCCTGCTGCTGCTCGCCTGTCAGCGCTGCAGCGTAACTTCGGCCTTCCCGCTCACCGCCTCATATACGACGTGCCCACAAGGTGGAACTTCACCTTGCACATGCTGGCTAGACTGTGCGAGCAGCAGCAGGCGATAGTGGAGTTTCAGCTGCAGCATGCATTGGTGAGTCGCTCTGCAGAACAGCACCACTTCACCATCTTTCACTGGGCCTCCATGCGAGACCTGTGTGCCTTGTTGCGCTGTTTCGAGTACTTAACCAACATGGCCAGTGCCAACGATGCCATTCTCAGCATTTCTATCCCACTTCTATGCCTTCTTGAAAAAACGCTTCGGGCGATGATGGAAGAGGATTTGGCACAGGAGGAGGAAGAGTGATCATTTCATAGGGTTTCAGGCCAGTCATTCACAAGTGGCTCCGAGGGTGGGTTCCTGCACCCACAAACGCCAGGTACACAATTGTCCAGCCAGGGCATAGTTCTGGAGCATGACGAGTTGGAGGATGAGGAGGAGGAGATGGAGGAGGAGGAACCGTGTTCACAGCAGGGTGGCACCCAGATCATTTCATGGCCATTGCTGGTGCATGGCTGGGGGGATACAGAGGGTACAGTGTCTCCGCAACGACCGCCGAGTTGCCCACATTCTAACTTGTGCTGATTACTGGGTGGCCACGCTGCTGGATCCCCATTGCAAGGATCACGTACCTCCCTTATTCCGTCACTGGAGCGTGATCGTAAGATGCGTGAGTACAAGTGCATGCTGGTAGATGCGCTGCTGGTGGCATTCCCACCTGACAGCGGAAGCACAGCGGAAGCACAATGTGAAGGCAGAAGAGGAGGAAGAGGTCGCCAACGCAGCTTGAGTACCACCAGCACCTCAGAAGGCAGGGTTATCATGGCCAAAATTTGGAAAAGATTTGTCAGCACGCCACAACAACCAACACCACCAGCTGATATAGAACGTCTTAGGGCTCTTTCACATTTGCATTGTCCGGATCCGTCGTGTACTCCATTTGCCGGAATTACACGCCGGATCCGGAAAAACGCGTAAGAGCGCATAATTTTTTCTTTCCGGATGCGTCTTTCCGGCTTTTTTGGTAAGATACTGATCCAGAAATCCTGAAGCCAACATCAAAGTTTTTTTTCTGTATCCGTCGCACGGATCCGGTATGGGGCCTGATCCGTTGTCCGGATCCGTCGAAACAGCGGATCCGTCGTGTACTGATGAGCGGATACGGTATGTCAATTATTTCTTATCAGAAAATTTCTAGTTTGTTTTACAACTAATAAAATATGCAAGGGACAAACAAACACAATACTCACTTCCAGGAGCTTCTTTCACGCCCTGTCTTCTCCCGCGCGGGCTGTCTAGTAGAAGTTTTCGCGCCAGCCAAGCCCTTCCTACTTCCTGGCGCAGGCGCAGATGCAACTTCCGGATCCGTCGTTGTGTCGTAGCAACTGAAGATGTTAGGACTTATCCGAAATAATACATTTCAATGGGCTATTATTCCGGATCCGTCGATGCGGCAAGTGTTCATGATTTTTGACCGGAGCAAAAAGCGCAGCATGCTGCAGTATTTTCTCCGACCAAAAAACGTTTCGGTCCTGAACTGAAGATCGTGGACATCACGGGGACGTGCGATCAGGCAGAAGTTACCTAGAATCAACAAAGCGGCAGCAGGGCCTCTCCTGTCTATAGTTTCCAAATCCAAAATACTCCAGTGACATTCCCTATAATTTTGTATTAATTATTCCAATAACAGGGCATCTTAAGAGTCCTGTATTGTTATTTATCATCACTACCTCCACCTCGGGAGTGGGCAATTTCTGCGGGTCCCCTCCTTTACTTGGAAGCTTCGACTTCAATCATTTGTCCCACATTTCTGCTCGATCGCATTTAATTTCATACATTGATTTCCCTTGGATGTGGACTCCCTTTCTCACGTTCCCTCTCCGGCGTGGAACCCTGATTTACCGCTAACCATGATCAACATGGTAGGCGCAGAAAAAACATTGAAAGTTGATAAAGCAGATATCCAATTGGATTGTGAACATCATGGGGACGTGCGACATGGTGGAGCAGTATGTGTACACATGCCTACACGTACTGACTGATGGGTCTGCAAATTGGGCACATGGCCTGAGCTTGCCCTTTACGCCTTGGAGGTCCTGGCCTGCCCTGCAGCCAGTGTATTGTCTGAACATTTGTTTAGAACGGCTGTTAGAGGGGGTTATGACAGGTTATATTTCCCAATGTTTTAAACAAAATAAAAACAAAAATTTAAACAAAACAACTGTAGTTGGCTACCTCCACCGCCGCTACCTCCACCACCACTTCCACCTACACAACCACATCCACCGCCTCCTCAACCTCCTACTCTATATGGACCTCGTACTCCTAGATCAAGATTATTATTTTTTATTTTTAGGTATTTTATGTTATTGGAAGTCATTTCCTTATCCACATTTGTTTGCAGAGCACTTGCCATGCTCTTAACCACATTTTGCTGCCACTTGCAGCCCTCTAGCCCTTTCCATTACTTTTTTAAAGCCATTTTATTGCTCCAAATTTCGAGACCCCATTGACTTCAATGGGGTTTGGGTTCGGGGTCAAGTTCGGGTCCCGAACTCAAACTTTTTTGTGAATTTCGGCAGAACCCGTCAAACCAGAACATCCAGGTGTCCGCTTAACTCTAATGACGACCTGTCCTGAGTGGTAGAAACTCAATAATGAGAGCAGCACCGCGGTTGCCTCCAGACCTTTACAAGTAATGAACATGCCAGTCAGCAATCGCTGATCTGCAATGACCACTCCACAACATTATAATTATATGACTTTCACAAATGGCAGCCCCTGAGCACCAGAGATGGTCAGTTGAATATAGCATCAAGGAGTGAGACATTTTAAGTTTACTCCTGTGGTGAACCAAAGCTGTAGCACCTGTATGACTCCTTGCAAGTGGGCGAGTTGGAATTCAGACGTGCCGCCCCAGCCAGATGTCACATTGCTAAGTGGGTAGAAAACTCCACGCCGAACACAAGACGGAAAGGAAAATGTACTAGGCCTGGAAACTTGTGAAAGGGGAAAGGTCACCACCTAGAGAATCCCTAAACTGAGCCCTGACTACTATCAGTATGGACAGGCCTCGATGGTAGGAATGTTCATACACAGAATCCTAGAGCCCTATCTGACCCTAAAGGGCCATGGCAATAGTATCAGGAAAAATAAGTCTGGTTCTTTTCCAGCTGAAGGAACAGGAGACTCCCTAAGGCCAAATTCCAAAAGATAGGGGATTACGACAAACAAGAAATAAGGAAAAGACACCTAACTCCGAAGTTCGCAGACGAGCAGGAACTTAGAGGAGAACCAACACCAGCACTTTCACAACCAAAAAGTAGCTATCAACCGCATAGCTTGATGGTTGAGACCAGATTAAATAGAGGCGTTCGAATGACCACTTGAGCTACACCTGAGACAAGAGGTGTGGTCATACCCAGCAACAACACAGAAACAATTGAAATCAAAGAGGCTGTCAGATCGCATCACATGCAGCCAGTCTCTTAGATCTTCTGAGTCATGGCTGAGGATGGGGGAAACTCTCAGCCGTGTGATGCCAGAAGATGTTAGTGGCTGCTCGGCCAGGACGACAGAATTAGGAAGCAGGTCACCTCCTATCGCATCCCTAATCTGACCCTGACTCCTAGCTGTATGAGCCGACCTTGATGGTAGGAGGGCTTATACTCAGGAACCTTGGATCCCTACTGACCCTCCGCAGATCCCTGAGCTAGGAGCTGGGTAGACAACCTGTTCCTCTTAGACACGGAGAAACAGGAGACTAAACTGTCCAAGCTGCAAGGGGATATAAACATGAACAGCCTATGGATATGGCAGGAGGATGAAAAGCACTTCCACACCTACCTGCCATAGACACACTGACTGGATCCCGTGCTCAACAAGCTAGTGTCCACACCCAAACATAAATGGACACAGCACACACACAAACACACAGGAACCCAGATCCATAGGTGCATAAAACATGAAAAGGAAAACAACATCAACTAAGCACCATGAATAACATTTATGACCACAAGGGTGGCCCTCACTGGCAGATGGTAAAAGACCAGAAGGATGACTCCAGCAACATGCCTGGAGTACCCCTCAGACATCAGGTCTCAACTGAGGCTAAATAGCCCATGTAGCCACACCCACACAGACACACCCAGTGCTCACACACTAGGAAGGGAATTAACCCTTCTCACACCAGAGAAGGGAAGACAGACACTTAAAGGGGACATGCACCCATAAATAAGCCTTGTGCACAAAAACAGACAAGGCACATCTACATAGACAGGTTGCCAGGTGCAACCGCATGCACTTACAAGAAGCTGCCTAGCATCAGCTCAGGCTGCTATGCTGTCACATAAATAATGTTGCCAGCGGCAACCACAGGTGAGGCAACATACTTCAGTCCTCACCTGTGATTGACAACCATACCTAGACCGCAGGCAACTGCATGCGGTTACCGGAGTCACGACCCTGACCGATGTCGTGACACTGTGTCATGGGAGAGACCATGACAGTACCCCTCCTTCTATGGGTGGCCCCCGGACACCCAGGACCAACATTATCTGGATGAGCTCTGTAAAAGGCTTTCATCAGACGACTAGCATTAATATCGGCCACAGGAAGCCACATCCTCTCCTCTGGTCCATAACCTTTCCAGTAAATGAGATACTGGAGGGATCTACAGAGAATTTAGGAGTCAATTATCCATGCGATCTGAAATTCCAGACTACAGTCCACCATGACAGACTTTTGGAACACATTATGAATCTTCAAAGCCTGAGGAAGTTCAAGACGAAAAGCTACCGGGTTAGTAATGGAAGTGATCTTATATGAACCAATAAACCTTGGGCCAAACTTCCAAGAAGGTACTTTCAACTTAATGTTTCTTGTGGACAGCCACACAGAATCACCCACTTTCAGGTCCGGACCATTCATACGTCAGCCATTATTTTCAGATTAAATTGAATTTAACGCCAAATAGATGACAAAGAAGAGGGAAATCGTTCCTCTTCAGCTATACCAGAAGTCTCCTTATCAGAAAATGTGCCAAAAACCGACAACTTATCAGTGGACTCCTGTCTACTGTTATTTATGGCTATAGACAAAAATGAAGACCACTTCTTGTGATTCTCTGAGACAAAACAGAGTCCCCCTATCAGACACCACATAAGAAGGAATACCATGTAATTTTTACAATGTTATCGACAAATACTTGTGCCAGAGTTTTAGCATTATGTAGACCTGGCAATGCTATAAAGTTCGCCATCTTAATAAAGCAATCAACAACCACCAAAATCACAGTTTTTCCTGAAGAATTAGGTAAATATGTGGTAAAATCCATGGATAAATAAGTCCAAGGTCGAGACGGGATGGGCAACGGAAGTAAAGATCCGGAAGGCCGAGTATGTGTCACCTTTCCACCGGCACAAGTACTGCAAGCAGACACATAGTCCTCAACACACTCACGCAACCCCGGACACCAGAATCTACAAGAGATGAGATCGACAGTGGATCTGCTCCCAGGGTGTTCTGTGCGAACCATACAGTAATGTTCCTCGAACACCTTGTGACATAATTTAGAAGTGTAGTGTCCCACTGGGTAAAGGTGGGCACTACACAAGTTAATGTGTTTTACTGCATTTGTGTATTTTCCCTGTGTTAACTGGGTGTCAGGCCTGTCAGGGTGCAGTTTAGCCTCCCAGACGTTAGAGGGAGCTAGAGAGCCCTATATATATATAGGAAGGCCCAGACAGGGGAGAGGTAGTGTATTCCAGGGGACTAGAGGAGTTACCTCGTCAGCCTGAAGCTCCTGAGGCTAAGGTATAGCTCAGTTGAGATACCCCAGTAGTAGGACAACACCTCCTGGGAGCAACCCGCAGTCATCTGTCACCTGAAGCAGAGAGAGAGACCGCTAGGAAGTAAAAGGTATTGTAACCTTAAGCAAGTGCCAATACTGGAGGAAGGAATTCATACCAAGGATTTAAGCCATCAATTAGGCATCCGGGCCTTGGGATCCAGCCAGCTAGAATAGCTGTGGGGATAGAGCAGCATAGCACTGCAAAGCATTAACTATATATACCCTCCAAGTATCTTGCAAGATTGAAACCTGCTGTGATAAACCTGCTGTGCTTTTGGAACTGTAAAGGACTGCATTAACCTCTTCTGTACTGCATGTATAAAGTTGGACTGTTTCCACCAAGTAAAGTGACGTTTGGTTCACCATATCATCCGTGTACCTCACTTATTGCTACTGAAAACCGGTGTGCCACCGTTACAGGCACTGGCGTCACAAACCTTAAAGGGACCTTGCCTCAGGCACTCTAAACACCTGCAACAACCAGGGCACCTCACCCAACATCAGGCCAGGTCTCTACACCCAGAGTGTGCCCCAGAGGAATTAGTGTCTGCCTCTCATTCACTGCTACATGCCTGCCCAGGGTCCTCCAAGAAGTGAGTAACCCTCGATTGCCCATACCGTGACCTCACTGTCGCTATACCCTGCAGGTCTGGCATGTTGCATAAATTGGCGTCACGAACAGGATACGAACATTCCTGCGCCATTGCGGATACAAAAACTGTGTGCTGTTTATTGCCTTAAAGTGACAAGCCCTAATTGCTTTATTGAAAATTGCTGGGCCAAAGTGAACTGTGATAATTGCGGTGTGAAGATTGTATTGTATGGACTGTTTGCTGACGATTTAAGTCACCGCTTGCTGTCAGTGAATAGACAGCCATATTGCCCACTTAACCTGATTGGATTACAAGCGCGCCTCGTGGAACTGTTTGGCGCGAAAAAAAGGACTTTGGCGCGAAAAGAATCAGGCGGAGTCATCGCCCAGCCAACAAGGAAGAAGAACGCAGCCCTGTCTGGAGGAAAAGGTGCCGCCTACCCGAGTCCCGGAGCTACGAGAGGCCGCGCCCACCTGCTGACGCGGTACGCAGGACGTTCAACACCCGTAGCTGCGCATCTCGCGAGACCTGGAGCGAGCACCACCGGAGTAAGTACAGACTTTAAAACTTTTGCCGGCTTCTCCGTTTACCTTACCGGAAACTTCCGACCTTTGCCAGGGCACCGGAGGGACCCCCGTGAGTGACCAAAGACTTTCCTGTGAAAAAAAAAAAAGAGTTGTTACCATTACCGCTCCAGTCCACTCCGCTACATTTAAAGGGCCATACTCCCCTAGCAACGCCATGTCCGCACCTAAGGAAATCGGGCAAGCGGCCCCAGTCGTGCCTGCTGAAGTACCCACGGCCGACTCTAGGGCCCCTGCCGCCGCGGCACCGCCAAGCCTGATGCCGCTAACCATGCCGTACTATTTCGGGGCCCCCTGGTTCCCACGTTATTCAGGGGAAGCCCACAAGTTAAAAGACTTTAGGGAGCAGATACTGGCCTTGTTCCGGCTTTATCCCATAACTGCTGAACAACAAATGGAGATCCTCCTAGCTCAGTTAGAAGGGGCCGCCCGCAGGGAAGTCATGTCATGGCCCCGTTCTGAGAAGAGTAGCCTGGAACAGATCTTTGATCGCCTGGGCACCACATTTGAGGCCAGGACAGTGTCAGAAGTTAAAATGCGTTTCTTCAGCAGAAAGCAGCAGCCTGGAGAGTCGCTCCGCGATTTTGCCCTGTCCTTACAAGAGACACTGAGAGCTGTAGTCCAAGTGGATCCTAAAGAAGCTGAGGACCAGGACCGGACTCTTAGAGAGCAATTCATTGCGGGCATCGGTACTGAGCACTTAAAGGGCCAGCTGCGCATGTTGTCAGCTCAACACCCCCCCTGTACATTTCTGGACTTTAAGGAATTGGCCATCAGTATACTAGGCCAGAACCCTGCTCCAGGGCCAGCAGCCTTCCCTGAACCTCAGGCTTGTCAGCCAAAGACTGTTAATGTGGGGTCTGCAAGAGTCGGTCAGGCCACCCAGGCTCCAGTCACGGATGTAGTGGCAGCACTAATGGAACAAGTGAACTATCTTACTCTAAGTCTAGAGAAGGTGTGCAAGAAGATAGAGGAGTGGGAGAGGCCATTGTTACTAGAAGATGAAGGTCCTTTTCCCCCAAGGCTCCCACCTGCATATAGAGATGTATATCCAAAAGAGCCTGATGGGAGACCGAGGTACCGGCCCAGAAGCAGAAAACAGCCTGTCTGCCACCACTGCAAGAAATATGGACATACTGAATCAATGTGCTGGCAGTTAAACGGGCAACCCCTGAGGCAGAGGACCGCCCCTCGGGAGGTAGAACAGTATGTCCAAAAGATCCAAGCTGGATGCCTAAGTATGTAGGATCCCGTCCGAAAATTAATATAAGTATCAATGGGATACCCTTTGAAGCCCTGTTGGACACTGGGTCACAGGTCACCACCATTCAACGGCCTGCCTTTGGCAAGTTCTGGGATCCAAGTCTCCTCACCCAGCCGCCAGAATCCTGGCTGGATATTATCGCCAGCAACGGTAAGCCCGTGAAAGTGCATGGGTATTGGGAACCTACCCTACAGGTGGGAGAAGCCACCCTGCCACAGCAAGGCGTAATTGTGGTACAAGCAGGAGATAAAGGAGGACACCCTGTGATCTTAGGGACTAACGTTCTGAAAAATTGTTACTCCGAAGTGCTTGAAGCATTGAATCAAACCATATCTTCAGCCTCACCTGCTTCCAGAAGAGTTATTCAAAAGACTATTAGTGTGCTGTGTGCTCAACAAAAGTTCGCCAACAAGAAAGGAGAAATTTGTACTGTCCGGATCCGGGATAACCGGACGGTAATTCTGCCTCCAAATTCCCACATCATCCTGTGGTGCCGTGCTGTATTGGGGATCCAGGGCCAGGACTATCAAGCCCTAGTGGAACCTATTCCCATTGAAGATCATCCCTTCATACGGACAGCCTGGTGACCGTGTCTCAAGGTAAAGTGCCTGTCCGGTTAATCAACTTTGGTGATCATCCCGTTACTCTCTTTAAACACTGCCCCGTTGCTCAGCTTTTCCAGGTGTCTTTCCAGGATGTGATCCGTCTACCTGCCGCGGAGGCGTTCCAGACCACACAGAGCAGCAGCACCCCAACGGCATCCTGGTGGGAAGAACTACATGTGGGGAACGAATCCACCCCAAAGGAGCAAAGAGAGGGAGTCCTGAAGCTGGTGAAGGAGCACCACCTGGCTTTCAGCAAGCACTCCACGGACTATGGAGAGGTCAGTGTAATCAAACACACCATACCCACTGGCTCTCACCCTCCTATTAAGGAGAGGCACAGACCCATACCACCTACTACCTATCAGTCTGTGAAAGAGATGATACAAGAGATGAAAGACTCTAATATAATCCGGGACAGTCATAGTCCCTGGGCTGCGCCCCTAGTACTTGTCCGAAAAAAAGATGGCAGCATAAGGTTCTGCGTGGATTACAGGAAAATTAATCAAATCAGCCACAAAGATGCATATCCCTTGCCATGCATTGAAAAGTCCTTGACTGCCCTGGGGGCATCAGCCTATTTCTCCACCTTGGATTTAACCAGTGGGTACTGGCAGGTACCCATGGCCCCAGAAGATCGAGAAAAGACTGCTTTCACTACACCTATGGGCCTGTTTGAATTCAATTATATGCCGTTTGGACTGTGTAACGCTCCAGGAACGTTCCAAAGGCTGATGGAACGTTGTTTAGGCCATAGGGATTTTGAGACTGTGCTATTATACCTGGATGACGTCATTATATACTCCAAGACGTATGAGGACCATTTAAAGCACCTGGGTGAGGTGTTTCAAGTTCTTACCAAATATGGCCTCAAAATTAAGCCATCCAAGTGCCACCTGCTGAAACCAGCCGTCAAATATCTCGGGCACGTTGTCAGTGCCGAAGGAGTACAGCCTGATCCTGATAAACTTGCTGTTGTCCGTAACTGGCCTACTCCTACGACCGTGAAAGAGGTGAGAAGCTTTCTCAGTTTTGCAGGGTATTACAGGCGTTTCATTCCGCATTTCGCACAAATTGCGGATCCCATCCAGGAACTCTTGAGGGGGCATCCAAAGAAGAGCCAAAAGACTCCTATTCCTGTTGGAAGGCAATTTCCCGTTCTTCATTCCATTCAACTCCTAAAGAAGAAGTTGACTGAACCCCCTGTTCTGGGTTACCCAGATTATCAGAAGCCATTCCACCTCTACACAGATGCCAGTAAAAGAGGCCTGGGGGCCATGTTGGCTCAAGTGCAAGATAACAAAGAAAGGGGAATTGCCTACGCCAGCAGATCCCTGAAGGGAGCTGAGAAGAACGACCAGAATTACAGTTCTTTCAAGCTGGAGTTTCTTGCCTTAGTGTGGGCTGTGACCGAAAAGTTTAAGGACTATCTCGCTGCCACACCGTTTGTTGCCTTCACAGATAATAATCCCCTGGCGCATCTGAATAAAGCCAAATTAGGGGCACTGGAGCAAAGATGGGCCTCCCGCCTTGCCAACTATGACTTTACTGTGAAATACCGGGCAGGCCGCTCCAACGATAACGCTGATGCTTTGTCACGACTCCCCACTACAGAAGCCCCAGATGAACCAAAAGATGCCTGGGAAGAGGTGGAGATGCCAGCGTTCTACAATAAATTTACCCAGCAGGATAATATCCGGACTGAAGATTCCCCTGCTGCTGATCCTTCCTCATCAGATGGTCCTGAGTCCAGAGGCGATCAAGAAAGATGGATTAAGCTCCACTCCGAAAGTAGAGTCCTCGGTGAACTGCTTGACTTCCTTACCAGTGGGAAAATCCCTGAGAGGATCCGCAGGAAGAGTGCAGACCCAGAGCTAGCGAGACTGTGGAGACATCGCCACCAACTATTCCTTCAAAGAGGCCCGTTGCTCAGAAGGAGTCTGGATCCAGTGTCCTATGATAGAGTGTACCAAATTCTCCTGCCACGTCGGGATGCCAGCCTGGTGCTGGATATGTATCACAACCAGTCCGGACACTTCGGTGTACAAAAGACTGAGGCTACCATTCGCAGAAGATTCTATTGGATTGGGATGAGAGAAGATATTGAGAAATGGTGCCGAGAATGCACTGCCTGTGCTGTGGGGCGGACTGAATGCCATGACCAGAGGGCGCCTCTCCATCCTATTGTAAGTAAGACTCCTTTAGAACTTGTTGCCATTGATCACGTAAAGTTGGAGCCGAGTCGCTCAGGGTATACGTATGCCATGACTATAATTGATCACTTCACCAAGTTTGTCGTAGCAGTGCCTGTGAAAGACCTGACAGCCAAGACTACAGCGGAGGCGTTCTGGAAGCATTTCCTGCTGCCCTACGGCTGCCCAGAAAGGATCCTCACCGACCAAGGGTCTGCATTTGAGTCACAGCTGTTCCATGAGATGTGCCTGCTACACAACTGTCAGAAGGTCCGGACCACCACCTATCATCCGCAAGGTAACGGACTCTGTGAGAAAATGAATAAGACTCTCATTGAAATGCTGAGAGCGGTACCCCCTGAGACAAGGGGTGATTGGCCTACTCTGTTGCCGCAGCTCATGTACACTTATAACAATACTAAACAATTTGAGAAAAAAAGGAAATGGATCGCACATCCACTGCAAACGCTATGATCTCATCCCTGCACTTCTGCAGGAGACAGCACTAAATAGCGCATGTGTACCACCTCTATGCTACTCGCTAAATTAGGCATTAGTGTACATTTTGATCAAAAGGCGTAAGCCCACTCACCGCGTAAAGGTCGCCTCAATGAGTGGGTCCTAACCTAAAATTGGCACGGCGCTGCACGGCAACCACCAGCGCTGTGGCGCCAACCCGGTCGGTGGGGCCCAGAGCTAGGTCTGGCATGGTCAGACAGCAGGGGTGCTGTTTGGCCACTGGGTCCCGCCGCTGGACGGGGTGGCGCCACAGCGCTGGTGGTCGCCATGCAGCGCCGCGCCAATTTTAGGTTAGGACCCACTCATTGAGGCGACCTTGACGCGGTGAGTGGGCTTACGCCTTTTGATCAAAATGTACACTAATGCCTCATTTAGCATGTAGCATGGAGGTGGTACACATGTGCTATTTAGTGCTGTCTCCAGCAGAAATGCAGGGATGAGTTCATAGCATTTGCAGTGAATGTGCGATCCATTTCCTTTTTTTCTCAAATTGTTCACTTATAACAATACCATCCATTGTTCCACCGGTTACACCCCATTCTATCTAATGTTTGGTCGACAAGGGAGATTGCCTGCGGATCACTCCCTGGGGGTACAAGTGCCGGATGTGATCAACCCACTGCCCAGGACTGATTGGGTAGTGGAACACCAAAGGCGTCTCCTCAATGCTAAGGAGATCGTCCAGGGACGAATGGAGATTGTGCGGGAGAGGCAGCAAAAGGACTATGATCAGGCTGCCCATGCGGAACCTCTGGCCCTCGGAGACAAGGTGTGGTTAAAAAACAACCACCGGACCAGTAAGTTGGACAGCAAATGGGAAAGGATTCCCTATATCATCACTGCCATCCCCAATGCTGAAGCCCACATCTATCAAGTCTCCAGAGACGGAAAAGGTTCCCAAGTCGTCCACAGGAACCGCCTCAAACCTTGT